>NC_041384.1:684153056-684232373 GCF_002162155.2 Triticum dicoccoides | reverse complement strand
AGTAGTAGCTGCAGTGGTAGAAAGAGGGGAGGATGGGCGAGGGGGGGGAGGGAGGGGATATGGGGTAGGCGGATTTGGTGGTGGTCTCTTTGTAGGGGGTAGAGAGAGAAACACACTCACCCACGCACAAACACAAAGCGGAGGAGAGAGAGAGACGGACAGACGGGCGCCCGAGCCGGGTACACGGGCCGCGAGCCGGCCCGTCAAGCCGAGCCGAGCCGAGCCGACTGTGACTGTGGTGGTGCTGGCGGTGCTGGACCGGTGGCGGTGACCGGACCGCGTGGACGGGGGGTCGGGTCGGGGTCCGGTGGGCTCGGTGGCGCGCGGTGGGGCCGGGGTCGCGGTCTGCGCTGCGCTGCGTTGCGTGTGCGGGGGCGGCCTGTCTGGTCCGGTCTGACCGGGGTGCAGCGAACGGGGTGGGTGGGCGCAGCGCACCTACGGGACAGCTTTTTACGACCGAGCCCCATTCATTTCCCGCTGGGACGCGCCAGCCAGCCAGTCAGTGCCGCCCGCCCGGCCTCCACACGCGCGCCACGCTCCCTCTCCCCTCCCCTCTCTCAAAATATTTATTTTTGAACCATCGCCATTTTTTCCTAATAAATGAAATGAACGTGCTTCGGTTTCGTAGAGCGAAGTGAGTAAATTCCCGCCAGTTTCATGCAAGCGCCGGGCGTTGGCGATCCACTTAATTAAATTAACCACAAGCAAATTGAAAAGGATATAAATTAACAGCACATACTACTACTCCTACTTGTGTTCTACTCAATTATTCCTCTTCTTATTTTTGCGGGCTTTGATTTGTCAGGGGTTGGGGGGTTTGTATTCGCGTGTGTACGCGGGTGGTAACAAACTCGCTGTTGGAGCAAAACGATGGATATTTCCTGGTGGGTTGATGTGGACGTGCGAGGTGCTTTGCGTTGCTTCCTTTCGCCCACTTGTTTGCATCGCCCGGTTTTCTGCGCAAACTCATCGATCCTACGGGCGACAAGGCCTTTCTTTCTTGGGCTCGGGCGGTAACGCGATAAGCACACATGACGGCAGCACATGCTTTTCCGTTTCCTCTTTTGCGGGTGGTACACACCGCGGTGTTGCAAACGGCTCAACGAGATGGGGTTACTGATTTTATTGCGGGGTAAACTCGACTGACCCAAACGAAAATCAGTGTGGAGCGATGTGGATGTCGGGGGTGTTATCCTTCTTCTTTTTTCGAGAGATGGGGAAATGGACGGTGATGATCAATGAGGCCATCCGCCCCTTCTTCTTCTTTTTCGGACCGAATTTAGGAGAATGATCCACTTAATTAAAGTAAGGCTTTGCGGTGTTTATTCGTTTGTGGCCAATTTTCGTTCTCGTGCCTGAGAAATTAGGAGAATGATCTGGAATTGTTATGTACTATCTTCATCCCTGGATAAGTGGCGTGATTTTGAATGATGAATCCTACGGCATGTGTCGTTGTCTTCTAAAACAATTTACGTTTCCAATTATACCCGCGTGCATCCGAGCGGTTTTAATTCGTGGTGTTATATGCGAGGGCACACATTTACTACCGCAAGACGGTAGAGCCGTGATCCCCGCGGCCTACAATCTCTCGTAGCCGTTGTCATCCACCCTCGCCCCCTTCGCCCAGTTGTTGAGACAAGTGGATGTAACAAGTATATATGAAGATAGAACTACACGGGGACACGCGCTTTGTTGCGCCATTTTTCATCGCTCCGGGACATTTTTTGTCTATCAATTTGTTGTTCTCATTTGTACATCTTCTGTGGGGGAAAGCAATTTATGCATGTGACATATGAATGCAATTTCCTTGCTTAATAATGAACTGAAATATTAGCTAATCAAAAAATTATCTATCTACTTTGAATCTCTTATCTAGTATCAAACTTGTTTTATTTCATCACTGGTGTAGACCATATCTTGCATATTGCCCATTTTTCATCTTATAGGAATTCAGTTCTAATCATACTTGAGTTCATCTATATCCCCAAGAACTAGTACAGCTACTCAAACACGAAAAGAGAAACACATAGAAGGGAGGAATAAGAAATAAGCTGACACCGAGTCGGGGAAGGAGAAGGGCATGGAAATGGCACCGGCCCAAAGGCCGGTGCAAAGCGTCGGCGGAGCCTCCTCTTCAATCCTCTTTTCTTGGCCCTTCTTCTATGCCAGAGATGAACTTGGTGCGGCAGGGGAGATGACGGAGATTGATAATCAATGATGGTCGGTGGCTAGTGTTGGAGGTATTCATATAGGTGACCTCATAAAGCCTCCTCCGTAGATATATCTTCTCTCGTTGATCCAGGGGCTTTAGATGTGACAAATCCTCACCCAGATCATCCCTTGATGGCCAAGAAAATTGTGGGAACAAAGGGGGACGAAATTTATGAAGAATCATGAAGTTTGGAGTTGTTTACGCAAACAGCTCAACGAGATGAGGTTACTGATTAATGCAGGGTAACTCGACTGAAAGAAAAATTAGTGTGGAGCGATGTGGATGTCTGGGTCTTATCCTTCTTTTTGGGAGAGAGAAAAACGGACGATGGTCAATGAGGCCATGTGCCCCTTCTTCTTTTTTCAGACCGAATTATATTATGCTCTGCGGTGTCTATTTGTTTGTGGCCAATTTTTGTTGCGGGGCCTAAGAAATTAAGAGAATGATCTTGAATCATTGTGCACTCCCTCCATCCCTGGATAATTGGCATAATTCTAAACGACAATATCCTGCAATATGTGTTGTTGCCTTTTAAAACAATTTACATTTTCCAATTTTACTTGTGTGCGTCCAAGCGGTTTTAGTTCGTGGCGTTGTATGCAAGGACACATATTTACTATAGCAAGATAGTAGAGGTGATCCCCTCGGCCTACAATCTCTTGTGGCCGTTGTCATCCACCTCCACCCCTGTCGCCCAGTTACTGAGACAAGTGGATGTAACGAGTATATACGAAGATAGAACTACACGGGGACACGCGCTTTGTTGCGCCATTTTTCATCGTTGTGAAACATTTATTATCTCTCAATTTGTTGTTCTCATTTGTACATCTACCGTTGGGGAAAGCAATTATGCATGTGACATGAAGGCAACTTTCCTTGCATGATAATGAACTGGAATATCAGCTAATCAAAATAATCTGTCTAATTTGAACCTCTGATCTGGTATCAAACTTGTTTCATTTCATCACTAATGTAGATCATACTCTACATATTGCCCATTTTGCTTCTTATGGGAATTAAGTTCTAATCATACTAGAGTTCATCTATATCCCCAAGAATTAGTACAACTACCCAAACACGAAAAAAATCATAGAAGAGAAGAACAAGATACAAGACGAGGTCGAGTCGGGAAGGAGAAAGGTATGGAGATATCAGCGGAGATAGCACCGAACCAAAAACCAGTACGGAGTATTGGCAGAGCCTCCTCTTCCTTCCTCTTTTCTTGACCCTTCTTCTATGGTGGAGATGGTCATGGTGTAGCAGGGGAGATAGCGGAGATTGATAATCGATGATGGCCAGCGGCTAGGGTTGGAGGTGTTTATATAGGTAACCTCTCAAAGCCTCCTCCATAGATGTATCTTCTCTCCTTTGATCAAAGGGCTCTAGATGATATAAATACTCTCCTAGACCATCCCTTGATGGCCAAGAAAGTTGTGCAAACAAACAGGGACGAAATCCATGAAGAATCATGACGTATGGAGCCATTTTCACATCTTCCGACACCTGGTACAAGCAGTGTGGTCGTATGACATGTTGTCTTCTCCTCTTGACTGCATGTGACTAGTTTCGTATTTTGGTCGCCATTTCTTCATATGAGCCCAAATTTAGGCGTCACTGGGCTCATTGGATACCCCCTAGCTAGGAAAGCCTGATACACCACCATGGTTTTGGATCTTCAATTTATGCACATTGAAAAATGAAAAATTATCCAACTCTCCAATAGGCTCGAATTTGGTGCCTAGAAATCCTATGTATTGACCCCCAACCTAGATCCTTTCATCGTGCCAAGTCCACGGTTGCTTGAAAACACCTAAAAACAAAAACAAAGAAAACTAATAGAAATGAACAAAACTAAAATCATGCAATGTTCGCAATGAAAAGAATGCAAACCGAAAAACATGCATAATTGGCATGCAATTCGCCCAATGGAGCATTATATACGAAGTTAATATGCAACAAACGAATTCTTAAAATGGATCTAAAATGGAGCCATCAACCTATTGGAAGTATGCCCTAGAGGAAATAATTTTTGTATTATTATATTTCCATATTCATAATTATGAAGTTTATATTCTATGTTATAACTGTTATGATCCTGGAATATGCGATTTAGTGGAAAACTCATATGCACGTGTGGAATGATAAACGATTCCTAGTCTTGCCTCTGGGGCTAACTCAAGTGTTGTTGGTGATCACGTTTTCCGGATCTTAGGATATCGTTATGTGTAACGGTAGTCCTAAAATAACATTGAGATTATGACGTTAGAAGAACGATCATATTGAATCAACCCAATCATATTTGTTATGAATTAAGTTAATATCGTCTGTAATTAATTGTAATAACACGAAGTATCCTAGATACAGATCAACCAACTCTAATGTCACCTAGATACTCCAATGTCACCATGAGTATCCATGAGTTGACTACATGATATGTATCAAACAATCTCAGATTTATAATACTTAATCCAACAGAAAGAACCTTAGAGAATGTCCCAACATTTCTACCGGAGAAACAAGGACGAAAACATGCACCAACACTGCAAAAAAATGCACTTCCGTGATGATACGTGTTTGTCACAGTAGGTCACGTTTTCTGTCATGCATGTATATCCATGACGACTTTATGACAGAATCAAGATAGTCATACCTGTGCTGTCATAGAAGTGTTCCATGACATTACCAAAATTATCATCATGGAAGTGTCCACTTCCATGACGATAAATGGCGCGTCATGGAAGTGTTTTCGTTAAGGGTAACCGACACATGACATCCACTATAACGGGTCGCCGTTAAGCTATCGGGTCCGGTTTTGGATCTGATAACCCGTTAACAGCCCAGACCAATGAGGATTTTCCACGTCTAAAATTCTCATTGGCCGGAGGAAACACATGTTGGCTCACCGTTGGGACAGATGTCATCGATTCATTGGACAGGAGGCGCCTATGGTACGTCGACACGTGGCACGACCCAACAGAGGCCCATTCCGGTGAAAAGGTCGGCCGTTGGACTTGGTCAAAAGGTAACGGGCTGGCCCACAGAAAGCATGTTAACGACCTGTTCATATATAGCCCATTTACGACCCGCTAACTCACGACCCGTTACGGCCTATCGGAATTAAGCCCAGTAGCTTCATCTGGGCCGTCCAATATGATTTCAACCCGTTGTAACTTCCGGCCCATGTATGGCCCATGATGTCTTTCGGTCCATACGAGGTCGTTTGTAACTCTTGGCCCATTAACTGACGGTGGTGAATCTGGCCCGCAATGAACATCGTACCATTTTATACCCATAAACGACCCATTATTCCATTGGGCCGTTTCCAGCCCATGTTATCTTTCGGCCTTCTCAGGGCCCATTTATTATTGGGCTCATTTCCAGCATTCGATTACTTACGACCCGTTACTAGCCTTTTATGCTTGTGGGCCAAATTCAGCTCGTGGTTACAATTGGCCCGTTTGCGGCCCGTTAATCCGTTGGGTCGTTTTCATAGCGTCATTAAATACGGCCGATTAACGACGGCCCGTTATGGTCGGCCCATGAACGAACGATTCCAAATCTAGCCCATTTACGACCCATAATGTGGTCTGTTATTGGGCCATGTTTGGCCGATCAATCATACGGCCCGTAGAAGGCCCATTGATGCTACGACCCATAGAAGGCCCATTGTTTCTACGTCCCTTAGAAGGCCGATTGTTTCTACGGCTCGTAGGAGGCCCATGGTAACTACAGTAAATATGTAGCACATGGTTATTGTGGCCTAGTTTTAATAAATAGGTTATTACGGTCACTAGCAAACTGCGAAAAAAGAACTGCACTGACTACAATCAAACAAATAAACAAGACAACAAGGAAATAAATAAGCAAGCAACTTACGCTAGGCTATCACGGCTATTACACATATTACATCCACTGGGCATCAAAGTTTGCCACCAGTGCAAATATAGGGAATAAAGCAGCATATCATATACACTGGTTGTCAAAGTTGGCGACCAGTGCAAATAAACGCCGCAACAAAACAAGTCCAGAATTGAAACCACTTCAGAAGAGCTCAAGACACAATATCCTGGGTACCCATAATGCTGGCAAAATGCTTAGCAAGCTTATTAACTTTCTCTTGTTTTGCGCTTAAATCCTCCAGCACTTGTTGTTGCACCAGAAAGTATGCATCTGAGTTTTGCAGGGACTTCCTCAGTCCTTCGGCTTCCTGTCGCATAACATGTGATCAATGTCTTTCAACTAGAAGTTGAGACTCAAGAAGCCGAACTGATTCAGATAGCGAGTTCGAAGAGCTGGTGCCAGCAGTAGTAGCCAGTAACTCGAACACTACATCAAGACAGGACTTTGGGGTTGTCTTAGTGTCTTCAATATAGTTTTTATCAGCATTCTTGGAGACCAACAGGGATGTCTCACTATCTTGAACATTATCTGCATTACTTCCTTTACCATTGCATAACGGGGTACTCTTCTCCAATATTTTATCCGCATTCTAAAAGAGAAACAAACAAACACATCACAGGTTTACCATGTTGTATATGAAACTCATTTTGGTAAACTAGTTTAGTAGTACGGTGGACAGGGTAACAGCATGAAACAAACATATATCTATGTAGTACGGTCACTATATGGTCTATAACATTCTAGTTTATGTTGCCAAATCAAGATAGAGACAGTTAGAATCATATCTATTTAAGACAAAGCAGCATAGGCAGAATATAAGTATGGGAAACTACACAACAATAACAACACTTGTAGTGTGCATGGCATGAGAACATAATTGTTTATTCAATTAAAACTGAAATCAACATAAAGCAAGTTACAACAGCAAACATGTTAAAAAAACAGGTTTAAAACATATCTGCTGCGCCATTTAAGTTTCAATTGCATCCTTCAAATTTGAAATTAGTTGGTATGAGTAAATACAATGATGCAAGAGAAAAGTAGTATGAACCATAGCTACGGAACTTGACCTGAGAACAATTCTTCTTCTACTTTAAGCGTTGACTTGGGGTTTGGAGTGGTGGTCCTCGTACTTTGGGCACTGTAGTTGCCTTACTAACTGCTCGTGTTTGGGTGCTCTATGGTGGAGATGGTGTTGTGTCAACTGGAACTGGGTTACTATCTGCTGGGGTTGGGGTTAGAAGGGGTGTAGCTGGTTCTCTATCCAACTGGGTAGGTGTACAATCTGCGTGAGTTTGGGTTATGTGTGGTGGGGCTGGTTCTTGGGCAAGTACAATCGTGGTTCTATCCGCATCGACAAGTAGCACGATCTTTTCTAAAGGCCGTGTTTTTACTCCCACAAATACTGCCATCACCCCCTCTAATTGAAATGGCTGATAAACAAGAAAATTAATTGAATATACAGACATTTGAAGATAGACAGGTGCAACGGATAGTAGGGAAGAAAAATGGCATGAAATAATTCACATTTATGTTGTGTAACCAAACAGAATAGCAGGACATAATTTCACATATATGATGGCTAATTAAACAGGATAGCATGACACAATTTCACATGTATGATGGCTAACTAAACAAGATAGAATCACATACTTCAAAATATGATGACTATGTAAACATGATGACATGATATAACTATACGATGTGTCTATTAAATTGGTTGGCATGCCATAAATCACAAACATGCCGTCGATGGAAACATGACGGCATGATATAATTCATGGATAGAATGACATAATTCCAAATATGATGACTATGTAAACAAGATGAGATGATATAACTATACTATGTCTTTAAAAATGGGTTGGCATGCCATAATTCAGATACATGATGTCTATGTAAACATCATGTCATGATATAATTTAAATATATGATTTATATACTAAGCAAGTGAGCAGAGGGCAATCGCATATATGATGTGTCAACTAAGGAGATGGCATTCAATATTGTGTATATGATGTAAAAACTAAGCATTGCAATACACCATATGCATGATATGAGTAATATAACACTGCCAAGTTTGAGCATACACCTCAGGGGGATAATAGGATTGGTCATCTGCCTCTAAATCCTCCTCTGAAGAGCTATCTGTAACCAACAAGATATCTTCTTCAGCAGGTAGCATTGTCTGCTTTGAAGACCTTGTTTCCACTCCAGATTTCTCCATCACCAATTCAAATGGCTGATGCACAGGAAGAGCAGTTGAATATACAAACATTATCGACAAATGCAATGAGAAATACAAAAAAAGGATGACATGATATAATTCACATATATGACGCTTGGCTAAACACCATGGCATTGCATAATTCACATATATAATGCCTTGCAACAAGATAGCATTGCATAATTCACATATATAATGTCTTGCAACAAGATGGCATTGCATAATTCACATATATGGTAATTAGACACTAAACAGGTGGCATTCACACAAAGCATGTCTAAACAAAACAAATGACATAGCAATGCAAGATACCATACGCACGATATGAGCAACATAACCCTGCCAAGTTAGAGCATGCACCTCGGGGGGGGGGGGGAATAAGGACTGGTCATCTGTCCCTGAATCATCCTCTCAGGAGCTATCTATAACCAGCAAGACATGCGCTTCGTCAGATAGCATTGCTCTGAAGACCTTATTTCCAGTCCAGATTTTTCCATGACCGTGCTGAATGGCTGATGCACAAGAAGAGTAATTGAATGTACTAAAATTATTGACAAATTTAATACGTAATAAAAAATGATGGCATGATATAATTCACATATAAGATGACTGGCTAACCAGGGTCGCATTGCAAAATTCACATATATGATGCCTGGCTAAACAAGATGGCATTGCATGATTTACATATGCGATAAAGAAACTAAATAGATGGCATTCACACAAAGCATGTCTGAACTAAGCAGATGATATATTTGATGTATAAAGTAAGTAATGCAAGGCACCATATGCATGATATTACCAACATCAGCATGCCAAGTTAGAGCGAAGATCTCATGGGGTAAATAGGAGTGGTCTTCTCCTTCTGAATCCCCCTCAGAACAGTTATCTTCCTCTTGATTACAATCCGAAATGGGTGGAGGGGGGCTGCCTTTGCGCCCACCATGAAGCAACGTCTGCATGAAATTTTATTGACACGCAAGGCTCGTCTCTTTTGCTCTACATGTTCAGTTCCATTGTGTACAATAACTGACATGCATAGGAATAAAACATAGTGAGATTTTGTAAGGAGGGCACGCACAAATCCAGAGTGATGGTAGCAAACTATGGACAGACCCAAAACCAATGATAGTAGGCAGATAATAGCTTTAGTTAAAAAATATAGATAATGGCTCCTTTAATGTTTGTTTACACTCTACATGAAACTCATAGTAGACACCTGAGATTAGCCAGATAGTAGACAGATAGTACTGATTGCTACCCCAATATGTACCCCACAACCATTTAAAAACTCAAGTTTCAACATTAGTTTGGACCTGACTCGGAGTCTAATAGGTGAACACGATGATAAAGTAGCATGTCATCATATAAAGCGATGCATAACGTAAGCAGACACGGAAGAGTGCGACCTCTCTTGCGGACCCATGTAGTCATCAGGTCATCTGCTCAGTTAATGATGGTAATGCAGTTGTCGTGGCCGCCGACGGCGGGGAAGAAGATCTAAGGTGGCGAAAGACAGTCTGGAGAGCCGATCCCTGCTGTGGTGAACCCTTCCGTCATTGGAGCAGCTGATCTGGGGTGGAACACAATGCAGCAGGAGCGGGACAAACCACACAAGATTTTCTTTGACACATATCTATAACAGAAGTAATTGTGTAAGGGCTTGTTTGAATTTGAGGATTCTAACAATGCAGGGATGGGAAATACAAAGGAATAGCATAGGAATGCACATGCAAAACAGAGAATTTAAAAACATAGGATTTCTGCCAATCTGGGTGTTTGGTTCACAAGAAATGGAAGATCATAGGATGCAAAGAAGCATGGTGAGATTAAGTCAAACCATGAGAAAATGTATGGTTATAATGCTATTATGCTACTATCTCTTAGTCTTGTGCTTCATGAATAGGAATATTAAAAGGAGGACAAGTGGGTATTAAAATTCCTACAGTTTTTCTTTCAAGGAGACACTAAAGGAACAAATCCTACAGTTTTCCTTTGCTCCATTCCTTTGAACCAAATGCATGAATAGTATTACCATTGGAAACTTTCCAATTCCTATGTTTTTCCTTCACTTTCCTTTCAAGCACTGGCGATTCTAGTATGCAGGCTTGAGCAAGGAAAATCCTACACTCAAAAAATGTTTTTGTACTACTTTTACTACTTTGGATCCAGGCCACTGCCCTACTAGCTCAACTCCCAGGCCCATGGACAAATGCACAACTCAAACACGTAGAGATAAATAATGATGGCGTTCAAGAGAGTCCAACACGGATAGCTAAGTTGCCTGGTACCTCACTGCTTGTCATATAGTAGGATAAAATAATCGTATTTCACGTTACTACGTGTGCTTAGTGGACAATATATATAACATGTAGAGTAAAAAAGAGATGCAACAAGTGTACAACCTCTTTGGCGAAGCCATGTCGATCTCAGCGTGATTGGGTTGGTCGGTGAGGATGCTCCGGCTGACTTGGCTGTCGGAGGAGGGGAAGAAGATCTTAGGCGTTTGGAGATGGAGCCCGGGGTACTGCTCTGCTGTGATGGAGGGTTTCATTGTTGGAGCAGCTCCGGTGAGTTGTACGACGCCAAGGCTGAAGCAGGACAAGAGAGACAACGTTAACCTGAGTGGAATTCTAATAACATCTCCAATAGATGATGTAAAATACATAACCACAAAGTGCTAGATGTAAAATACAAAAAGCCACTCATCTCTGAACTTAACTGTTGAAACTGAACTTAACTGTCAAAACTGAATTTTGCTGTCGAAACTGGATTTTAGTGTCGAAACTGAACGCACTAGTAGCAGAAAAGCAGTAGCAGTAGCAGCACCGCCAGGAGCATCTGGTCGTGTAGCAACATCAGGGTGAGGCTGCATGTCTGTGGACTGACTTTTTCATCTTTGGTCAGTCGATTTTCTAGTCGTTGGATACGAAATCAAGGGTCTGCAGTTCATCTTCTACCTCCACCCCCGAGCCGCCAGCCACCACCGGCCAAACCGCCACCCCCGCCGCCCGTGGCCGGCGGTGCGCTGCCCCGCCCGCCCCGAAACCACTCCCCGCTGTCGGTCCGCCGCCGCCCCAGCCATCCCTCTAGCCCCCCACCCCCTGCCGAGCTTTTTCTCGAGTGATCCCCACGCCACCGCCCCACCACCGCTGGCGACCACCGCCCCACCCTGAACCCTAAGATAGATAGTGGGGTACCTTTTCGGCGAGCCCCCCTCCCTGCTGCGGCTGGTTCTTCCTTAACTCCGGGGAGCCCCCCACCCCCTGAAAATCGACTGACCCAAAAGTAGATTCATTCGACTGAAGTGTCGCTAAATCAGAGCAGCATTGCAAGCAAGAGAAAGAGAGAGATAGCAGCAGTGCGAGCACGAGCAGACCAGGCAGGGGACCGAGAGCAAGAGCAGAGCAGCAACGCTAGTGAGAGCTAAACTAGCAGTAGCTCCTACTGATGTGGACGTCACCGCCGAGGGAGCGACGCCATGGAGGAAGTGTCCGGCGACGCCGCCGTGAATGGAGCCGCGCCATGCCGGCTCGGGACCAAGCATCGGCAGCACCGTGAGATCGAATCAAGAAGAAAATGCAGTGATTAGTGTACAACCTTTTTGGTGGCGCTGATTAGGCCTCAGCTTCATCCGAGGAAATGGTGATGATGCCGCTCTTCCGGTGGTGCAGGTGAAGACGGCAGTGTGGGAATGGAGGTTGAAAGTGCAACTATCCCTAGGTGGTTTTGGTAATTCATAACAACATGTAGCTCATTGAGCTAATGCTATTCCAAGATGATTATTTCAGGAAAGCTCAATGATTGGCATGGCATGGATGTGAAAGTGGAACCCTCAAAATGCTAAGGACTAAGGATTGGCTCAAGCTCAAAAGATCAAGACTCTTCATTTTATATTTTAGTGATCCAAGATCACATTGAGTCTTTAGGAAAAGCCAATACTATCAAGGAGGGATGAGGTGTTGCTTAATGAGCCTCTTGCTTCATGTGCTTAGTGATATGCTCCAAAACCCTCAACTACTTTCCCATATCCACATATGACCTAAACCCTAAGCTAAACTCGGTCCTACCGATTCTTCCTATCCGGCGCCACCGAGTTTTACTTGTCATTAGCCACTGCCAAACCCTAGCAATTCGGTCCTACCGATAGGGATCTTGGTCTCACCGAGATGGGGTTGCAAACTCTCTGTTTCCCTTTCGTAACTTTTCGGTCCCACCGAAAGAGCGAATCGGTCCCACGAGATTGCAATGTAAACTCAGTGTTTCCTCTTTGTAACTTTTCGGTCTCACCGAGTTCCACTCGGTCTCACCGAAAGAGCAAATCGGTCCCACCGAGTTTGCCTGACCAACTCTCTGGTTAGCTAATTACCAAATTCGGTCTCACCGAGTTTGTGTAATCGGTCTCACCGAGATTACGTTATGCCCAAACCCTAACCACATCGGTCCTACCGAGTTGCATGTCAGTCCCACCGAAAATCACTAACGGTCACTAGGTTTACATTTTCGGTCCGACCGAGCTTATTGATTCGGTCCCACCGAGATTGGAAAACTGTTTAACGGTTGGATTTTGTGTGGAGGCTATATATACCCCTCCACCTTCTTCTCATTCGAAGAGAGAGCCATCGGAACACACACACCATTCCAACTCATATGTTCTGAGAGAGGACCACCTACTCATGTGTTGAGAACAAGACATTCCATTCCTACCATATGAATCTTGATCTCTAGCCTTCCCAAGTTGCTTTCCACTCAAACCCTCTTTCCACCAAATCCAAATCCTATGAGAGAGAGTTGAGTGTTGGGGAGACTATCATTTGAAGCACAAGAGCAAGGAGTTCATTACCTACACACCATTTGTTACTTCTTGGAGAGTGGTGTCTCCTAGATTGGCTAGGTGTCACTTGGGAGCCTCCGACAAGATTGTGGAGTTGAACCAAGGAGTTTGTAAGGGCAAGGAGATCGCCTACTTCATGAAGATCTACCGCTAGTGAGGCAAGTCATGTGTGGGCGATGGCCATGGTGGGATAGGCAAGGTTGCTTCTTCGTGGACCCTTTGTGGGTGGTTGCTTCTTCGTGGACCCTTCGTGGGTGGAGCCCTGTGTGGACTCGCGCAACCGTTACCCTTGGGTGGAGCCCTGTGTGGACTCGTGCAACCGTTACCCTTCGTGGGTTGAAGTCTCCATCAACGTGGATGTAGGATAGCACCACCTATCCGAACCACGGGAAAAACATCCATGTCTCCAATAGCGCTTGAATTCTCCAAACCCTTCCCTTTACATTCTTGCAAGTTGCATGCTTTACTTTCCGCTGCCTATATACTCTTTGCATGCTTGCTTGAACTATGTGATGATTGCTTGACTTGTCCTAAATTAGCTAAAATCTACCAAGAACTAAAATTGGGAAAAGGTTAAGTTTTTATTTGGTCAAGTAGTCTAATCACTTCCCCTCTAGACATACTTTCGATCCTACAAGTGGTATCAGAGCTTTGGTCTCCATTTGCTTGATCTCCATAGCTTTTGGTGGTCATAGCCTTGGTTTCACAACCTAGGAGAGTATGGCGTCTAGCGAGGGAAATTATCACCGTAGAGGTCCTTACTTTGATGGTACTAATTTTGCTAGTTGGAAGCATAAAATGAAAATGCATATTCTTGGACATAACCCCGCCATTTGGGCTATTGTGTGTGTTGGTTTGCAAGGTGACTTCTTTGATGGGAGAGAACCAAACCGTGAAGCTACCGCGGATGAGTTGAAGATGTTGCAATACAATGCTCAAGCTTGTGATATTCTCTTCAACGGATTGTGCCCCGAAGAATTCAACAAAATTAGCCGTCTTGAGAATGCAAAGGAAATTTGGGACACTTTGATTGATATGCACGAAGGTACTGACTCCGTCAAGGAATCCAAGTTGGATGTGCTTCAAAGCCAACTTGACAAGTTCAAGATGAAGGATGGTGAAGGTGTCGCCGAAATGTACTCTAGGCTTGCTCTCATCACAAATGAGATTGCCGACTTAGGAAGTGAAGAGATGACCGATAAATTCATCATCAAGAAGATTCTAAGAGCCTTGGATGGAAAATATGATACCGTGTGCACATTGATCCAAATGATGCCCAATTACAAAGATCTCAAGCCAACGGAAGTGATTGGAAGAATTGTTGCTCATGAGATGTCACTTAAGGATAAAGAGGAACTTCACAACAAATCAAGTGGTGCCTATAAAGCCTCTTGTGAAGCCCCTACATCATCAAGTGAGAAACAAGACTTCAATGAAGAATTGAGCTTAATGGTGAAGAACTTCAACAAGTTCTACAAGAGTAGAAGCAAAGATAGAAGCTTCAAGTCAAGGTCCTACAATAACAAAAGATCTTCTAGTCGAGAGCGAAACTGCTACAATTGTGGAAGACCTGTACAGTATTCCAATGAGTGTACGGCTCCCTACAAGAGAAGAGAAGATTCTCCAAAAAAAAGAAGCAAAGAATCACCACCAAGAGAGAGAAGGAGTAGAGATGATCGTTATGAACGAAGATACTCACGGAGAAGCAAGGATTCATAAAGGAAGGAAAAATCATCAAGGAGCTACACAAGATGAAGACATCAAGCTCATGTTGGTGAATGGGTATCCGGCTCCGACTCCGACAGCCACTCCGAGAGAAGTTATTACTCCGGCTCCGAAGATACTCAAGATGAAGGTGTTGTCGGTCTAGCACTTGTGTCAACCAACTCCTAAAACATATTTGACTCACCAAATGAGGGAATTGGAAGATGCTTCATGGCCAAAGGTCCTAAGGTAACACACCCCGAGTATGTTGATTTCAATAGTGATGAAGATGACTTGTTAGGTGATGATTTGCTTGTTGACAACTCTAGTGATGAATACTATGATGAAATGTCAATTAAACATGCTAATCAAGTTAAAACGAATGACAATGATAAGGAGAAGATCGAGGCTCTAACTAAAGAACTAAAAACTCTTAAGTTAGCTCATGACACTATCTTCGAAGATCATCGAGAACTTTTAAGAGCTCATGGGAAATTACGCTTTGAAAAGCTCAATCTTGAGCAAGAGCATGAGTTCTTAAAAGCAATCAATAATGATCTCCGCAAGAAAAGTTCTTCTTACATTGCCAAGCGTTTACTCTTATCCACTTACATGCCTCAAGTCAAGTCTAACAAGAAAGATTCTTCCTCTAGTAGTAACAATGATCATGCTAAATCCAATATTGTTGCTTCTAGTAGTTATCTTTATTCCACTAATGATTCTCTTAGCCAAGTTACACTTGAGCAAGAAAATAGCTTATTGAAGGGAATTATAGAGAAAGGAGTGTACAAAAGCCTTGCCGGGAGTAAGCAATTCGAAGAAATTGTGCGCAAGCAAGGAATGCACCGGAAGAATCAAGGTGTTGGTTTTGAACGAAAGTTCAATGCCAATGGAGTTGAGTGGGAAGAAGATCAATACCCCAAGACAAAGTTTGTTCCTCAACAAGAGAAGTATACTTCTTTCAAGGGGACACAAGCTCAAGATGATCTTCCACCACAAGACTACAAGCAAAAAGGCAAGGACAAGCTTCAAGAGAAATCGATGCATTTGAAGAAGCTCCAAAGACCTTAGTCAAGTGGATTCCCAAGACTACTTCAAGTTCCACTTCATCAAGTATGACTACAACTCCAAGGATTCCCATCAAGATGGTGTGGATCCAAAAGAAGAAGAACTAGAGAGTTCTTGAGGGTGACTCCGCCAACATACTTCACTCTTATCATTTTGGCAAGAACAAGTGCAATCAACTTCCACATCTTGCACTAGTTCAAGGAGTCACAAACCCTCTTGTTGGTAAGACAAGGGACAAGGTAACCTAAAAGTTTTCATGGACATCATCTTTTGTGTGCATCACTCTATGTCTATGGATATCCTTGCTTGTTCCTTGTGGGACTAACCCATGTAGGTATTGAAAGTGCAATTCACTCAAATGGATAGCTCCAAGAGATCTACATCAACATTGAGCATCCACATCTTCAATATCTACATGAAGTCATCATCGACAAAACCCAAGGTTAGTTCATCCCTCTTAGGGGGGATATCACATCTAGGGGGAGCTTTACTCTAAGACTTGAGCTAAAGCAACTCTAAAGATGTGAACACAACAATGCTTTATGTAAAAGTGGTAACCCCACTTGGGCTTAAACGATGAGTATGACCTATGATCAAGTGTTCTCACTTGACTCCTAAGTCAATATACTCATATATAGATGACCTAGTCATCGCAAGTTGCCTGATAGATGCTAGTATTGGTTGTGCATGTCTTGTCACATATTTCATTTGCCATCTTATTGTGTGAGCATGCTGGTTGCACATTTTACTCATTCGAGGACATCCACTTGTTGTTTTGATTGTTTGGTTTTATCTTTTTTTTGCCAAGTGGATGGACAAGAATGCCTAAGAACCTCCTCTAGCTATCTATGCTCTTCTCGTCTCAAACTCTATTCATGCTGCATCACAAAATTTGATCAAGTCAGATTCGAACCACTCTGTGTGAGGAGCGCTCGGAGTCCCTGATTCGTCATAGACTTAAACTTCCAAAACCGCTTTATGATCCTCGGTCTGACCGATACTCCACTTTCGGTCCTACCAAGATCATTAAGTTGATCTAGGTTTTCGATCTCGGTGAAACCGATTTGAACCTTTCGGTCACACCGAGTTTCAGTAACTGCACACAGTTATGAATCTCGGTGCCACCGAGTTGTTCCACCGAGTTGTTCCACTCGGTCACACCGACAGGGTCGGGCTATATATAGTCACGGGCAAAATTTTGGAAATTTCTCCGAACCCCTTCGCCCGCGCGATAGCCTGCTCTGCCCTCGTGGTCTCCGAATCGTCTTCTCGCCGCCAGCAGCCTCCAGTTGCTGGTCTCCATCGCCGTCAATGGGAATTCTGCCCCGCCGTTGCCGCCATAGCAAGTCCCCGCCGAACTAGGGTATGGACTTGATCTTTGTGCTATTCCTCAATCTGATTCCTAGCACATTGTGATCATATTGATTCTTGCCACGTTTGAGAAACTTCTATCCAGTCAAAACACCCGTAGATTAGGTTTGATTCGAAAATTCTAGGTTTAGGTTTCCGGCGAAACCATCTCGGACCCACCGAGTTGAAAAACTCGGTCCCACCAATTTGGCTCTTGCCATTGCACAAGTGAGACTCGGTCTGACCGAGAATTACTTATCGGTGCGACCGATTTTTGAACTTAGTGAAACCCTAGCAGTCTCGGTGCCACCGAACTGTGACTCGGTCCTACCGAGTTCACTAGTTTAGGTTCCAAAACTACTTCGGTATCACCGAGTTTGAAAATCGGTAGATCCGAGATGATTTCAGTGGGAAACTAAAACTAAGTTTTTGGATCATTCTTTTGCAAAAATACTCTGCATTTTGTGATGCTCATCTTTTCTATCTCATCTATAATCTATTCACAGGGTCAGCAGTCAGTTTGCAGCATGTCTGATCAAAGTGATAGCCAAAATATGTCAGAGCAGCAAGTGGTGATGAGTGAGGGCACTAGTCCCTCAAGTTCTTCTGATGAAGGCAGCAGGAGCACTCCTAGCAACTTGCCAAAGGCTGCCATGAGACAAAGGAAGAAGAAAACTTCAGACTCTGAAGATGAGGACTATGTGGCAGAGGAAGAGGCCACTTCCAAGAGAATTGAGCCAGCTCAAGGAACTAAGCCAGGCCTGAAAATCAAAAGGCCAGCAGGCAGGCAACCCATGTCAAAGGCTAGAGCCTCAACTGAGAAGCCCACTCCCCAAGAGCCAGTTGCAGCTGAGGGCAAGAAAAGGAAGGAGAGGGTGAAGAAGACTGTTGCTAGAGTACTTGGTAAAGCTTCCATCATGGAAGAAGAAGAGGAAGAAGAGGCAGCTGCACCAGCGCCCAAGGCACCCAAGCTAATGGGTGATGCCATAAGGTCAGGGGCTACTGCATCTAAGCCCAAAGCTGCCTCCAAGCCAAAACCAAAGAGGAATACAAGGAGCATTCCTGCAGCTGAAAAGAACAAGGCCCCAGTGCCTAAGACTATTGCTGAAGAAGAGGAAGAAAACGTCCTAAGGAAGCTAAAGCCCAAGATCCCAGACCACAACGATGCTCATCCTGTGGCTGAGGACATCAAGCTCAGGAGAGATTCAGGGCTAAGGAAATGGAGAGAAGCAGACCCATATGCTTCAAGAAGAAGGACTGCCGTGGACTACAGGTTTCACACCAAGGAGCAGTAGGATTTCTATGAGACTGTTTTGCTAGATAAGAAGCCAATTGTCTGTGACATGAGATGGGTTGACTGGTCCTACATGAGGGAGAAGGAGGAACACTACCCATGAGTATATGATAGCTTTCATGCTTGTGGAGTAGCTGACTTTGTTGGGCAGAAGCTCACAAAGTGGAATGAGGAGCTTATCATGCAGTTCTACTCCACAGCTCACTTTTATCCAGATGGGAGGATCACATGGATGTCTGAGGGTACAAGGTACCAATCTACAGTGGCTGAGTGGGCACAGATCATAAATGCCCCAGAGGAGCAAGATGATGACTTGGATATCTATGCCAAGAAGAAGATGGACCATAACTCCATGTCCAACATGTACAAGGAAATTCCCAATGAAGCTCTTGACACCTTCAAGTTTGGCTCTGTGCATTACCTTCTGTCAGGGCTCCCGACGATCAATTGGATACTAAGGCACACCTTATTGCCTAAGTCTGGAGATCACAAGATGATCAGAGGCCATGCTATCAACTTGCTACATGTGTTTGATGTGCCTCAGAAGTTTAAGGTGATGAGCCTCATAGTGGAAACCATCAAGAGGACTGCAGCAGATCAGAAGAGGAGCTGCGGATATGCCCCTCAGATTCAGGAGCTCATCAACTCCAAGATGGGCACGGGCATATATCTATTGGACAAGGAGCACCTTCCCATCCGTCCAGATTTCGAGGACAATCAAGTTGTCATGACTGAGAACGAGCCATCATCTGCCCAAGCATTTGCAAAGAAGGAGAAGGCGAGGAAGGAGAAAGCTGCCAAGATGCCTGCCCAAGAGGAGGCATCTGAATACTTCTTGAAGACCAAACAAGAGCAGCTTGGTTACTTGATTGCATCCACGCTGAGGATTGAGCAAAGTCTGGCCACCCTCACTCAGAATCAGCAGAGCCTAGAGAGGATCATGGAACAGAAGTTCTATGACTTGGATGTCAAGGTAACGGAAGTTCAATCTGCAGTGGAGCAGCTCCAGGAGGACATGCAGGAGAGGAGAGGCAGGACTACCACTCATACCTTTGCCAGAGTGCCACGAGGCCCGAGGTCATCTGCCGTGCCAGTTTCTAACACAAGAGCCACCACTTCAGCACCAGCTACAGCCTCAGTTCCACCAGCTCCAGCAACTACTTCAGCTCCAACTCCAGCGACTACTTCAGCATCTACAGAAGCCTTCGTCCTTGGAGTGATCCGGACTCCACCACCACCTGAAGATCAAGCCTGAGCGTCGATCTAGTGCTGTGCATTTTCTAGGAACTTTTTGGTAACTTGTTGCCAAAGGGGGAGAAGATGTATAGATCATAGGCTTCGAGAGAGAGAGAGAGAGAGAGAGTGTTGCTTTTCTCTCTTGCTTTGTTTGGTGGTTTTTCGAACTTGTTTGCTTTTGAGTGCCTGAGATACTACGTCATTATTTGTCTCATAAGCTACACTTAATGTTTGCTTAATATTATCATCTTATCTATCTTGTGTGATCATTCACTTTTCTTGGTGATGAGTGCATGTATTTCATTCTTATCATTTTAAGCGCTCCACCAAGATGTATGTGACATGGAAGAGTAACCCATGACTCTAACTCTTTGTGCATTTGCAGTCCAAAGCAAAATTTTAAATATGCACAAATTTAGGGGGAGCTCTTACTTATCACATACTTCTCAAAGCGATGATATATTTCATGCTTATTATCATTTGTCGAAGCTTTGATCTATATGTTGTCATCAATTACCAAAAAGGGGGAGATTGAAAGTGCAACTATCCCTAGGTGGTTTTGGTAATTCATAACAACATATAGCTCATTGAGCTAATGCTATTCCAAGATGATTATTTCAGGAAAGCTCAATGATTGGCATGGCATGGATGTGAAAGTGGAACCCTCAAAATGCTAAGGACTAAGGATTGGCTCAAGCTCAAAAGCTCAAGACTCTTCATTTTATATTTTAGTGATCCAAGATCACATTGAGTCTTTAGGAAAAGCCAATACTATCAAGGAGGGATGAGGTGTTGCTTAATGAGCCTCTTGCTTCATGTGCTTAGTGATATGCTCCAAAACCCTCAACTACTTTCCCATATCCACATATGACCTAAACCCTAAGCTAAACTCGGTCCTACCGATTCTTCCTATCCGGCGCCACCGAGTTTTACTTGTCATTAGCCACTGCCAAACCCTAGCAATTCGGTCCTACCGATAGGGATCTCGGTCTCACCGAGATGGGGTTGCAAACTCTCTGTTTCCCTTTCGTAACTTTTCGGTCCCACCGAAAGAGCGAATCGGTCCCACGAGATTGCAATGTAAACTCAGTGTTTCCTCTTTGTAACTTTTCGGTCTCACCGAGTTCCACTCGGTCTCACCGAAAGAGCAAATCGGTCCCACCGAGTTTGCCTGACCAACTCTCTGGTTAGCTAATTACCAAATTCGGTCTCACCGAGTTTGTGTAATCGGTCTCACCGAGATTACGTTATGCCCAAACCCTAACCACATCGGTCCTACCGAGTTGCATGTCAGTCCCACCGAAAATCACTAACGGTCACTAGGTTTACATTTTCGGTCCGACCGAGCTTATTGATTCGGTCCCACCGAGATTGGAAAACTGTGTAACGGTTGGATTTTGTGTGGAGGCTATATATACCCCTCCACCTTCTTCTCATTCGAAGAGAGAGCCATCGGAACACACACACCATTCCAACTCATATGTTCTGAGAGAGGACCACCTACTCATGTGTTGAGAACAAGACATTCCATTCCTACCATATGAATCTTGATCTCTAGCCTTCCCAAGTTGCTTTCCACTCAAACCCTCTTTCCACCAAATCCAAATCCTATGAGAGAGAGTTGAGTGTTGGGGAGACTATCATTTGAAGCACAAGAGCAAGGAGTTCATTACCTACACACCATTTGTTACTTCTTGGAGAGTGGTGTCTCCTAGATTGGCTAGGTGTCACTTGGGAGCCTCCGACAAGATTGTGGAGTTGAACCAAGGAGTTTGTAAGGGCAAGGAGATCGCCTACTTCATGAAGATCTACCGCTAGTGAGGCAAGTCCTGTGTGGGCGATGGCATGGTGGGATAGGCAAGGTTGCTTCTTCGTGGACCCTTTGTGGGTGGTTGCTTCTTCGTGGACCCTTCGTGGATGGAGCCCTGTGTGGACTCGCGCAACCGTTACCCTTGGGTGGAGCCCTGTGTGGACTCGCGCAACCGTTACCCTTCGTGGGTTGAAGTCTCCATCAATGTGGATGTAGGATAGCACCACCTATCCGAACCACGGGAAAAACATCCGTGTCTCCAATAGCGTTTGAATTCTCCAAACCCTTCCCTTTACATTCTTGCAAGTTGCATGCTTTACTTTCCGCTGCCTATATACTCTTTGCATGCTTGCTTGAACTATGTGATGATTGCTTGACTTGTCCTAAATTAGCTAAAATCTGCCAAGAACTAAAATTGGGAAAAAGTTAAGTTTTTATTTGGTCAAGTAGTCTAATCACCCCCCCTCTAGACATACTTTCGATCCTACAAGTGGTATCAGAGCTTTGGTCTCCATTTGCTTGATCTCCATAGCTTTTGGTGGTCATATCCTTGGTTTCACAACCTAGGAGAGTATGGCGTCTAGCGAGGGAAATTATCACCGTAGAGGTCCTTACTTTGATGGTACTAATTTTGCTAGTTGGAAGCATAAAATGAAAATGCATATTCTTGGACATAACCCCGCCATTTGGGCTATTGTGTGTGTTGGTTTGCAAGGTGACTTCTTTGATGGGAGAGAACCGAACCGTGAAGCTACCGCGGATGAGTTGAAGATGTTGCAATACAATGCTCAAGCTTGTGATATTCTCTTCAACGGATTGTGCCCCGAAGAATTCAACAAAATTAGCCGTCTTGAGAATGCAAAGGAAATTTGGGACACTTTGATTGATATGCACGAAGGTACCGACTCCGTCAAGGAATCCAAGTTGGATGTGCTTCAAAGCCAACTTGACAAGTTCAAGATGAAGGATGGTGAAGGTGTCGCCGAAATGTACTCTAGGCTTGCTCTCATCACAAATGAGATTGCCGGCTTAGGAAGTGAAGAGATGACCGATAAATTCATCATCAAGAAGATTCTAAGAGCCTTGGATGGAAAATATGATACCGTGTGCACATTGATCCAAATGATGCCCAATTACAAAGATCTCAAGCCAACGGAAGTGATTGGAAGAATTGTTGCTCATGAGATGTCACTTAAGGATAAAGAGGAACTTCACAACAAATCAAGTGGTGCCTATAAAGCCTCTTGTGAAGCCCCTACATCATCAAGTGAGAAATAAGACTTCAATGAAGAATTGAGCTTAATGGTGAAGAACTTCAATAAGTTCTACAAGAGTAGAAGCAAAGATAGAAGCTTCAAGTCAAGGTCCTACAATAACAAAAGATCTTCTAGTCGAGAGCGAAACTGCTACAATTGTGGAAGACCTGTACAGTATTCCAATGAGTGTACGGCTCCCTACAAGAGAAGAGAAGATTCTCCAAAAAAAAGAAGCAAAGAATCACCACCAAGAGAGAGAAGGAGTAGAGATGATCGTTATGAACGAAGATACTCACGGAGAAGCAAGGATTCAGAAAGGAAGGAAAAATCATCAAGGAGCTACACAAGATGAAGACATCAAGCTCATGTTGGTGAATGGGTATCCGGCTCCGACTCCGACAGCCACTCCGAGAGAAGTTATTACTCCGGCTCCGAAGATACTCAAGATGAAGGTGTTGTCGGTCTAGCACTTGTGTCAACCAACTCCTACAACATATTTGACTCACCAAATGAGGGAATTGGAAGATGCTTCATGGCCAAAGGTCCTAAGGTAACACACCCCGAGTATGTTGATTTCAATAGTGATGAAGATGACTTGTTAGGTGATGATTTGCTTGTTGACAACTCTAGTGATGAATACTATGATGAAATGTCAATTAAACATGCTAATCAAGTTAAAACGAATGACAATGATAAGGAGAAGATCGAGGCTCTAACTAAAGAACTAAAAACTCTTAAGTTAGCTCATGACACTATCTTCGAAGATCATCGAGAACTTTTAAGAGCTCATGGGAAATTACGCTTTGAAAAGCTCAATCTTGAGCAAGAGCATGAGTTCTTAAAAGCAATCAATAATGATCTCCGCAAGAAAAGTTCTTCTTACATTGCCAAGCGTTTACTCTTATCCACTTACATGCCTCAAGTCAAGTCTAACAAGAAAGATTCTTCCTCTAGTAGTAACAATGATCATGCTAAATCCAATATTGTTGCTTCTAGTAGTTATCTTTATTCCACTAATGATTCTCTTAGCCAAGTTACACTTGAGCAAGAAAATAGCTTATTGAAGGGAATTATAGAGAAAGGAGTGTACAAAAGCCTTGCCGGGAGTAAGCAATTCGAAGAAATTGTGCGCAAGCAAGGAATGCACCGGAAGAATCAAGGTGTTGGTTTTGAACGAAAGTTCAATGCCAATGGAGTTGAGTGGGAAGAAGATCAATACCCCAAGACAAAGTTTGTTCCTCAACAAGAGAAGTATACTTCTTTCAAGGGGACACAAGCTCAAGATGATCTTCCACCACAAGACTACAAGCAAAAAGGCAAGGACAAGCTTCAAGAGAAATCGATGCATTTGAAGAAGCTCCAAAGACCTTAGTCAAGTGGATTCCCAAGACTACTTCAAGTTCCACTTCATCAAGTATGACTACAACTCCAAGGATTCCCATCAAGATGGTGTGGATCCAAAAGAAGAAGAACTAGAGAGTTCTTGAGGGTGACTCCGCCAACATACTTCACTCTTATCATTTTGGCAAGAACAAGTGCAATCAACTTCCACATCTTGCACTAGTTCAAGGAGTCACAAACCCTCTTGTTGGTAAGACAAGGGACAAGGTAACCTAAAAGTTTTCATGGACATCATCTTTTGTGTGCATCACTCTATGTCTATGTATATCCTTGCTTGTTCCTTGTGGGACTAACCCATGTAGGTATTGAAAGTGCAATTCACTCAAATGGATAGCTCCAAGAGATCTACATCAACATTGAGCATCCACATCTTCAATATCTACATGAAGTCATCATCGACAAAACCCAAGGTTAGTTCATCCCTCTTAGGGGGGATATCACATCTAGGGGGAGCTTTACTCTAAGACTTGAGCTAAAGCAACTCTAAAGATGTGAACACAACAATGCTTTATGTAAAAGTGGTAACCCCACTTGGGCTTAAACGATGAGTATGACCTATGATCAAGTGTTCCCACTTGACTCCTAAGTCAATATACTCATATATAGATGACCTAGTCATCGCAAGTTGCCTGATAGATGCTAGTATTGGTTGTGCATGTCTTGTCACATATTTCATTTGCCATCTTATTGTGTGAGCATGCTGGTTGCACATTTTACTCATTCGAGGACATCCACTTGTTGTTTTGATTGTTTGGTTTTATCTTTTTTTTGCCAAGTGGATGGACAAGAATGCCTAAGAACCTCCTCTAGCTATCTATGCTCTTCTCGTCTCAAACTCTATTCATGCTGCATCACAAAATTTGATCAAGTCAGATTCGAACCACTCTATGTGAGGAGCGCTCGGAGTCCCCGATTCGTCATAGACTTAAACTTCCAAAACCTCTTTATGATCCTCGGTCTGACCGATACTCCACTTTCGGTCCTACCGAGATCATTAAGTTGATCTAGGTTTTCGATCTCGGTGAAACCGATTTGAACCTTTTGGTCACACCGAGTTTCAGTAACTGCACACAGTTATGAATCTCGGTGCCACCGAGTTGTTCCACCGAGTTGTTCCACTCGGTCACACCGACAGGGTCGGGATATATATAGTCACGGGCAAAATTTTGGAAATTTCTCCGAACCCCTTCGCCCGCGCGATAGCCTGCTCTACCCTCGTGGTCTCCGAATCGTCTTCTCGCCGCCAGCAGCCTCCAGTTGCTGGTCTCCATCACCGTCAATGGGAATTCTGCCCCGCCGTTGCCGCCATAGCAAGTCCCCGCCGAACTAGGGTATGGACTTGATCTTTGTGCTATTCCTCAATCTGATTCCTAGCACATTGTGATCATATTGATTCTTGCCACGTTTGAGAAACTTCTATCCAGTCAAAACACCCGTAGATTAGGTTTGATTCGAAAATTCTAGGTTTAGGTTTCCGGCGAAACCATCTCGGACCCACCGAGTTGAAAAACTCGGTCCCACCGATTTGGCTCTTGCCATTGCACAAGTGAGACTCGGTCTGACCGAGAATTACTTATCGGTGCGACCGATTTTTGAACTTAGTGAAACCCTAGCAGTCTCGGTGCCACCGAACTGTGACTCGGTCCTACCGAGTTCACTAGTTTAGGTTCCAAAACTACTTCGGTATCACCGAGTTTGAAAATCGGTAGATCCGAGATGATTTCAGTGGGAAACTAAAACTAAGTTTTTGGATCATTCTTTTGCAAAAATACTCTGCATTTTGTGATGCTCATCTTTTCTATCTCATCTATAATCTATTCACAGGGTCATCAGTCAGTTTGCAGCATGTCTGATCAAAGTGATAGCCAAAATATGTCAGAGCAGCAAGTGGTGATGAGTGAGGGCACTAGTCCCTCAAGTTCTTCTGATGAAGGCAGCAGGAGCACTCCTAGCAACTTGCCAAAGGCTGCCATGAGACAAAGGAAGAAGAAAACTTCAGACTCTGAAGATGAGGACTATGTGGCAGAGGAAGAGGCCACTTCCAAGAGAATTGAGCCAGCTCAAGGAACTAAGCCAGGCCTGAAAATCAAAAGGCCAGCAGGCAGGCAACCCATGTCAAAGGCTAGAGCCTCAACTGAGAAGCCCACTCCCCAAGAGCCAGTTGCAGCTGAGGGCAAGAAAAGGAAGGAGAGGGTGAAGAAGACTGTTGCTAGAGTACTTGGTAAAGCTTCCATCATGGAAGAAGAAGAGGAAGAAGAGGCAGCTGCACCAGCGCCCAAGGCACCCAAGCTAATGGGTGATGCCATAAGGTCAGGGGCTACTGCATCTAAGCCCAAAGCTGCCTCCAAGCCAAAACCAAAGAGGAATACAAGGAGCATTCCTGCAGCTGAAAAGAACAAGGCCCCAGTGCCTAAGACTATTGCTGAAGAAGAGGAAGAAAACGTCCTAAGGAAGCTAAAGCCCAAGATCCCAGACCACAACGATGCTCATCCTGTGGCTGAGGACATCAAGCTCAGGAGAGATTCAGGGCTAAGGAAATGGAGAGAAGCAGACCCATATGCTTCAAGAAGAAGGACTGCCGTGGACTACAGGTTTCACACCAAGGAGCAGTAGGATTTCTATGAGACTGTTTTGCTAGATAAGAAGCCAATTGTCTGTGACATGAGATGGGTTGACTGGTCCTACATGAGGGAGAAGGAGGAACACTACCCATGAGTATATGATAGCTTTCATGCTTGTGGAGTAGCTGACTTTGTTGGGCAGAAGCTCACAAAGTGGAATGAGGAGCTTATCATGCAGTTCTACTCCACAGCTCACTTTTATCCAGATGGGAGGATCACATGGATGTCTGAGGGTACAAGGTACCAATCTACAATGGCTGAGTGGGCACAGATCATAAATGCCCCAGAGGAGCAAGATGATGACTTGGATATCTATGCCAAGAAGAAGATGGACCATAACTCCATGTCCAACATGTACAAGGAAATTCCCAATGAAGCTCTTGACACCTTCAAGTTTGGCTCTGTGCATTACCTTCTGTCAGGGCTCCCGACGATCAATTGGATACTAAGGCACACCTTATTGCCTAAGTCTGGAGATCACAAGATGATCAGAGGCCATGCTATCAACTTGCTACATGTGTTTGATGTGCCTCAGAAGTTTAAGGTGATGAGCCTCATAGTGGAAACCATCAAGAGGACTGCAGCAGATCAGAAGAGGAGCTGCGGATATGCCCCTCAGATTCAGGAGCTCATCAACTCCAAGATGGGCACGGGCATATATCTATTGGACAAGGAGCACCTTCCCATCCGTCCAGATTTCGAGGACAATCAAGTTGTCATGACTGAGAACGAGCCATCATCTGCCCAAGCATTTGCAAAGAAGGAGAAGGCGAGGAAGGAGAAAGCTGCCAAGATGCCTGCCCAAGAGGAGGCATCTGAATACTTCTTGAAGACCAAACAAGAGCAGCTTGGTTACTTGATTGCATCCACGCTGAGGATTGAGCAAAGTCTGGCCACCCTCACTCAGAATCAGCAGAGCCTAGAGAGGATCATGGAACAGAAGTTCTATGACTTGGATGTCAAGGTAACGGAAGTTCAATCTGCAGTGGAGCAGCTCCAGGAGGACATGCAGGAGAGGAGAGGCAGGACTACCACTCATACCTTTGCCAGAGTGCCACGAGGCCCGAGGTCATCTGCCGTGCCAGTTGCTAACACAAGAGCCACCACTTCAGCACCAGCTACAGCCTCAGTTCCACCAGCTCCAGCAACTACTTCAGCTCCAACTCCAGCGACTACTTCAGCATCTACAGAAGCCTTCGTCCTTGGAGTGATCCGGACTCCACCACCACCTGAAGATCAAGCCTGAGCGTCGATCTAGTGCTGTGCATTTTCTAGGAACTTTTTGGTAACTTGTTGCCAAAGGGGGAGAAGATGTATAGATCATAGGCTTCGAGAGAGAGAGAGAGAGAGAGTGTTGCTTTTCTCTCTTGCTTTATTTGGTGGTTTTTCGAACTTGTTTGCTTTTGAGTGCCTGAGATACTACGTCATTATTTGTCTCATAAGCTACACTTAATGTTTGCTTAATATTATCATCTTATCTATCTTGTGTGATCATTCACTTTTCTTGGTGATGAGTGCATGTATTTCATTCTTATCATTTTAAGCGCTCCACCAAGATGTATGTGACATGGAAGAGTAACCCATGACTCTAACTCTTTGTGCATTTGCAGTCCAAAGCAAAATTTTAAATATGCACAAATTTAGGGGGAGCTCTTACTTATCACATACTTCTCAAAGCGATGATATATTTCATGCTTATTATCATTTGTCGAAGCTTTGATCTATATGTTGTCATCAATTACCAAAAAGGGGGAGATTGAAAGTGCAACTATCCCTAGGTGGTTTTGGTAATTCATAACAACATATAGCTCATTGAGCTAATGCTATTCCAAGATGATTATTTCAGGAAAGCTCAATGATTGGCATGGCATGGATGTGAAAGTGGAACCCTCAAAATGCTAAGGACTAAGGATTGGCTCAAGCTCAAAAGCTCAAGACTCTTCATTTTATATTTTAGTGATCCAAGATCACATTGAGTCTTTAGGAAAAGCCAATACTATCAAGGAGGGATGAGGTGTTGCTTAATGAGCCTCTTGCTTCATGTGCTTAGTGATATGCTCCAAAACCCTCAACTACTTTCCCATATCCACATATGACCTAAACCCTAAGCTAAACTCGGTCCTACCGATTCTTCCTATCCGGCGCCACCGAGTTTTACTTGTCATTAGCCACTGCCAAACCCTAGCAATTCGGTCCTACCGATAGGGATCTCGGTCTCACCGAGATGGGGTTGCAAACTCTCTGTTTCCCTTTCGTAACTTTTCGGTCCCACCGAAAGAGCGAATCGGTCCCACGAGATTGCAATGTAAACTCAGTGTTTCCTCTTTGTAACTTTTCGGTCTCACCGAGTTCCACTCGGTCTCACCGAAAGAGCAAATCGGTCCCACCGAGTTTGCCTGACCAACTCTCTGGTTAGCTAATTACCAAATTCGGTCTCACCGAGTTTGTGTAATCGGTCTCACCGAGATTACGTTATGCCCAAACCCTAACCACATCGGTCCTACCGAGTTGCATGTCAGTCCCACCGAAAATCACTAACGGTCACTAGGTTTACATTTTCGGTCCGACCGAGCTTATTGATTCGGTCCCACCGAGATTGGAAAACTGTGTAACGGTTGGATTTTGTGTGGAGGCTATATATACCCCTCCACCTTCTTCTCATTCGAAGAGAGAGCCATCGGAACACACACACCATTCCAACTCATATGTTCTGAGAGAGGACCACCTACTCATGTGTTGAGAACAAGACATTCCATTCCTACCATATGAATCTTGATCTCTAGCCTTCCCAAGTTGCTTTCCACTCAAACCCTCTTTCCACCAAATCCAAATCCTATGAGAGAGAGTTGAGTGTTGGGGAGACTATCATTTGAAGCACAAGAGCAAGGAGTTCATTACCTACACACCATTTGTTACTTCTTGGAGAGTGGTGTCTCCTAGATTGGCTAGGTGTCACTTGGGAGCCTCCGACAAGATTGTGGAGTTGAACCAAGGAGTTTGTAAGGGCAAGGAGATCGCCTACTTCATGAAGATCTACCGCTAGTGAGGCAAGTCCTGTGTGGGCGATGGCATGGTGGGATAGGCAAGGTTGCTTCTTCGTGGACCCTTTGTGGGTGGTTGCTTCTTCGTGGACCCTTCGTGGGTGGAGCCCTGTGTGGACTCGCGCAACCGTTACCCTTGGGTGGAGCCCTGTGTGGACTCGCGCAACCGTTACCCTTCGTGGGTTGAAGTCTCCATCAATGTGGATGTAGGATAGCACCACCTATCCGAACCACGGGAAAAACATCCGTGTCTCCAATAGCGTTTGAATTCTCCAAACCCTTCCCTTTACATTCTTGCAAGTTGCATGCTTTACTTTCCGCTGCCTATATACTCTTTGCATGCTTGCTTGAACTATGTGATGATTGCTTGACTTGTCCTAAATTGGCTAAAATCTGCCAAGAACTAAAATTGGGAAAAAGTTAAGTTTTTATTTGGTCAAGTAGTCTAATCACCCCCCCTCTAGACATACTTTCGACCCTACAGAGGTGACGCGAAAGACGAGGGGAACGTCGGGGCAGCTCCTTGTAGGTGGAGGAAGGGGTGGCTGAACCGGCGGGATGACGAGATCGACGGCGGATCCTCATCCGTTATGGTGGATGAGGGACGTCGAGGTGTTGCTGTGGAGGACGTCATCAGGGAAGAGGCTTCGGCCGGGTGGCAGACGGAGGAGGGTGTGGGGCTTCATGGGTTTTCGTGGCCTTGGTGTATGAATGGGTGGGTGGATGGGATGGGAGTGGGGAACCATGGCTTAGGGACACGCTTGTTCGAAATGTGGGGTAAGTTACGAAAGTACCCCCACTGATTTGAGCTAGGCGGTTCTTTCGGTTCAGTAGTATCACGGACATTCCGCGTGTCGGGATTTCGCAGGAGGTGGGAGTTTTTGCGCGCGTTGGTATTTTGAGATAGCAAGGCGGGGGTTTAGATGGAGGGAGTTTTCGGAGCACAACGAGACAAAGATATATATTAAATATTTTGGGGTAATAAGGCACGGGTTGAAGAGGCGGGAGTTTTGCAGCACGATAGACAAATATGCTAGCTTGAAATTTCGGCACAACAAGGCGTGGCTTGAAATTTCGGGAGAACAAGCTTAACGTGTACCAAAAAAAGACAATTCACACCTCATCACTAGAGAGAGCCATGTCCCGTTTTACTATATTACTAGAAATGCATTCAAATACAACAACAGAATTTAAAAAATCGGGACAACAAACTTAACGTGTACAGTACCAAAACAATTTGCACTTCCCTCAACAATAAAAAACAATATGTGTTGTCTAGCATATGGACTAAATTTGAGCACATTTTCCCTGTTTGAATGGGATTGTACTCGGGTTGGTTATACAACCATCTAAATATTATCTTCACAACACATGACATGAATATAGGAGAGGTAAATTCCTATATAAATACGGACTACATGTACATATGATCTCAAATTCAAATATATGTATCCATTTTATGTTGGATTCAAATCATAGTACATGCATGCTCTGGCTAGATGTTCGGAATCTAAACCATGTATGATACTACGTACAATGTGTTTAACACGCACAACACACACACAAACACCATTTAGACTAGTAAGGTACACGTGCATTGCACGCATGAGATTTGGCAACCAAATTATGAATAAATACCACATTATAGCATGTAAGCTTTGAGTCATCACTACAAAAAAAGACACTTCTGTGATGATACGTGTTTGTCACAGTAGGTCACGTTTTCTGTCATGCATGTACATCCATGACGATTTTATGACATAATCTGTCGGATTTCGGGTTCCGGCAAAACCCTTGAGGTTCGAACACTGGGGTGGGCACAAATATCTCTCCCCCTCTCTAGCTCACACACTCTACGATCTCACGGCCTAGCTCGACGAACCCAAAGAACATGAGACACAAGATTTGTACTGGTTTGGGCCACCGTTGTGGTGTAATACCCTACTCCAGTGTAGTGTGCTGGATTGCCTCTTGGGCTGATGATGAACAACTACAAGGGAAGAATAGCCTCGCGAGGAGAGGTGTTCTTGTGCTTGGTGAACTTGCGTGGTTAGGGTGGAATGGACCTAGTCCAAGATGAGATGCCTCCCTATGGTGGTGGCTAGTCCTATTTATAGAGGCCCTGGTCCTCTTCCCAAATATTGATCGGGAAGGGTTCCCACAACGGCCAAATTCGAAGGGAGACAACTAGTACAAGCTATCCTGACAAAAGTAGTCTTCGCCTGCCAAAGGCTTTGGTGGTGACGTCGTCCCGGGCTCCACGATGACCTCCGTCCTGCCGGTCTTGGTCTTGTTGCACCGATATGGAAACCTTTGCCTGATGCCTCGGGATGCCTCGCCTGCGCTTGCCCCTTTAGCACCAAAGAGGAAACCAGGACACTGCGCGCGCTGGCGCCCGTCTGGCGCCCGCCTGGCTCCAGTCGTCATGGCTTGCATCACGGAAACCTCGCGAGGTGCCCCTCGCCTTGATCTCTCCGCCTCTCGTGAGCCAGCCTGGTGAGGCCGCCCCTGAGGAGGTCTTGCGTCGTTCGCCTCGCGAGGCTTGGCCCCTTGCGAGGGTCTTGAATGTTTGCTGGTAAAGATGGGCCGTGCAGGGCCGCTGGGGGAGCCACGCTGCGGGCCACATGCAGGCAAGTCTGGGGACCCCCGTTCCCAGAACGCCAACAGTAGCCCCCGGGACCAAGGCGCGCTCGGGCTTGCCTTCGAGGCGAAGCCAAAGGGCAAGCGCGGAGCGCCACTGGCCCCATCACCCTGCAGCCACGGTTGGCTCGTGGCGACTGATTGGACGTGGGCGTCTCCGCTTCCCCATGCTGCCTCGGCAACTGCCCGACTTGACGGATCCTTGTTGCATGCAGAAAAAGGTCATTATTACCTTAGATCATGGAGGCCGGCGGTTGGCCTCCACTTGGCTATAAATGGGAAGTGGGGGCGGAGCCCTCGTCACCCGTCTCTTCCTTGTTCCTCCCGCTTCTTCTTATTCATTGCTCCACTACTCGCTGGTGCTGTCATGGCGCCGACACGGAGGTTCTCGGCCACGGAGAAGGGCAAGACTCCCCTCAACGAGCCCGAGCTACTCCCGCCGAAGAAGAGGTGGTCCCATCGTCGCGATATGGTCGTGAGGCCGGTAGTGTCGCGGCTGTGGTACGAGAGGCCACCTCCTGGGTACCCGTTTCCCTTGTACGCTCACGCCGAGTGTTCCGGAGGGAGGAGCGATGAGCACCGTCGCCCGCGCCAGGGCTGTGGCCGCCGTGCCGCAGAGACGCACGCCGCCGCCCCAGGGGTCCATGACGCGGACTCCATGCGCGAGTTCGTGCTGTGGGTAGTGATGCTTCCGAGCACTTGGATTCGCCTCCTGCAGTTCTTCACCGCCGAGATGCCGCCGAGGGGCCCTCTCGAGCTTTGGCTGCAGCACGCTGACTGCGACGCCCCGGCGACTAGAGCGAAGGTTGAAGATGTCGCCTTCGGGAGGATCTTCATGACCCGAGGCTGGGGTGAGGTCGCCCGAGTCTGCCGCGCGTACGGCCCCCTCGCCATCCACTTCGAGTATGATGGTGATATGTCTCCAACGTATCTATAATTTTTGATTGCTCCATGCTATATTATCTACAATTTTGGACATTATTGGGCTTTATTGTCCACTTTTATATTATTTTTGGGACTAACCTATTAACCCTAGGCCCAGCCCAGAATTGTTGTTTTTGCCTATTTTAGGGTTTCGAAGAAAAGGAATATCAAACGGAGTCCAAAAGGAATGAAACCTTTGGGGACGTGATTTTCTCACCGAACATGATCCATGAGACTTGGACCCTACGTCAAGAAATAAAGGAGGAGGAAACGATGTAGGGGGCGCGCCTACGTACCCCCAAACGATCAGATACGGAGCCAAAACCCTAATTCCACCGCCGTAACTTTCTGTATCCACGAGATCCCATCTTGGGGCCTGTTCCGGAGCTCCGCCGGAGGGGGCATCTATCACGGAGGGATTCTACATCAACACCATAGCCTCTCCGATGAAGTGTGAGTAGTTTACCTCAGACCTTCGGGTCCATAGTTATTAGCTAGATGGCTTGTTCTCTCTTTTTGGATCTCAATACAATGTCCCCCCCCTCTCTTGTGGAGATCTATTCAATGTAATCTTCTTTTTGCGGTGTGTTTATTGAGATCGATGAATTGTGGGTTTATGATCAAGATTATCTATGAACAATATTTGAATCTTCTCTGAATTCTTTTATGTATGATTGGTTATCTTTGCAAGTCTCTTCGAATTATCAGTTTGGTTTGGCCTACTAGATTGATCTTTCTTGCAATGGGAGAAGTGCTTAGCTTTGGGTTCAATCTTGCGGTGTCCTTTCCCAGTGACAGTAGGGGCAGCAAGGCACGTATTGTATTGTTGTCATCGAGGATAACAAGATGTTTTTTTTATCATATTGCATGAATTTATCCTTCTACATCATGTCATCTTGCTTAAGGCGTTACTCCGTTTTCATGAACTTAATACTCTAGATACATGCTGGATAGCGGTCGATGACTGGAGTAATAGTAGTAGATGCAGGCAGGAGTCGGTCTACTTGTCTCAGACATGATGCATATATACATGAGCATACCTAGATATTCTCATAGCTATGCTCAATTCTGTCAATTGCTCAACAGTAATTCGTTCACCCATCGTAAAATACCTATGCTCTTGAGAGAAGCCACTAGTGAAACCTATGGCCCCCGGGTCTATCTTCATCATATTAATCTTCCAATACTTAGTTATTTCCTTTGCTTTTATTTTACTTTGCATCTTTATCATAAAAATACCAAAAATATTATCTTATCATATCTATCAGATCTCACTCTCGTAAGGGACCGTGAAGGGATTGACAACCCCTTATCGCGTTGGTTGCGAGGAGTTATTTGCTTTGTGAAGGTACAAGGGACTCACGCGTAGCCTCCTACTGGACTGATACCTTGGTTCTCAAAAACTGAGGGAAATACTTACGCTACTTTGCTGCATCATCCTTTACTTTTCAAGGAAATCCAACGCAGTGCTAAAGAGGTAGCAGATGGCGCCTCCACGCTGTTCTTCAAGGTCTTCGACGAGGAAGGCCACCGCTTGGAATGCTGCCCTGAAGGGGGTCGCCAGGACTGCCGTTGGCCTTGCCTGCAGCTCCTCCAGCGACAACGGTGACTCCTGGTGGTCTAGCGACTCTCCCGAGCTCGCTGAGTCTCCGAAGACGAGCGACGACAGCTACGTGCCCCCAAGCTCTCGCCGAGCCCGGAGCAAGGCCGCCGCGTCCGGCCACCGCCGTCGCTGATCTGGATGGGGCTGGCGCTGGCCTCCCGTGGCCCACTTTTGATGATGGCGTCGGTGACGTCCAGCGCGTGTAGATAGAGCTCCTAGGAATTCCCTTCCTTTTGTTCCCTGCGAGGAATCGAAACGGACCCCGCGGAGGTGTGTAAAGCGTCTGCAATGTCTTTTGTTGATATTATCCTTATTGTGAAAATTTGCGAGCACATGTCCTATCGAGGCTCGATCTCCCCTTTCCAATCCCGCGGCAGCTTGGTGCTCTACGCTGATGTCTACTACACAACCTTCTTCTCGTAGACGTTGTTGGGCCTCCAAGTGCAGAGGTTTGTAGGACAGTAGCAAATTTCCCTCAAGTGGATGACCTAAGGTTTATCAATCCGTGGGAGGCATGGGATGAAGATGGTCTCTCTCAAGCAACCCTGCAACCAAATAACAAAGAGTCTCTTGTGTCCCCAACACACCCAATACAATGGTAAATTGTATATGTGCACTAGTTTGGCGAAGAGATGGTGATACAAGTGCAATATGGATAGTAGATAATGGTTTTTGTAATCTGGAAATATAAAAACAGCAAGGTAGCAAGTGGTAAAAGTGAGCACAAACGGTATTGCAATGCTGGGAAACAAGGCCTAGGGTTCATACTTTCACTAGTGCAAGTTCTCTCAACAATAATAACATAATTGGATCATATAACTATCCCTCAACATGCAACAAAGAGTCACTCCAAAGTCACTAATGGCGGAGAACAAACGAAGAGATTATTGTAGGGTACGAAACCACCTCAAAGTTATTCTTTCCGATCAATCCGTTGGGCTATTCCTATAAGTGTCACAAACAGCCCTAGAGTTCGTACTAAAATAACACCTTACGATGCAAATCAACCAAAACCCTAATGTCACCTAGATACTCCAATGTCACCTCAAGTATCCGTGGGTATGATTATACGATATGCATCACACAATCTCAGATTCATCTATTCAACCAACACAAAGAATTTCAAAGAGTGCCCCAAAGTTTCTACCGGAGAGTCAAGACGAAAACGTGGGCCAACCCCTATGCATAAGTTCACGAGGTCATGGAACTCGCAAGTTTATCACCAAAACATAGATCAAGTGGATCACGTGATATCCCACTGTCACCACAGATAAGCACATGCAAGACATACATCAAGTGTTCTCAAATCCTTAAAGACTCAGTCCGATAAGATAACTTCAAAGGGAAAACTCAATTCATCACAAGAGAGTAGAGGGGGAGAAACATCATAAGATCCAAATATAATAGCAAAGCTCGCGATACATCAAGATCGTGCCGACTCAAGAACACGAGAGAGAGAGATAGATAGATCAAACACATAGCTACTGGTACATACCCTCAGCCCCGAGGGCGAACTACTCCCTCCTCATCATGGAGAGTGCCTGAATGATGGGGATGGACACCAGAGAGGGATGCCCCCCTCCGGCAGGGTGCCGGAACGGGTCTAGATTGGTTTTCGGTGGCTACAGAGGCTTGCGGCGGCGGAACTCCCGATCTAGGTTTCTTTCTAGAAGTTTCTGTATATATAAGAGGTTTTGGTGTCGAGAACAAGTCAGGGGGGGTCTCCGGGCTGTCCACGAGGCAAGGAGGCGCGCCCAGGGGGGTGGGCCCGCCCCCACCCTCGTGGGCAGCCCGTGACTCTTCTGGCCCAACTCTTTTACTCCATGTCCTTCTTCTGGTCCAAAATAAGCTCCGTCAAGTTTCAGGTCAATTGGACTCCGTTTGGTTTTCTCTTCTGCGATACTCAAAAACAAGGACAAATACAGAAACTGGCATTGGGCTCTAGGTTAATAGGTTAGTCCCAAAAATCATATAAAATAACATATAAATGCATATAAAACATCCTAGATGGATAATATAATAGCATGGAACAATAAAAAATTATAGATACGTTGGAGACGTATCATACGCTGACAGGTCCCAGTCCCCAGGCAGGCTGCAGCCGTCGCTGGTATGCAAGGTCGCGATGCCGTGGTCAAGGCTAGGAGGTGAGCGGCCCGAGGTCCAGTAAGAGCTCCTGAGGCGCGATGCTCAAGAGGTCCGCTTTAGCGCGCAAGCAGCTACGTGAGGATGGGAAAGGGAGGAGATATTGCCATAGTAGGGCAGCGACAAGGCGAGAATCTTATGCCGTAGCTCTAGGTCGATCCAGGTACAAGACTTATCTTTGGAGTTCCAGAGCCGGTTTCTTGTGCCGCCCCAGACTTGGGCGTCGGCCGCTGCTGGGTAGCTAGGTTAGGCCCATGCGGGCCTCCCCCTCTTCTCCATGCTCTTCCTGGTGCTCTACGTCCTCACGTCCCGGCCCTCGAGCGAGCTTAGTCGCCGCTGGTATGCCAGGTCGCGAGGCCGTGGTTAAGGCCAGGGGGTGAGGGCTGGAGAGCCAGTAAGAGCTCCCGAGTCGCAATGCTCAGGATCCCCCTTTTAACGCGCAAGCGAATTGCATGGGAGAAGAGAGAGAGTCCATGGTACCGCCTGCTGTAGTCCTCAGGAAGTTCCTGCAGGTTAGCGCGAGGAGGGGCGTAGACTGCCATGGTGATTGCTGGTCCATCGCTGGCATGTGGGAGGGGACTCCCTACTGCGGAGAGTGCTACCTCTTGAGCACCGCGTTAGTTTTCCCTTGAAGAGGAAAGGGTGATGCAGCAGAGTAGCGTAAGTATTTCCCTCAGTTTTTGAGAACCAAGGTATCAATCCAGTAGGAGGCCACGCACGAGTCCCTCGCACCTACACAAACAAATAAACTCCTCGTAACCAACGCGATAAAATGGGTTGTCAATCCCTTCACGGTCACCTACGAGAGTGAGATCTGATAGATATGATAAGATAATATTTTTGGTATTTTTATGATAAGGAGAAATAAAGATGCAAGTAAAATAAATGACAAAGGAAATAACTAAGTATTGGAAGATTAATATGATGGAAAATTGACCCGGGGGCCATAGGTTTCACTAGAGGCTTCTCTCGAGAGCATAAGTATTACAGTGGGTGAACAAATTACTGTTGAGAAATTTATAGAATTGAGCATAGTTATGAGAATATCTAGGTATGATCATGTATATAGGCATCACGTCCGAGACAAGTAGACCGACTCCTGCCTGCATCTACTACTATTACTCCACACATCGACCGCTATCCAGCATGCATCTAGAGTATTAATTTCGAGAGAACAGAGTAACGCTTTAAGCAAGATGACATGATGTAGAGGGATAAAATCATGCAATATGATATAAACCCCATCTTGTTATCCTCGATGGCAACAATACAAGACGTGCCTTGCTGCCCCTACTGTCACTAGGAAAGGACACCGCAAGATTGAACCCAAAGCTAAGCACTTCTCCCATTGCAAGAAAGATCAATCTAGTAGGCCAAACCAAACTGATAATTCGAAGAGACTTGCAAAGATAACCAATCATACATAAAAGAATTCAGAAAAGATTCAAATATTGTTCATAGATAAACTTGATCATAAACCCACAATTCATCGGTCTCAACAAACACACCGCAAAAGAAGATTACATCGAATAGATCTCCACAAGAGAGGGGGAGAACTTTGTATTGAGATCCAAAAAGAGAAGAAACCATTTAGCTAAGAACTATGGACCCATAGGTCTGAAGTAAACTACTCACACTTCATCGGAGAGGCTATGGTGTTGATGTAGAAGCCCTCCGTGATCGATACCCCCTCCGGCGGAGCTCCGGAAAAGGCCCCATGATGGGATCTCGTGGATACAGAAAGTTACGGCGGTGGAATTAGGGTTTTGGCTCCGTATCTGGTAGTTTGGGGGTACGTAGGTATATATAGGAGGAGGGAGTACGTCGGTGGAGCAACATGGGCCCCACGAGGGTGGAGGGCATGCTTGGGGGGTAGGCGCGCCCCCTACCTCGTGCCTTCCTGGTTGATTGCTTGATGTAGGGTCCAAGTCCTCTGAATCATGTTCTCTCCAAAAATCACGTTCCCGAAGGTTTCATTCCGTTTGGACTCCGTTTGATATTCTTTTTCTGCGAAACTCTGAAATAGGCAAAAAAAACTTCAATTCTGGGCTAGGCCTCCGGTTAATAGGTTAGTCCCAAAAATAATATAAAAGTGTATAATAAAGCTCAATAATGTCCAAAACAGGATATAATATAGCATGGAACAATGAAAAATTATAGATACGTTGGAGACGTATCAGAGAGCCCCCCGGGACGTGTATAGCCCCGCCCTGACACGTGGCTTGCACGGTAGGGCTAGGCGAGGTGTATCTGGGCACCCGTGAGCCAGCGCGGGACTCACGAGGCCCTACTGTCGGATGTGGGGTTCCGGAAAAACCCTCAAGGTTCGTACACTGGGGTGCGCGCGAAGATCTCCCCCTACCGATCCACGTCCTAACTTTGCTAAGATCTCAAGGGCTAACTCGACGAACTCGCAACACAAAGGACACAAGATTTATACTGGTTCGGGCCACCGTTGTGGTGTAATACCCTACTCCAGTGTGGTGTGGTGGATTGCCTCTTGGGCTCAGGGTGAATAGTACAATGGAAAGAACAGCCTCCTGAGGCGAGGTGTTCTTGTGCTTGGTGGGTGTGAGGATGGGCTAGCTCCAATCCAAGATGAGGTCCGTTTCTATGGTGGTGGCTAGTCCTATTTATAGAGGCCCTGGTCCTCTCCCCAAATATTAAGCGGGAAGGGATCGAACAACGTCCAATTCGAATGGGGACAACTAGTACAACTTATCCTAACAAAAGCAGTCTTCGCCTGCAAAAGGCTCTGGTGGTGACGCCGCCTTGGGCTCCAAGTTGACCTCCATCTGGCCATCCTGCTGTTGTTGGTCTCGTTGCACCGATATGGAAACCTTTGCTTGACGCATCGGTACTCCGCGCCTGCGCTTGCTTCCTTAGCACCAAAGAGGAAACAAGGACACTGTGCGCGCTGGCGCCCACCTGGCCTTGGTCATCATGGCTCACGTCATTGGAACCTCGTGAGGTTTGCCTTGCCTTGAACTCCCCGCCCCTCGCGAGCCAGCCTGGTGAGACCGCTCCTGAGGAGGTCTTGTGTCGCCCGCCTCGCGAGACTTGGCCCGCCGCGAGGGTCTTGAATGCTTGTTGGTGAAGATGGGCCGTACAGGCCCGCTCGCAGAGCCACGCCGTGGGCCACAGGCAGGCATGTCTGGGGATCCTCGTTCCTAGAACACCGACAGTAGCCCTCGGGCCCAAGGCGCGCTCGGGCTTGGCTTCGAGGCGAAGCCAAAGGGCAAGTGCGGAGCGCTGCGGGCCCTAATAGCCTGCGGCCTTGGTCGACGCGTGATGGTTGATTGGACGTGGGCGTCTCTGCTTCCCCATGCTGCCTCGGCAACTACCCAACTTGACAAGTCCTTGCTGCATGTAGGAAAAAGATCATTATTACCTTAGATCATGGAGGCCGATGGTGTCGCGGCCGTGGTACGAAAGGCCGCCTCCTGGGTATCCATTGCCCTCGTACTCTCACGCCGATGATTCCGGAGGGAGGAGCGGTGAGCGCCACCGCCCATGCCAGGACCGCGGCCGTCATGCCGCGGAGGCGCACGCTGTCGCCCCAGGGGTCCATGCGACGGACTCCTCGCGCGAGTTCGTGTTGTGGGCGGTGATTCCCCTGAGCACTTGGATTCGCTTCCCTTCCTTCTTTTCTGCAGAAATGCTGCCAAGGGGACCCCTCGAGCTTTGGCTGCAACACGCCGAGTGCGACGCCCCGGCGACTGGAGCGGAAATTGAAGCCGTCGCCTCCGGGAGGGTCTTCATGACCCGAGGCTGGGGCGAGATTGCCCGAGTCTGCCGTGTGGATGGCACCCTCGCGATCCACTTCGAGTACGACAGCGCCTCCATGCTGCTCTTCAAGGTCTTCGACGAGGAAGGCCACCACCTGGAGTGCTGCCCTGAAGGAGGTCGTCAGGACGGTGCAGCGACGGGTGCAGGGCCTGCTGCTCCCTCAGCGACAACGGCGACTCCTGGTGGTCCAGCGATTCTCCCGAGCTCGTGGAGTCTCCGGAGAAAAGCGACAACAGCTACGTGCCCCCGAGCTCCCGTCGCGCCCGGAGCAAGGCTGCGGCGTCTAGTTGCCGTCGGCGCTGATCTGGATGAGGTTGGCGCCGGCCTCTGGTGGCCCACTATTGATGATGGCATCATCCACATGGGTACGTGTAGTTAGGATTCCCTAAGTTCCTGTCTTTTGTTCCCTGCGAGGAATCAAGAAATGCCCCGAGGGTGTGTGTAAAGGTTTAGTAATGTCTCTTGTCAATACTATCCTTATTATGAACTTGCGCGAGCGCGGGTCCTGCTTTAGCTCGATCTCCCTTTCCAACCTCGCGACGACTTGGTGCTCTACGCTGACAGGTCCCGGTCCCCAGGCAGGCTGCAGCCGTCGCTGGTATGCCAGGTCGCATGCTGTGGTCAAGGCCAGGAGGTGAGCGGCCCGAGGTCCAGTAAGAGTTCCTAAGGTGCGATGCTTAGGAGGTCCCCTTTAGCGCTCAAGCAGCCGTTGAGAGGTAGGAGAGGGGGGGGGGTGAGGTTGCTATAGCAGGGCTGCGGATAGTATGGTTCTTAGTCCTTAGTGGTTTAGTCAACCTGGGCTCGAGACTTATCTTGACGGTCTGGGGTCGATTCCTCATGATGTGCCAGATTCGCGCACAGGCGTCCGAAGCATAACTAGGCCGGGCCCATGCGAGCCTCTCCCCTTCTCCACGCTCTCCTTCAGGCTCTGGGTCCTCAGGTCCCGGCCCTCGAGCGAGCTCAGCCGCCGTTGGTATGCCAGGTCGCGTGCCATGGTCAAGGCCATGGGGTGAGCACTGGAGAGCCAATAGGAGCCCCTGAGTCGTGATGCTCAGGAGCCCCCCTTTTAACGCGCAAGTGGATTGCATGGGAGAAGATGGAGCTCGCGGTTCCGCATGCCGTCGTCTTCAGGAGATTCCTGCAAGCCAACACAAGGAGAGACACAGTTTGCCATTACGGTTGCCGGTTCGCCGCTAGTTGCTCCGTGAGGAGATGAAGGCACTGAGGGCCTGGTTTGTCGACGTTGCAGGGACGGACCCGAGCACAAGCGTCGTGCCAGCGTGAGTAGCCCCCGTGGTGGGTGAGAATCAAGTAGGTGATGGTCATAGATAGATTAAGTGTGGAAGGCAAATTAGCTCAGGTAAATTAGCTCAGGTAAGCTAAAGACATAAAAAGGGACACATGCCACAGGGACGGACCCACACGGCCTGGGAATGATGCAGCCCTGAGGGTGCTCCCAGCTAAATAGACTTGGAAAATGTCACCTGATTCTGTTGATGAAGGAGAGTTGAGGCAGCTGAAGGCACGCGGTGAAGGGGTTGCCCCTCACGAGCCACCGGGGCCCTAAGCATCAGGAGGCTCTGGGGGTCCAGGCAGTTCCTTGAGGACCGTCACCATCTCCGCCAGGACTGCGTGGTGCCTGGCCTCCTGACCCGCCATGACGCTCCGTAGGTTGCGATGGAAGGCAGCAGTCAGGCTCGGCAGGCCAAATGGCATACGAACGTAGCTGTGAGGTGGAACTTTGCAGCGCCCAACACGCGAAGGCTAGAAGTGCTCCTGAGATGCGGCCTAGTTGAGCCCTGGTATGTCGATGCAGACGCGCAGGTCACCACCCTCGCCTGGGTGGGGAGCAGCGCCAGGTGGGCGGCGGTCACCGTGTATTGCTCTTGCTTCCTGAAGCTCCTGAGATACCTCGGTGATGAACTCCTGAGCGCCGGGCGCTCCTTGCCCAGTGTCCTCCTGAGGGAGACGTGCCGCGAAGCACGCCTCCAAGTGGCCCACTTTTGATGATGGCGTCATCCACATGGGTACGTGTAGTTAGGATTCCCTAAGTTCCTATCTTTTGTTCCTTGTGAGGAATCAAGAAATGCCCCGAGGGGGTGTGTAAAGGTTTAGTAATGTCTCTTGTCAATACTGTCCTTATTATGAACTTGCGCGAGCGCGGGTCCTGCTTCAGCTCGATCTCCCTTTCCGACCTCGCGACGACTTGGCGCTCTACGCTGACAGGTCCCGGTCCCCAGGCAGGCTGCAGCAGTCGCTGGTATGCCAGGTCGCGTGCTGTGGTGAAGGCTAGGAGGTGAGCGGCCCGAGGTCCAGTAAGAGTTCCTGAGGCACGATGCTTAGGAGGTCCCCTTTAGCGCTCAAGCAGCCATCGAGAGGTAGGAGAGGGGGGTGACGTTGCTGCAGTAGGGCTGCGGATAGTATGGTTCTTAGTCCTTCGTGGTTTAGTCAACCCGGTCTCGGGACTTATCTTGACGGTCTGGGGTCGATTCCTCATGATGCGCCAGATTCGCGCACAGGCGTCCGAAGCATAGCTAGGCCGGGCCCATGCGAGCCTCTCCCCTTCTCCATGCTCTCCTTAGGGCTCTGGGTCCTCAGGTCCCGGCCCTCGAGCGAGCTCAGCCGCCGCTGGTATGCCAGGTCGCGTGCCGTGGTCAAGGCCAGGGGGTGAGGGATGGAGAGCCAGTAGGAGACCCTGAGTCGTGATGCTCAGGAGCCCCCTTTTAACGCGCAAGCGGATTGCGTGGGAGAAGAGGGAGCTCGCGGTTCCGCCTGCCATCGTCTTTAGGAGATTCCTGCAAGCCAACACAAGGAGAGACACAGTTTGCCATTACGGTTGCCGGTTCGCCGCTAGTTGCTTTGTGAGGAGATGAAGGCACTGAGGGCCTGGTGAGCTGATGTGCGTAGGGCATGCTGCGAGCCAGAGCTCGACCGCTCAGGCTTGTCGACGTTGCAGGGACGGACCCGAGCACAAGCGTCGTGCCAATGTGAGTAGCCCCCGTGGTGGGTGAGAATCAAGCAGGTGATGGTCATAGATAGATTAAGCATGGAAGGCAAATTAGCTCAGGTAAATGCATGAACGATACGCGCCACTGGGTCCGGCCCGAGCGGCTTGGGGATGATGCAGCCCGAGGGGTGCCCCCAGCAAGGTAAGCTAAAGACATAAAATGGGATACATGCCACAGTGACGGACCCACGCAACCTGGGAATGATACAGCCCCGAGGGCGCTCCCAGCTAAATAAACTTGGAAAATGTCACATGATTCTGTTGATGAAGGAGAGTTGAGGCAGCTGAAGGCACGCGGTGAAGGGGTTGCCCCTCACGGGCCACCGGGCCCCTAAGCCTCAGGAGGCTCTGGGGGTCCAGGCAGTTCCTTGAGGACCGTCACCATCTCCGCCAGGACTGCATGGTGCCTGGCCTCTTGACCCGCCATGACGCTCCGCAGGCTGCACTGGAAGGCAGCAGCCACGCTCGGCAGGCCGAACGGCATACGAACGTAGCTGTGAGGTGGACCTTCGCAGCGCCCAACACACGAAGGCCAGAAGTGCTCCTGAGATACGATCCGGTTGAGGCCTGGTATGTCGATGCAGACGCACAGCTCACCACCCTCGCCTGGGTGGGGAGAAGCGCCAGGTGGGCGGCGGTCTCCGCGTATTTCTCTTGCTTCCTGAAGCTCCTAAGATACCTCGGTGATGAACTCCTGAGCGCCGGGCGCTCCTTGCCCAGTGTCCTCCTGAGGGAGACATGCCGCGAAACACGCCTCCAAGTGGTGCCCGAGCGCCTCCCTCGGGATGTTGGCAAGGTCTGAGGCCCTCTAGAAGAGAGCCCCCGAGCCCTGCCCGAGGAGGGAGCCGGGCGCGCCTTCCTATGTGATAGAGGGAGGCGCCCCAGGTGCGGGCGCTGATCCCGACGAGGTGCCACTTGTGGCGCTGCCCTCCTGAGGTTTGGCATGGAGTAGCTGCTTCTTCTTCTTGGGGATGACCTCAGGAGGGTACCGAGCTGCATTGTTGTCGGGGTCTTCGATTGATGCTGCTTGGAAGGAGTGCTCGAGGGAGCACACCGCATCTCTTTCTTCGCAGGGGACTGTGATGATCCCGCCGCTTCCTGGTATCTTGAGGGCATTGTAGCCGTGGTGCATCACTGCCATGAACTTGGCCAGGGCCGGATACCCGAGGATGGTATTGTATGGCAGACAGATGTGGGCGACGTCAAAGTCGATGAGCTCGGTGCGGTAGTTGTTGCACTGTCCGAAGGTGACTGGGAGGCGGACCTAACCGATCGGAGTGGTGGAGCTGTTGGTCACGCCCGAGAAAGGCTTGGTGGGCTGAAACTGATCATATGGCACTTGGAGGTTGTGAACGTGTCGATGGACATGACGTTGAGCCCTGTGCCGCCATCGATGAGAGTCTTGGTAACTTGCACATTGCTAATGACTGATGAAAAGAGCATCGGGAGGACGCCGGCAGTAGCCGCGCACTTAAGCTGATCTGCCGAGCTGAACATGATGGCGCACTAGGACCACCTGAGCGGGCGCGTGGCCTCGAGCTTGGGGAGGACTACATTCACTTCGCGAGCAAACTGTTTGAAGATACACTGTGAGGTTGGGGCTTGAGCTCCGCCCAAGATGCAGGCGATAGCACGCGGCTCCTGAAAGCCCCCAACCCCATCGTCTTGGTGGTGGTCGTCATTCCTTCTTGGTGGTGGCGGTAGTGGAGGAAGATTGGCGTTGCCCTGAGGACGATCCTCACGAGGCTGATCCCTCCAGACGCCCTCGCAAGGCCGATCCTGCCAGCGGTCCTCACGAGGCCGGTCACGCCATTCCTGTCGCGGGCCACGGTCATCCCAATGTCCACCACCACGTCCTCCTCCTCGGCTGTAGCCCCGGTCGTTGCGCTCGGGGCGTCGACCGAAGCATCCTTCTCGAATGGCTCTGAGCTCTTGACAGTCGTTGGTGTTGTGGCTATGCAGGTTATGGAAGGCCCAGAACGGTCGGTTGCTCTTGGATGACTCAGGCAGGTCCCTGCCGCGCTTTGTGTCCGGCTTCGCCACGAGCACGGCTGCTCCCTTGTGCTTCACGTCTTTGGCCTTGGCTTTCTTCTCCTTCGGGTCCGCAGCCGGGAGCTCGAGGAGGAAGAGCCGCCCCTCCTCAGCTCTTGCACACTTGGTCGCCAGGTTGAACAGCTCCAGAGTAGTGCACAACTCCTCATGGATGGCGAGCTCCTCCTTCATCTTGACGCCGCGGACGCCATCGGAGAACGCGGAGATGATGGCCTCATCCGTCACCTTGGGGATCTTGAGGCGAATGTTGTTGAAGCGCTGGATGTACTTCTGGAGGGTCTCTCCTGGTTGTTGCTTGACACGGCGTAGGTCACCCGCAGCCGGTGGGTGGTCGCGAGTGCCCTGGAGGTTGGCAACGAAACGGTCGCGCATCTCGTTCCAGGAGGAGATCGAGCCTGGAGGCAGATTCAGGAGCCAGGAGTGGGCACCATCCTTGAGAGCCATGGGGAACTAGTTCGCGATAACTTTCTCGTCACCATTGGCCGCCACGATGCTCAACTCATAGAGCTGCAGGAACTCCGCTGGGTCGGGGGTGCCGTCGTAGTGAGGAGGCAGATCCGGCTTGAACTTGCCCGACCAAGCGACGCTACGCAGCTCAAGGGTGAAGGCGCGGCAGCCTGCCGTGGTCACTGGGACTCTGCGCTGGTGGAGAACATGTCCTTGATGGGGTCCGTGCACCGCCGCCACAGGCGGCATGCGGTCTTGCTGTGGTGGCGTAGGGAGCGCAGGGGCATTTTCTCGTGGCCGAGGGACTTTTTGGCAGCTTCTTTCTTCTTGTGCGGGCGCCGGATGCGGCAGGTCGTGCCATGGGGCCACGTGCCTGGGCACCAAGACTCCGTCTTGGGGCAGAGGTGGTGGAGGCACTCCATGGGCCACACCACCTGCGGCTGGCGGAGGGCGAGGCAGCGAGAGGGGCGGCGCAGGGGAGCCCCCTGCGGTGCTGTCGAGCTCGGCGATGCGGTCGAGCCGGTCCTCATAGAGGTTGTCGGCGGGGCGGTAGCGCAGGAACTCACGCGCCATGCACAGAGGGGCATGCGCCTCCACGGGAGCGTGACGAGCGTGGGATGACGAATCGGCCGGGGTCAGTGATGGAGTGGCGGTGCGACTGCCCCGCCGCACTGAGGGGTGCATCGAGGATGCTTGCTGCTCGTTCCCCACCGGGCCGGTGGCGGCGTTGGCGGCAGGCAACAAAGAACGACGGGGTGGCCTGCCGACGGGAGCCGTCTGAGCGATGCAGGCGGCGAGGGCAGCCCGACGCTCAGCGCGGCCACGGCGAGCGTCTGCCATGGAGACGATGGAGCAGCGGGACGCGGAGCGACGGAAGGTTAGCTTCAGCGCACCCTTACCGGACGTGCCAAATGTCGGATGTGGGGTTCCGGCAAAACCCTCAAGGTTCGAACACTGGGGTGCGTGCGAAGATCTCCCGCTACCGATCCACGTCCTAGCTTTGCTAAGATCTCAAGGGCTAACTCGACGAACTCGCAACACAAAGGACACAAAATTTATACTGGTTCGGGCCACTGTTGTGGTGTAATACCCTACTCCAGTGTGGTGTGGTGGATTGCCTCTTGGGCTCAGGATGAACAATACAATGGAAAGAACAGCCTCCTGAGGCGAGGTGTTCTTGTGCTTGGTGGGTGTGAGGATGGGCTAGCTCCAATCCAAGATGAGGCCCCTTTCTATGGTGGTGGCTAGTCCTATTTATAGAGGCCCTGGTCCTCTCCCCAAATATTGAGCGGGAAGGGAGCCAACAACGGCCAATTCGAAAGGGGACAACTAATACAGGTTATCCTGACAAAAGCAGTATTCACCTACAAAAGGCTTTGGTGGTGACGCCGCCTTGGGTTCCATGGTGACCTCCGTATTGCCGTCCTGCTGGTCTTGGTCTCGTTGCACTTATATGGAAATCTTTGCTTGACGCCTCGGTACTCTCCGCCTGCGCTAGCTTCCTTAGAACCAAAGAGGAAACAAGGACAGTGTGCGCGCTGGCGCACGCCTGGCCTTTGTCGTCATGGCTCACGTCATTGGAACCTCGCGAGGTTTGCCTTGCTTTGAACTCTCCACCCCTCAGGAGCCAGCCTAGTGAGACCGCTCCTGAGGAGGTCTTGTGTCATCCGCCTCGCGAGGCTTGGCCCCTCGCGAGGGTCTTGAATGCTTGTTCGTGAAGATGGGCCGTACGGGCCCGCTCGTAGAGCCACGCCATGGGCCGCAGGCAGGCAAGTCTGGGGACCCTCGTTCCCAGAACGCCGACACCTACCTCAAGGCGGGTTACACCTAGCCTTGGTTCTTGATGGCCGTGGCGTTCCTGCGAGATGTTTAGACAACGTGCATCGAATGGATTTCCTGAGCCTATCGCACGAGAAGGCCAAGCACCAACGACCCTAGGAGGTGACGTGAACGGGGCCGGCCCGCCAGACAGAGCTCAGCCATTGGATTTATCGACGCTGCAGGGACGGGCCCGAGCACGGACACCGTGCCTAGCCTTCTTATGCGAAGGATCCTGAAGAAAGACAATCGGCACGCAGCTCCCTTGGTGGGTGACGATCAGGCAAGTGATATCCATGGATAGATTACGCATGAAAAGCAACTAGCTTAGGTAAATGCGAGAACGATACGTGCCACTGGGTTGGACCCAAGCGGCTTGGGGTCGATGCAGCTCGAGGGGCGCTCCCAGCAGAGTGAACTAAAGATGCAAGCGGATACATGCCGCAGGGATGGGCCCATACGGCCTGGGGATGATGCGGCCCAAGGGGCACTCCCAGCTGAATGAACTTGGAAAAATGTCACCTGGTTTTGTTGCCGAACTAGTGTCGGGATAGCTGAAGACACGTAGCGAAGAAGTCGCTTCTCATGAGCTGGCGAGACCATGAGCCCCAGGAGCCTCTAGAGGCTCAGGTGGCCTCTGGAGGACCGTCTCCGTCTCCGCTACGACCGCGTGGTGCCTGGCCTCCTGACCTGCCAGGATGCTCCGCAGATTGCGCTGGAAGGCGGCAGCCACGTTCGGCAGGCCGAACACTAGGAGCTAGCCCCCCTACCTGGCGCGCCAAATGTCGGATTTCGGGTTCCGGCAAAACCCTTGAGGTTCGAACACTGGGGTGCGCACAAAGATCTCTCCCCCTGTCTAGCTCGCACACTCTACGATCTCACGGCCTAGCTCGACGAACCCAAAGAACATGAGACATAAGATTTATACTGGTTCGGGCCACTGTTGTGGTGTAATACCCTACTCCAGTGTGGTGTGCTGGATTGCCTCTTGGGCCGAGGATGAACAGCTACAAGGGAAGAACAACCTCGCGAGGAGAGGTGTTCTTGTGCTTGGTGAACTTGCGTGGTTAGGGTGGAATGTATCTAGTCCAAGATGAGATGCCTCCCTATGGTGGTGGCTAGTCCTATTTATATAGGCCCTGGTCCTCTTCCCAAATATTGAGTAGGAAGGGTTCCCACAACGGCCAAATTTGAAGGGAGACAACTAGTACAAGCTATCCTGAGAAAACTAGTCTTCGCCTGCCAAAGGCTCTGGTGGTGACGCCGTCTCGGGCTCCACGGTGACCCCCGTTCCCAGAACAACAATAGAATCAAGATAGTCACACTTGTGCTGTCATAGAAGTGTTCCATGACATTACCAAAATTATCATCATGGAAGTGTCCACTTCCATGACGATAAATGGCGTGTGATGGAAGTGATTTTGTCAAGGGTGGCCGACACGTGGATTCCACCGTAACGGGTCGTCGTTAAGCTATCGGGTCCAGTTTTGGATCCGATAACCCGCTAACAGCCCAGACAAATGAGTATTTTCCACGTGTAAAATTCTCATTGCCCGGAGGAAATACGTGTTGGCTCACCGTTGGGACAGATGTCATCCATTAATTGGACAGGAGGCGCCTATGATACGTCGACACGTGGCACGGCCCAACTGAGGCCCATTCCGGTGAAAAGACCGGCCTGTTTGATTTGGTCAAAAGGTAACGGGCCGACCCACAGAAAGCCTATTAACGGCCTGTTTGTATATAGGCCATTTACGACCCGCTAACTCATGGACCGTAACGCCCTATCGGAATTAAGCCCAGTAGCTTCATCTGGGCCGTCCAATATGATTCCATCCCGTTGTAACTTCGGGCCCATGTATGGCCCATGATGTCTTTCGGCCCATACGAGGCCGTTTGTAACACTTGGCCCATTAACGGCCCGTGGTGAATCTGGCCCGCAATGAACAGTGTACCGCTTTATACCCATCAACGGCCCATTATTCCATTGGGCCGTTTCCAACCCGTGTTATCTTTCGGCCTTCTCAGGGCCCATTTATTCTTGGGCTCATTTCTAGCATTCGGTTACTTATGGCCCGTTACTAGCCTTTTCTTATTGTGGGCCAAATTTAGCCCGTGGTTACAATCGGCCCATTTGCGGCTCGTTAATCCGTTGGGCCGTTTTCATAGCGTCATAAAAATAAGCCGATTAACGACGACCCCTTATTGTCGGCCCATGAACGGACGATTCCAAATCTAGCCCGTTTACGACCCATAATGCGGTATGTTATCGGCCCATGTTTGGCCTATCGATCATACAGCCCGTAGAAGGCCCATTGATGCTACGGCCCATAGAAGGCCCATTGTTTCTACGGCCCTTAGAAGGCCCATTGTTTCTACGGCCCATAGGAGGCCCATGGTAACTACAGTAAATATGTAGCCCATGGTTATTGTGGCCTAGTTTTCAAAAAATAGGTTATTGCGGCCACTAGCAAACCGCGGACAAAGAAGTGCACTGACACAAGCAAACAAATAAACAAGACAACAAGGAAATAAATAAGCAAGCAACATACGCTAGGCTATCACGGCTATTACACATATTACATCCACTGGGCATCAAAATTCACTACCAGTGCAAATATAGGGAACAAAGCAGCATATCATATACATTGGTTGTCCAAGTTGACGACCAGTGCAAATAAACGCCGCAGCAAAACAAGTCCAGAACTGAAACCACTTCAGAAGAGCTCAAGAAACAATATCCTGGGTACCCATAATGCTGGCAAGATGCTTAGCAAGCTTATTAACTTTCTCTTGTTTGGCGATTAAATCCTCCAGCGCTTGCTGTTCCACTAGAAAGTATGCATCTGAATTCTGCAGGGACTTCCTCAGTCCTTCAGCTTCCTATCGTAGCACATCTGATCGATGTCTTTCAACTTGAAGTTGAGACTCAAGAAGACAAACTGATTCAGGCAGCGAGTTCGAAGAGCTTGTGCCAACAGTAGTGTCCAGTAACTCGAACACTACAGCAAGACACGACTTTTGGGTTCTGTCACTGTTGTCAAGTTAGTTTTTATCAGCTTTCTTGGAGACCGACAGGGATGTCTCACTATCTTGAACCTTATCTGCATTACTTCCTTTACCATTACATAACAGGGTTCTGTTCTCCAATATTTTGTCCGCATTCTAAAAGAGAAACAAGCAGACACATCACAGGTTTACCATGTTGTATATGAAACTCATTTTGGTAAATCAGTTCAGTAGTAAAGTGGACAGGATAACAGCATGAAACAAACATATATCTATGTACCATGGTCACTTTATGGCCTATATCATTCTAGTTTTTGTTGCCAAATCAAGATAGAGACACAGTTCAAATAATATTTGTTCAAGACAAAGCAGAATAGACAGAATATAAGTGTGGGAGACTATAGAGCAATAACAACACTTGTAATGTGCATGACATGAGAACATAACTGTTTATTCAACTGAAACTGAAATCAACATAGAGCAAGTTACAACAGCAAACCAGTTAAAGAAACAGGTTTAAAACATACCTGTTGCGCCATTGGAGTTTCAATTCCATCCTTCAAATTTGAAAATAGTTGGTATGAGTAAATACTGTGATGCAAGAGCAAAGGAGTATGAACCATAGCTACGGAACCTGACCTGAGAACAACTCTTCTTCTCCTTTAAGCGTTGAGTTGGGATTTGGAGTGGTGGTCCTCGTGCTTTGGGCACTGCAGTTCGCTTATTAACTGCTCATGTTTGGGTGCTCTATGGTGGAGACAGTGTTGTGTCAACTGGAACTGGGTTACTATATGCTGGGGTTGGGGTTAGAAGGGGTGTAGCTGGTTCTCTGTCCAACTGGGTAGGGGTACAATCTGCGAGAGTCTGGGTTATGTGTGGTGGGGCTCGTTCTTGGGCAAGTACAACCGTGGTTCTATCTGCATCAACTGGTAGCACTATCTTTTTTGAAGACCATGTTGTTACTCCCTTAGATACTGCCATCACCCTCTCCAAATCAAATGGTTGATAAACAAGAAAAGTAATTTAATGTACAGACATTGTATGACAGACAGGTGTAATGGATTGTGGGGAATAAAAGAGGGCATCACTACAAAAAAATACACTTCCGTGATGATACATGTTTCTCACAGTAGGTCGCTTTTTTTGTCATGCATGTACATCCATGACAAATTTATGACAGAATCAAGATAGTCCTACCTGTGCTATCGTAGAAGTGTTCCATGACATTACCAAAATTATCATCACGGAAGTGTCCACTTCCATGACGATAAATCGCGCGTCACAGAAGTGCTTTCGTCAAGGGTGACCGACACGTGGCATCCACCGTAACGGAACGCCGTTAAGCTATCGGGTCGGGTTTTGGATCCGATAACCCGTTAACAGCCCCGACCAATGGGAAATTTCCACGTGTAAAATTCTTATTGGCCGGACAAAACACGTGTCAGCTCGTCAGTGGGTTAGATAGGCGCCTATGATACGTCAACACGTGGCACGACCCAACAGAGGCCCATTCCTGTGAAAAGGTCGGTCCGTTTGACTTGGTCAAAAGGTGGCGGGCCGGCCCATGGAAAGCCTGTTAACGGCATGTTCGCATATAGCCCATTTACATCCCGCTAACCCAAGGCCCATTACGCCCTATCCGAATTAGGCCCAGTAGCATCATCTAGGCCATCCAATATGATTCCAGCCCGTTTTCACTTTTGGCCCATGTATGGCCCATGACGTCTTTCGGCCCATATGAGGCCCTATGTAACTCTTGGCCTATTAACGACCCGTGGTGAAACTGGCCCGTAATGAACAGTGTATCACTTTATACCCATTAACGACCCGTTATTTCGCTGGGCCGTTTCCAACCCATGTTATCTTTTGGCCTTCTCAGAGCCCATTTATTCTTGGGCTCATTTCCAGTATTCATTTACTTACGGCCCGTTATTGTCATTTTCTGCTTGTGGGCCAAATTCAGCCCGTGGTTACAGTCGGCCCGTTAATACGTTGGGTCGTTTTCATAGCGTCATCAAATACAGCCTATTAACGATGGCCCATTACGGTCGGCCCATGAACGGACGATTCCAACTCTAGCCCGTTTACGGCCATAATGCGGCCTGTTATTGGCCCATGTTTGGCCAATCGATCATACGGCCCGTATAAGGCCCATTGATGATACAACCCGTAGAAGGCCCATTGTTTCTATGGCCCGTAGAAGGCCTACTGTTTCTACGGCCCATAGAAGGCCCACTATTTCTACGGCCCGTAGGAGGCCCAATGTCACTACAGTAAATATTAGCCCATGGTTATTGTGGCCTAGTTTTAAAAAAACAGGTTATTGCAGCCACTAGTTAACCGCGGAAAAAGAACTGCAATGACTACAAGCAAACAAATAAACAAGACAACAAGGAAATAAATAAGCAAGCAACTAACGCTAGGCTATCACGGCTATTACACATATTACATCCACTGCGCATCAAAGTTCGCCACCAGTGCAAATATAGGGAACAAAGCAGCATATCATATACACTGGCCGTCAAAATTGGCCACTAGTGCAAATAAACGTGGCAACAAAACAAGAGCATAACTGAAACAACTTCAGAAGAGCTCAAGAAAAGTTATCCTGGGTATCCACCATGCTGACAATAAGCTTAGCAAGCTGATTAGCTTTGTCCTGTTTGGCGCTCCAACACTTGCTGTTGCACCAAAAAGTATGCATCTGAATGCTCCAGGGACTTCCGCTGTCCTTCCGCTTCTTGTCGCAACACAGCTGAACGATGTCTTTCAGCTTGTAGTTGAGACTCAAAAAACCAAACTGATTCAGACAGTGAGTTTGAATAACTTGTGCAAGCGGTAGTGGCCAGTAACTCCAACACTAAACCAAGACAGGATGTGTCACTATCCTGAACCTTATCTGCATTACTTCCTTTACCATTGCTTAATAAGGCACTCTTCCCCAATATTCTGTCAGCATTCTAAAAGAAGAAAGAAGCAGACACATAACAAGGCATGTACTAGTATATGAAACTCATTTCGGTGAACCAGTTCATTAGTAAGGTGGACAGGATTAAACTACCAAGTCTTCTATTGCCAACTACTAGTACATAATAAAAGCACCAAACAAACATATATCTATGTCCTATGGTAGCAATGGAATCTTAAATTAGAACAGCTGTTCTTCAGGTTTAGGCACTTGTTCTACATGAACAGAGTACAGTAAGACGCAAGAATATAATACTTAAAAATAGAAAATGAGCTCATAGACCTTACCACATTCTTGGTTCGGGACCAGTACAGAACAAGGCGTTCCTAATCATTGTCTTGTAAATGTGTCTCAGGAGAACGTAGGGGAATTTGATGAGTTTCTTTGCCGATGAAGTACGTTTTCTTCAGGTAATTCCGATACTGTCACCAAGCATTTTTGAAGATAGCATAGGTATTAGCACAAGTTACCTCATCCTGAGTTTCCAAATCGGTCCTTCTTTATAGAGAAAAATGGGAAAATTTGCTGTATTATAACCATCATGGAGGTAGGATGTATGGGACGAAGCAAAGTAATTGCCATGAATAACATTACTTACACATAACTCCTGGACAAACACCTGCAATTGGCATTTTCCTTCATCTTCAGCATAATATTTCCAAGATGGGAAGATATGCACATACGATTTAACAACATCAAATGCGATAGATGCTAAACTACGACTAGCTGGTTGTGCTTCCTCCACAGGAATAAGCGTACTAACTGGTGGAGTTGGGGTTTGCCGTGATAGTACTGGCCCTTTGGGCACTGGAGCTGCCTTACTAACTGCTCTTGTTCGGGAGCTCTATGGTGGAGATGGTGCTGTGTCAACAGGAACTAGGTTACTATCGGCTGGGGTTGAGGTTAGATTGGGTGAAGCTGGTTCTCTGTCCATCGTAGTAGGGGTACAACCTGCGAGAGTTTGGGTTATGTGTGGTAGGGCTAGTTCTTGTGCATGTACAACCGGGGTGCTATCTCCACCAAGAGGTAGCACTGTTTTATTTGAAGACCGTGTTTTTAGTCCGCTAGATACTAGCATCACCCGCTCCAATTCAAATGGCTGATAAACAGGAAACATAGTTGAATGTACAAACATTGCATGAGAGACAAATGTAATAGATAGTGTGGAAAAAAGAGGGCATGAAATAGTTGACATGTATATTGTTTAATTAAAACGGATAGCATGACATAATTTCACATATATGATGTCTATCTAAACTGGATAGCATAGCATGACATAATTCAAAGATATGATGAATAACTAAACAGGATCGCATGACATAATTCACCTACATGTTATCTAAGTAATCAAGATCGCATCATTTAATTCACATATGTGATTTATATGCTAAATAGAGGGCATTCGATATGATGTCTGAACTAAGAACATGGTGTTGAATATTGTGTATATGATGTCTAAACTATGCAATGCAAGACACCGTATGCATGATATGAGCAGTATAACCGTGCCAAGTTAGAGCATACACCTCAGTGGGGGAATAGGACTGGTCATCTATCTCTGAATCAATCTCCGAGGAGCTATCGGGACCCAACAAGAGATCTGCTTCGACAGGTAGCACTGTCTGCTCTGAAGGCCTTGTTTTCACTCCAGATTTTTCCATCTCCCACCCAAATGGCTGATTCACAGGATGAGTAGTATAATGTACAAACATTGTCGACAAATGGAAATGTAATGAAGAAAAGGATGGGCAAGATATCATTCAAATATATGATGCCTAGTTAAACAGGATGGCATTGCACATTTCACATATATTATGGCTGGCTAAAAGACATGAGACTGCATAATTCCATATATGATATAGAAACTAAATAGGTGGCATTACAGAACATGTCTAAACTAAGCAGATGACATATATGATGTCAAAAGTAGGCACTACAAGGCAACATATGCATGGTATGACTAACATCATCATGCCAAGGTAGAGCAAACACCTTGGGGGGTAAATAGGAGTGGTCAGCGGCGTCCGAATCCGCCTTAGAATAGATATCTTCCTCTGGATTACAATCTGGAGAGGGGTGGGGAGGGTTTGCCATTGAACCCACCATGGAGCGATGTCTGCATGGCATTGTGCCGCGCAAAACTCTTCTCTTTTTCTCTACATGTTCAGCATGACTATGTACAATATCTGACATGCATATGAAAAAAATATGGTGAGATTATGTAAGGAGAGCATGCAGAAATTTAGAGTGATGGTAACAACCAGTGGATCAATGTTTTTCCGTTGAACCAAAATAGCCCTAATGGATCGACGTGAATGTATAGTAATAAGTGATGCAACAAGTGTACAACCTCTTTGCCATAGCCGTGTCGACCTCAGCATCATTGGGTTGGTCGCTAAAGCAGTTGAGGCAGAGGTGGCTGTCGAAGTGTGGAGGAAGATCTGAGGAATCTGTAGACGGCGTCCAGGGCACTGCTCTGTTGTGATGGATCGTTCTGTCGTTGGAGCAGCTCCGGTGAGTCGTAAGACGTCAAGGCTGAAGCAACACAAGACAGACATCGTCAATCTCAAGTGGGATTCTAATAGCATCTCCAATAGATGATGTAAAATGGATGTAAAATTAACATTACCAAAAACCACCTGACTACAATAGATGAGGTAAAAACTATTGACTCTGAACTTAACTATCGAAACTGAAATTTACTGTGGAATCTGAATGCTACTATCGAAACTGAACGCAATGGTAGCAGAGAGGCACTTGACATGTAGTTTAGGGAGGGCCTGCAGTTCATCTTCAACCTGCACCCCCTGAGCCGCCAGCCACCACCGGCCGAACCGCCGGCTCTAGCGCCGCCTCGCCGCCCCGAAACAACTCGCCACCGCTGCCCCGGCCAGCCCTCTAGGCCCCCGCCCCCACCCTGAACCCTAAGCTAGATAGTAGGGTACCTCTCCGGCGAGCCCCCGTCCCCGCTGTGGGTGGTTCTTCCTTAACTCCGGCGAGTCCCCCCAACCCCTGAAAATCGACTGACCCAAAAGTCGATTCTGTCGACTGAAGTGTGGCTTAATCGGAGCAGAGCCGCAACACGAGCGAGGGGGAGAGCAGCAGCAGTAGCTGGGCGAGCGAGCGATCGAGCGAGAGCCGAAGCAGCAGCAACAGATCTGACTGGTATGGACGCTGCCGCCGAAGGGGCCTCACACGGGGGGAGAGCCGCCGTGGAGATGTCGCCCGCGGCGCCGGCTTCAAGGTAGCTGCTCCATGGGGGTGTGGGATGGAGCACCGTCGGCGCCGGGAGGTCGAGTTAAGGAGAAGGTGCGATGCGATGAGTGTACAACCTCTTTGGTGGCGCCGAGTAGGCCTCGGCTTCGTCCGAGGAGTCGGTGAGGATGCTGTGGTTCTGGTGGAGCAGGTTAAGGTGGCGCTATGGGGATGGAGCAGTCGCGATAGACGAGGTGATCGTCGGAGCAGCTCCTTGGAGGTGGAGGACGGGGCGGCTGAACCGGCGGAACGACGAGATGGACGATGGATCCTCATCCGGGGAGGTGGACGAGGGACGTCGAGCTGTTGCGGTGGACGACGTCGTCGGGGAAGAGGCTCCGGCTGGGCAGCGGTGACGTGGTGGACGGAGGAGGGTGGGGTTTCGCGGCTGGAGCGGAGAGGTTATGGCGGCCTGGGATTTCGAATGGCGAAAAGGGGGCGATGGGAGGGGGTGAAGCATGACTTAGGAATGCGCTTGTCCAAAATGTAGGGTGTGTTACAAAAGTACCCCCCACCGATTTGAACTAGTAGCCCTTTTGGCTTAGGGTTAGAAGGGGGATTTCGCGTGTCGGGATTTGGCAGTTGGAGGGAGTTTTCGCGCGCGTTGTAATTTCGGGATAGCACGGCGCGGGTTGTGAAGGCGCCAGTTTTGCGAGCACGATATCTGAATTTTCGGGATATACCAAGTCGCGGGTTGAATTTTAGGGACAAGCCTAACATGTATTCTTATTGTACTTGTACGTACCAAATCAATTCGCACTTCCCTCAACCAAAAAGAAAACAAAAAAAAATAAAACTATTCACACCACACAAAGAGAGAGTCTTGCCCCGTTTTACTATACAAATGCTGTTCAAAGCTACTCCCTCCTTCCATCTATATAGGGCCTAATGCGTTTTTCGATGCTAACTTTGACCAAATATTAGAGCAATGATATATGACATGCAACTTACACAAAGCACACCGTTAAATTCGTCTGTGAAAGGTTCTTTCAATGATATAATTTTCACATTGTGCATGTCACGTACTATTAATCTTGTCAATAATCAAAGGCGGTCTTAAAAATCTCATTACGCCCTATATAGATGGAAGGAGGGAGTATGAATCCATGTTATGTCCGATTAAATTTTTTCGCTTGCTGTATAATGCATGTAACCTACTCATACCAACATTTTAGTGCATTCCAAATGTCTATACTACCGCGGCAATTCGAACTAAATTTGAATTCGTTTCTCTATTTCAATAAGAATCTACAATCACGATTATTGCCAACTTCAACCATCATAGTTTCCTTGCTATCCGCCAGATATAAATCAGACGGCCTATAATGCAGGATGGCAGGCACACCATCATCAACAACTCCATTTTTATAAGAGTAGAGATAAAATATATTAAATGTAGTATACCATGTTCATAACCACACCATGTGTATCACCGTTATATATATTCACACATCCGTCGGTTTGAAACACTATGATAAATTCCTCAAATATCCGGATTCGCTTTTTATAATGAAGTATATATGATCTCTATTCGTCTTTTACACCCACACAACCCTCTTATCTTTGTAGCTAGCGATAACTTTCTCTTGTGCATGCACACACCCGCATCCCTCTCGCCCTCCCTCAGCATTCTCTAGCGCCATCGCGCAAATTCGTCTTTTCACTTTAGGTCGTTCGCCCACGGTGTGTAGGCCCCCCAGCTCCTTCTTTATGCCACACATCGATCGATATGCCTCTCTAGCCCGGTGTGCCTAGCACAAACACAAGCTTCCCCTCTTCTCTTGTCACCGTCCATGCCTCACTCCCACCACTCTTTTCATCGTTCTCGTACTCGCACACTCCTCCCCCTCGATATAGTATGCCTCTCGTACCACCTCCTACATGCATCCCTCTCTCTCTATCCTTCTCCTCGTGCCTCATTTGCTTCTAACACACACATGCATGTATACCGATCGATCTCCCAACATATACCTAGATCGACTTTGTCGGATTTCGGGTTCCGACAGACCCTTAAGGTTCGAACACTGGGGTGCACGCGGAGATTGCGCCTTCTACCTCCCCGCCTCGCAAAGATCTAAACTACTAAAAGAACTACACAAGGGACACAATATTTATACTGGTTCGGGCCACCGATGTGGTGTAATACCCTACTCCAGTGTGTGGTTGGTGGATTGCCTCCTGGGGCTGATGATGATGAACAATACAAGGAAGAACAGCCTCGCGAGGGTCTGTTCTTGGCTGGGGCGATGGACTATTAGGAGGAGTTCAGCCACCCTTCTCTCTCTCACTCATTCTCTCTGCTTTGCTCTCACTTGTCGACCGTTCCAAACAACTAAAGCTCCTCCACTGAAGCGAACCCCCTTGCTATGCGGGTGGCTGGTCCTATTTATAGAGGCCCTGGTCCTCTTCCCAAATATCGAGCGGGAAGGGAGCCAACAATGGCGGGCTAATTTGAAGGGGGACAACAAGTATCAACTATCCTGACAAAAGCAGTCTTCGCCTGCGCAAAGCTCTGGTGATGACGCCGTCTTGGGCTCCATGGTGACCTCCATCTCGTAGTCCTCCTGGTCTTGGTCTCGTTGCACCGAAACGGCAACCTTTGCCTGATGCCTCGGTACTCCGTGGCTGTGCCCCTTTGCACCAAAGAGGAAAGAAGGACGCTGCGCGCGCTGGCACCCGCCCGGCGCCCTGAGTCGTCATGGTTTGCGTCACGGGCACCTCGTGAGGTACCCTGCCTTGATCTCTCTGCCTCCTCGCGAGCCAGCCTGACAAGGCCGTGCCTGAGGAAGCTCCGTGTCGTCCGCCTCGCGAGGCTTGGCCCCTCGCGAGGGTCTTGAGTCTTGTGTTGATGAAGATGGGCCATGCTGGGCCTCCTTTGAGCCACGCTGCAGGCCGCAGGCAGGCAAGTCTAGGGACCCCCGTTCCCAGAACGCCGACAGTAGCCCCCGGGCCCAAGGCGCGCCCGGACTTGGCCGTGTCGAGAGGCGAAAGGGCAAGGGCGAAGCGCCGCGGGCCCTAACAGCCTGCGGCCTTGGGCGCCGCGTGGCGGTTGATGGGACGTGGGCGTCTCCACTTCCCCACGACGCCTTGGTGACTGTGCGAGTTGGACAAGTCCCTGCATGCAGATCGTGTCATGATTACCTGTGATCGTGGAGGCCGGCGGTTGGTCTTCGCCGGCTATAAGTACGGAACTGTGCGTGCCCTTCCAGTCCATCCCTTCTTGCTTCTCCTTCTTTCCGATCCTTGCTCCGTCTTGCTGCGATGGCTCCGATCCACCGGTTCTCTGCAGCGGAGAAGGGAAAGGCTCCTCGAGAGGGGCCAGACCCGCTCCCGCCGAAGAAACGGCTCGCCCTTTGCAACCGGGGCGAGGAGGACCGCCAGGTGGTGGCGAGGCCATGGTGCGAGCGGGCTCCACCGGGGTTCCCACTTCCCTTGTATGCCCACGCCGAGGGCCCCAAAGGTGTCGATGTCGATCCCCGCGGTCAGCGCCGTCGTCGGCGCCGTCGGGTCACGAAGGCGTGGGTTGTTCCTCCTGGAGTTCACGCCAAGGGCTCCTCCCAAGAGTTCGTGCTCCACGTCGCCATTCCTCTCCAGTCTTGGATCCGTCTGCCTTCCCTCTTCACCTCCGTCATCCCTCCGGGGGAGCCCCTGGAGCTCTGGCTGCAGCACGCCGGCTGCAGCACCCTCGCGACCGGGGCAGAGGTCATGGTCGCTTCCCCGGGCGATGTCTACATGTCCCGTGGCTGGAGAGAGATCGCCCGAGTTTGCAGGGAAAGGGGCGTCTTCGTGGTCCACTTGAAGTACGATGGCGCTGCGGCGATGTTCTTCAAGGTCTTCGACGTGAACGGGCGCCGGCTGGAGTGTTGCCCCGAGAGAGGTGGCCAGGACCTTGCCCTGGTGAGGGCTAGGCCCGTCGACCGCTGCCTTGGTGGAGGCGCCGGAGGGCCCAGTGACTCCGGCGAGATCTTCACGACTCCGGAGACGAGCGACGACAGCTACGAGCCCCCGAGTCGGTGCCGCTCCCGGAGCAGGGCGGGCTCGTCTGGCCGTCGCCGACTCTGATCTGGATGGGGTTGGCGCCGGCACTTGACGGCCCACTGTTGATGATGGCTTCTTTTGCAAGAGCACGTGTAGTTAGCATCCCTTAGGTTCCGTTCCCTGCAAGGGATCAGAATGCGCCCCATGGGGCTTGTAAGGTGTTTGTAGTCCCGTCTGTTAATACATACCCTTTGCTGCAGAGCTTTGTGAGTTGCTGATTCCGTCTTAGCTCAGTTCTCCCTTTCGAACCTCGCGAGGGCTTGGTGCTCCGCGCCGACAGGTCCCAGTCCCAAGGCGGCGTCAGCCGTCGCTGGTATGCCAGGTCGCGATGCCGTGGTCAAGGCCAGGAGGTGAGCGACCCGGGGTCCGGTAAGAGCCCCTGAGTCGCGATGCTCAGGAGGTCCCCTTTGGCGCCCAAGCAGCCGTCGTTCGGCGAGAAAGGAGAGCGGCGTCATTGACACGGAATTGCATTAGGTGCGGGGGTAGTGCTGTGATAGCTGGTGCTTTCGGGCGGTGACTTATCTCGAGAGTCGAGGATTATTCCTGGTGTGCCGACGGGTCCGCGCGTCGGCAGGAGAGGAATCTCTCTGCAAGGTCCTCGCGAGCCCCTTCTCCCTCGCCTTTGCTCCCCTTTCTACTCTACGTCCTCGGGTCCTGGCCCTCGAGCTAGTCTCAGCCGTCGCTGGTATGCCAGGTCGCGATGCCGTGGTCAAGGCCAGAGGGTGAGGGCTGGAGAGCCAGTAGGAGCCCTGAGTCGTGATGCTCAGGCACCCCCCTTTAACGTGCAAGCGGTTCACGCAGGCGAGAGTGAAAAGAACGCCGCGAGGGCCGTGCCTGGTGCGACTCCCTTAGGGGATCCTGTAAACTCATCATAGAAGGAAGAAAAGGTTGTCATGACAACTGTCAGTCTGCCGTTAGTTGCTTCCGAGGGGGGATGAGGCACTGGAGGCTTGACGAGGTGGCGCTATGCGGGGCTGCCGCGGCCAGAGCTCGGCCATTCAGGTTTGTCGGCGTTGCAGGGACGGACCCATGCGCAAGCGTCGTGCCGTTGTGGGAGCAATTCTGTCAGTTGGCGCCAGTTGAGCAGGCAACTAGATCAAACACGTTAGCTGTGAAGTAGGGGATTCATTCAAACAGATGCTGGGAAGGTAAACATCGCTGGGTCAGGCCCGAGCGACTTGGGGATGATGCAGCCTGAGGGGCGCCCCCAACAAAGCAAGCTAACGACATGAAGTAAAGGGATACATACCGCAGGGACGGACCCAAGCGGCCTGGGAACGATGCGGCCCTAGGAGGGCGCTCCTAGCTGGAAATGAAACTTGTAGGATGTCACCTGAGGGTGCCGAGGGCGAAGGGGTGTCGGTGCAGCAGACTTGGTAGGCTGCGGAAGCCGATCCTCACGAGCCCCCCAGGCCCAGGGGCCTCGGGAGGCTCCGGAGGCACTGGTAGCTTTTCACGAATCATCTCCATCTCTGCCAGGGCTGCGGAACGCCTGTCTTCTTGAGCCTCCATGATGCCCCTCATGAGGCGCTGGTGCACAGCAACCACGCTCGGCAGGCCGTTAGGCATGCGAACGTAGCTGTGGGGCGGACCCCGGCAGTGCCCCACTCGCGAGGGCCAGAGGCGCTCCATCGTAGCGGCTTGGTTCAGCCCTGGTACATCGACGCAGACGCGCAGCCCACCATCCTCGCCTTGATGGGGAGCCGCAGCCGGCAGACGGCGGCAACCTCTCACAATCCGTGATTCCTGTAGTTCTTGAATGGCTTTGTCGACGAACTCCTGCGGGTCCGACCTTCCTTGCCTTGCTCCTTCTTGAGGGAAACGTGCTCCGAAGCACGCCTCCAAGTGGTGCCCAAGCGCCTCCCTCGTGACCCTGGCCAGGTCGGTGGCCCTCCAGGGGAGAGCCCCCGAGCCCTGCCTGAGGAGGGCGCCGGGCGCGCTTTCCTATGCGATGGAAGGAGGCTCCCCCTGGGCAGGCGCGGGCCTTGAGGGGCCTGCCTCCCGAGGGGCCGGTCCAGATGATGTCTTCTTCTTCTTGGGGGTGGTCTCGGGAAGCCTCCTGCTTCCGTGATCCGGGTCTTGCAGTGACGCAGCCTGAAAGGCTCGTTCCAGGGAACACACTGCATCCCTCTCTTCACAGGGCGCCGTGATGACTTCGCCACTCCCTGGCATCTTGAGGACGTTGTAGCCATGGTGAGTCATGGCCATGAACTTGCCCAGCGCTGGGTACCCGAGGATGGCATTGTACGGCAGGCGTATGTGGGCGACGTCGAAGTCGATGAGCTCGGTGCGGTAGTTGTCGCGTGCCCCGAAGGTGACAGGGAGGCGAACCTGCCCAATCGGGACCGTGGAGCCGTCGGTGATTCCGGAGAAGGGCTTGGTTGGCTGAAGCTGGTCGTAGGGCACTTGGAGATTGTTGAACGTTTCCATGGACATGACGTTGAGTCCTGCCCCACCATCGATGAGGGTCTTGGTGACCAGTACATTGCTGATGACTGGGGAGCAGAGCATCGGGAGGATGCCAGCTGTGGCTGCACACTTGAGTTGATCCGCTGAGCTGAAAGTGATGGCGCACGCCGACCACCTGAGAGGGCGCGTTGCCTCGAGCCTGGGGAGGGCTGCGTTCACCTCGCGGGCAAACTTCTTGAAGATGCGTTGGGAGGCTGGGGCTTGAGCTCCGCCCAGGATGCAGGTGATTGCGCGCGGCTCCTGGAAGCCCCCAGCCCCTTCGTCTTGGTGGCGGTCCTTGTTCCTCCTTGGTTGAGGCGGCAGTGGAGGGAGGCCTGCGTTGCCCTGCGGGCGATCCTCACGAGGCTGATCCCTCCAGTCCCCCTTGCGAGGCAGGTCTCGCCAGCGATCCTCGCGAGGCTGATCGCGCCACCCTTGGCGCGGGCCATGGTCTTCCCAGCATCCTGCGTTTCTTCCTCCTCCTCGGCCGTAGCCCCGATCGGTGCGGTCGGGACGACGGCCGATCCTTCCTTCTCGCACGGCGCGGAGTTCTTGGCATTCATTGGTGTTGTGGGTGTGGAGGTCGTGGTACACACAGTACCGGCTGCCCCTGGTGGACTCAGGCAGATCTTTGCCCCGCTTGGTGTCTGGCTCTGCTGCGAGCACGGTAGCCCCCTTGCGCTTCACGTCCTTGGCCTTGGGCTTCTTCTCTTATGGTTCTGCGGCAGGCAGCTCGAGGAGGGAGAGGCGTCCCTCCTCAGCCCTGGCGCACTTGGTCGCCAAGTTGAACAGCTCCAGGAAGGTGCACAGGTCTTCATGCATCGCCAGCTCCTCCTTCATCTTGACGTCGCGCACACCATCGGAGAAGGCCGAGATGATGGCCTCTTTGGACACCTTGGGGATCTTGAGGCGCGCGCTATTGAAGCGCTGGATGTACTTCTGCAGGGTCTCTCCGGGTTGTTGCTTGATGCGGCGCATGTCGCTCACGGTAGGCGGCCGGTCGCGAGTACCTTGGAAGTTGGCGATGAAGCGGGTGCGCATCTGGTCCCAGGAAGAGATCGTGCCCGGAGCCAGATTCAGGAGCCAGGTGCGAGCTCCTTCCTTGAGCGCCATGGGGAACCAGTTCGCCATGACCTTTTCACTGGCAGCTTCGATGCCCAGCTCATAGAGCTGGAGGAACTCCGCAGGGTCAGTCATGCCATCGTAACGAGGAGGCAGGTATGGCTTGAATTTGCCGGGCCACGCGACGCCACGCAGCTCGGTGGTGTAGGCACGGCAGCCTGCGGTGGCCACGATAGGCCTCGGCTGGTGGAGAGCTTGGTCTTGAGAGTCCCCACGCGCTGCAGCTAGGAGCAGCCCGGGGTCTTGGCGTGCCGGAGCTGGAGCAGGGTCGCGGCGTGCCGGAGCAGGGAGCGCCCGGGCAGCCCCTTGCGGGCGAGGGATTTCTTGGCAGCTCCGTTCTTGCTGCGCTGGCACCTGACGGAGCGGGTTCCGCCCAGGGGCCACGCGCCTTGGAGCCATGGCGTCTTCTTGGAGAGGAGGCGGCTGGTACGCCTCCGGGGCTTCGTTGCCCGCGCGGGGCGGGGTGCGGCGCAGCGGAACGGACGGCGCGGAAGAGCCCCCTGCGGCGCGGACAAGCTCGGCGACGCGGTCAAGCCACTCCTCGTAGACGTCGTCGACGGGACGGTAGCGCAGAAGCTCATTTGCCGCGAGGAGCGCAGCTCGAGCCTCCAAGGGTGCGCGGAGTGCGCGGGACGAAGAACCAGCGGGTGCGAGCGATGGAGTAGCGGTGTGGCCGTCTTGCCGCACGGATGGATGCTGAGACGATGCTTGCTGCTCGCCCCCCGCCGGGCCGGTGGCGGCGTTGACGGCAGGCGACGGGGAACGACGAGGACGTCCGCCGATGGGCGCCGTCTGGGCGATGCGAGAAGCGATGGCGGCCCGGCGCTCGGCGCGGGCCCGACGAGCGTCGGACATGGATGCGACGGTCGGAGGAGAACGGGGCGGTGGACGACGAATTCCGGCGCACCCCTACCTAGCGCGCCAAATGTCGGATTTCGGGTTCCGGCAGACCCTTAAGGTTCGAACACTAGGGTGCGCGCGGAGATTACGTCTACTACCTCCCCGCCTCGCAAAGATCTAAACTACTAAAAGAACTGCACAAGGGACACAAGATTTAGACTGGTTCGGGCCACCGATGTGGTGTAATACCCTACTCCAGTGTGTGGTTGGTGGATTGCCTCCTGGGGCTGATGATGATGAACAATACAAGGAAGAACAGCCTCGCGAGGGTCTGTTCTTGGCTGGGGCGATGAACTGTTAGGAGGAGTTCAGCCACCCTTCTCTCTCTCACTCACTCTCTCTGCTTTGCTCTCACTTGTCGACCGTTCTGAACAACTAAAGCTCCTCCACCGAACCGAACCCCCTTGCTATGCGGGTGGCTGGTCCTATTTATAGAGGCCCTGGTCCTCTTCCCAAATATCGAGCGGGAAGGGAGCCAACAATGGCGGTCTAATTTGAAGGGGGACAGCAAGTATCAACTATCCTGACAAAAGCAGTCTTCGCCTGTGCAAAGCTCTGGTGATGATGCCGTCTTGGGCTCCACGGTGACCTCCGTCTCGTAGTCCTCCTGGTCTTGGTCTCGTTGCACCGAAACGGAAACCTTTGCCTGATGCCTCGGTACTCCGCGGATGCGCTTGCCCCCTTTGCACCAAAGAGGAAAGAAATACGCTGCGCGCGCTGGCACCCGCCTGGCGCCCTGAGTCGTCATGGCTTGCGTCACGGGCACCTCGTGAGGTACCCCGCCTTGATCTCTCCGCCTCCTCGCGAGCGAGCCTGACGAGGCCGTGCCTGAGGTAGCTCCGTGTCGTCCGCCTCGCGAGGCTTGGCCCCTCGCGAGGGTCTTGAGTCTTGCGTTGATGAAGATGGGCCATGCTGGGCCTCCTTTGAGCCACGCTGCAGGCCGCAGGCAGGCAAGTCTGGGGACCCCCGTTCCCAGAACGCCGACAGACTTTAACTACCCCCCATCGATCGACGTACCTCACAAGTTATGTCTCTCCTTTCTCTTACAAAGCGCGATTGATCTTCCTATGTAGTTACGTCTGCTTACCATAGCCACATCATCCCCCCTCATCATTCGTGCATGCCTCCTGACCCGTCTCTCACACGCACGTGCATAGACAACAAGCAACCATCTCCTCTCTTATTGATATTGCGGGTGTGCCCTCCGTTTGTCTAGCAAGCCTATCCCAACATTTGTTAGAAGCAACTCCACTACCACCCCCTCCAACACTCTAGCTCTGTCTCTCTCCCAACCTTATTCATCTCCTGCACATATGCATGGATGCCGATCGATCTCCCTTAATACATGAGGCAGATCGATCTCCTTAATACATGAGGTAGGCCTCTCTCCTCCTCCACACATATACCAGCCATTATACCTCTATAGTTAATTGGGCCTCCCTCTTCCCCCACCACACACGAATAGTAGACGCTGCAGGTAGGTATCCATGCCACAGAGATGAACTGCACATGTCCCATCTCACGTTCCAGTAGGCCAGCCACTCTATATCTTTGACGTGGGCACACACAAATTCGATGGCACTCTTTATCGATCGCGTGCGCACACACACACATCATCCCTCTCTTCGATTCTATGGACACCACAAGCCGATGATACCTCCACTCTCTTCTCGTGGATCGCCTCCTCTCTATATATGTCATATCCAGGACTCTATTTCACACACATTGCATATGTTAAATTTTTTGATTGACCCCCCCACAAAAAAACTCCCAAGAACCCACACACTATATCTCTCTAGGTTTGTATCTCTCTCACACAACCCCACGTAGGTGGTGTACGTATACAAGAAGAGAATAGGTGCACCGTGCACGTACTCACGCTTCGTGCCCAGCCACACCCGCGCGGGTACACGGTGGAGCTCATTTCTCCGCAGAAGCTGAATTTGTTTTTGAAACATCAAGTGGCCAGAGACTCGAAAACTTATTTGCCCATTAGTGACTTGTCAGGGCGGTGGATTTTAGTTTGTACGATAATGCTGCATCCACCTAAAGTAATGAAAGTTCTTACGTAAACTTCCTAGTAATTCCCTCTTTGTAGGTGCAACATTACTCCTAACATTTGTAATATCAGTTTGAAACTTGTAATATTGCCGTGTCCTATTCCTGCATTTTCAAAATCCTGCGAATCAAACAGGTCCTGAGTTGGTGATGATGTTGTGCCTCCCATCTTTCACCAATAGCCGTCGGATCTAGATCTGACGCATACAAACCAAGCTTCTCCATTTTTGCAAAAAGATGCCCGCACTTGTTCCCTTTTACAAACAACTCCTTGTCTCTCACAATCAGCCTCATCTCCTCCCCACCACATCTAGGAGTAGAAGGCCGTGGAAAACTCTGGCGCGATGGCCGCTGCCGGAGCCATCCACCCCCAATCTTGGTGTTCCTGCAATGCACGGGCATCTACGCATGGGAAATTATGTCGAACAGGGCTAGTTGTAAGCAGGCTAGCTCTACAGCCATGATGATAGTGACTGCAGACGGTGAGGCTGATTATGGTATGCCGAACACGTCGCCTATACTCAGGTGTCATCTCCGGCGCAGGGTCTTGTCACTTCACTGTGAGGAGCAGCACGTAATAATTTGACCAACGGATATTCACTGTGAGGAACTGCCTTTGGGTGAATGACACGTGGCCCCAGGGGGTGGCTGGCCCACCTATCATACAGCCAAAGGCAGGTGCAGTAGAGGGCCGAGGAGTAGTACGAAATCCTACGCACCTACGCACGCTAACCTAGGGCTGAGTGATCACTCGAATCGCAAGATCAGTTGACTAGAAGCTACGCTAGACCCATGGAGGCAATGAGCGCGAGCATCAGCCGACTGTGTCAGATGGTCCACGATGCCGGCCTGCGGCCCGGCACCGAGGAACGTCTCCAGGTAGTATTGCTTGAGGCCGCCAGGGCGAGGGGCCGCTTGGACGACAGCTTCGTCTCCTTGTTCAACGAGGTCCTCGTCGGTTTCCTCGAGAAGTTCACTATCGTCAAGAAGCTTGCGGACGACTTTGACGTAAGCCTCCAGCCGACGCACCCAGGCTCTGCGATGCCCGCCACCCTCAATGGCCACTATGGTAACAACCTCTTCGACGCACTGGTGGCCCTGCGACTGCCCGCCGTCGCGCCGGAGAATGTCCACCTCGAGGTCGCGCTCGCCGCACAGCGCCTAGCGCAGCAAGACACCATCGACATAATCACCCACGTCTACGCGCAAATCGTCCACAAGGACTACTACATGCAAGAGGAGGACGATAGGACGCTGGCCTTCTTGGAGCGCAGGGCAACCTTGGACGGCACTGTTCAGAAGCACGTTGAGCTCGCCGCCAACGCCGCTGCTCCTCACACGTCGGTTGGTGACCCGGCACACTAGGGTGTGAGGATGTCGTTGAACATTGATGGATCCGTATGTATTTTTATCTTTCCGTCAAATCCATGTAGTAGTATATGATACTACAGTAATTATCTTACCTTTCGCATCAACTTAATAATTTTCGTACGTACTCCATGCATGAACGGCGCCAAAACCAAACTTCTCATTACTCTAGGCAAAATCGTTATTTTCTATCTATCGGTCGCGCCATGGAGAAGAACCAAATTTTACAAGTTACGAGTTCAAAAGGAAAATCCTGCCGTGTTCGCGTCACACCCCCACACGGTTGGTCCGGCATGCCGCTCAAGCGGGAATGCGTGCGGTGCTGCATTTTCACTTACAAGTGGGACCGCAGTTGATCAAACTGACTATCGGCAAACCCCCACCACGCCCACCGCGCGATGGCTGAGAAAACAGGAGGGAGAAGAGATGGCTATAGCAAGGACTCCAAGAAAATTGGTGTCGGATGAGACTCGTGTGGGTGGAGTGTGCCGTACTGCTAGATGTGAATGCTAGTTATGGCCCATGCCACCCCACTATATCGAGCCTATATCGAGGTACATAGAACAAATTTCCCACAGTACATGCTCAGCCCTCCTCTATCTCTCTTCTTAGCCAGCCAGCGGATGCGCGGAGCCCATCATCTGTTTGCTCACATGCGGCCCCACATGTTAGTGAAAACGCAAGAGGACCCACTGAACCTGCACATCTTTCACCTCAACGTGCTGGTGATGAAAATCAAATCCAATAAAGATCTTTGGTGGCTGCTTTTGGAGTTACTCAAGAGTAGTAAGATTCTATTTACAGTTTAACCCAAGATGCACATCTCGTGGCTTCAACTACCACTCTATTTTCTTTCATGACACGACCTGGATGTTGGATGTCCCGTGTGTCAGCAAAAGGAGGAAGAGCCCGACCAAATCTTCGGTTCTGCTCTCGGATTAGACTAGTTGTGCTAACTTGAAAATTTTATTGTGTACTCCCTCCGTTCCAAAATACTTGACTTCCATTTGTCCAAAAATGGATGTACCTATATACTAAGACATGTCTAGATACATATATATTTTGACAAATAGAAGGCATGTATTGTGCAACGGAGGGAGTAGAATGGATGCAAGTTTTTGTATTGGGAAGAAGGGTACATCCATATATTGATAGAGCACAATTTAGTAGATGTTCTATCACTTTTAGCTAGCACAGAGGCTAGAGATGAGATTAGTGCACTTGTTGATACTCCTACTAGAATAGAGGCTAGACATGAGACTAGATACGAGGAAGCAACGTCTACTTCTTTACACTCTAAGAAGAAAGAAGCACGCAAGATCGAGCCTCCGCAACTCAACAATGAATGCATCGAGAAGGCACTAATCCAACTTACAAGAGTAGTAAAATGTATTCTTGTGGTTCTTGTTTTCTTTGGTCTTGCTTTTCTAGTCAAAATTATCATTGGAGTTCGTGCAAAACGGAGGTGCATTTGGGGTCATGCGTTGGAGTTGGCCTTACAAGTGGGACCGCAGTTAAGGAAACCGACTATCGGCAAACCCCCACCTCGCCCGCCGCGCGATGGCTTAAGTTAGAGAACCGACGAGGTTGAAGAGATTGCTCTAGCATGGACTCCAAGAAATAATATGGTGTCAGATGGATGTCATGGTGGTGGCGTGTGCTGTACTCCTGGACATGAATGCTTGTTCTGGCCCATGCCACCCTACTACTCCTACTACTTACTCCTACTATATAGTACTAGTATCGAGGATTCGAGGTGCTGGTTACGTACAGCGAATACATTAACATATGGCTACAGTAAAAACACCCGCCCGACGCGCGAAGCACGTGAAGCTAGTACAAATAGTGTACTACTATTGTTGATTGGCCTCATCCGATAACCTGTTGCAATGCACGTACAATTATGTATTCGGAAAATATTTTTTTTCCTCGTCGCACCACTCACTCAGAGAAGCGACTCGAAAGCCATTCATAAATTTAGTAAGTTTATCACACGCATATCATTTTATTACATACAACAGGTCATCAACCCACATCGACAACGAGGATACATTATAGATACTAAAGTTTTCACCATACAACAAATAACAAGCCATGAAATGAACTTCAACTCAACCATTCCGCGGCGTTGGAAACGCTTGCTTTGAACCACAAGTGATTCTCTGGGATGGGCCATCCATTGTCGATCTGGAGACCAACGCAGGACCGATCATCCAGGCTGAAGCGGCCTACTATATCAGTACCAGGGTAGGGAACCACCCAAATGTCCAAGGTATAGACACTGTTGCTTCTCATAAATGTGTCAACAACAGTTGGATCACCTTTCACCATCATCGGATAGTTTTGTCCAAGGAAGAGCGAGTTTTCTCCAAGACTATCAATTATGTGCCAGGGAGAAGGAGTTGGCGCTAGCACACTAGTATCCATCCCGAATACCATGCAACGGGTGTTGGAATAGGTCCGGAGAGTGCGACCATGGGAGGCACCTGCTTCCTTAGCAGTAACATCATCAGTGGGCTGTATACACACAAGAAGAGGTGATCCATCAGAATTAGTTGCCAGGCGTCATAGAGTATATGGGCGTTGCTCGTCCTCATGCTCGTGATCATCACCATCGGCATCTCCCCCTTGGTTATAAAAATTTTCAAGTATAGGTGGTGGGATGTTCACAGGACCTTGGAAACACAAGAAGAAGGTTAATTAGTAAAGGGAAACTTGCTAACCCGCATGCATGTGGATGAAACAATTATAATTACGGTGGAAGACAAACGTACCGAAACTACTAGGATGCCATGCAAAAACAGTGCCACGAGTGGTGGCAGCAAACACAAGGCCCTCGTATTGAATTGCATCACAGTACTCATCCGTGTACAGAAACTGATTTTTGAGCAATATCCATCGAGTCGAACCACGAAGGACGGCAACAAGCTTGTCGAAGATAGCAACAACTTGATAGTTGTTGTAATTCCAAGAGCGGTTGGGAACTCGACAAATTGCTATCTTCCGTAGAAGACAGTCACCATGATCGTATTTGAACGTGCGTACATTACTGGTGTGCTCAACCTCTGGGCAGTGTGCTGAGATTTTTGGAAGTGGAACCCGGTGACGAGTGTACACATTCACAAGTTCCCACTCGCAGTTGGAACCAATGTAAACAACCTAATCTCCATTTGCGCCCGCCCAAGCCTTGCCCTCAAGCGATGGCATCTTAACATCATACGTATCATTATCAAGCGGCATCAACTGGCACAGGGCGAGGCCTCCGTCGTGCCGGCGCCAGTCATAAGGGTCACGGCGAAGAAGATAGGGGAGATCAAACCGCTACTTGACTCTTGGGTTCTTTGTAATGATGTTATTAGTTTAGTCGAGAATGGGCTTGAACGAACCTGCCATGCTAGCCGAGGTGATGACGTCGCACCGATCAATGAGTTCCTCCACCATGTCATCTTTCAGATCGGGGCAAGAATAACGGGGTCGTTTCCGGCCTGTTCCCTCCAGGGAGAAGACAATCGAACAATGGCAGAAGAAAGGGTGAAGGGCTGAAGGAAAATGGAGGAGGGAGAGGAAGAGCGTGCGACAGTAGTTCCAAATCGAGAGGGAAAGGCGAAGAGTCGGTGGACGATTGCGAGTTTGCCACGGTTCACGAAGAGGCGCCCCGGCCTACACATCCGTTTGGAAATACTCCTACTAGTCGCCGTCGTCTCACTGATATGTTGGAACGGGACCACATGTCAACGAAACATGGTGTGTAATTTCTCGTGCAAAATGCGATCTGGCCGCGTTGGCCCGAGGTGCCGCATTAGTTATCGACCTTTATTTTTTTAATGGCGTGTCGATCAGTTTTGAAGCACGACTAACTGTTACTTTATGTGGAGAGGATGACAGCAGGGACCCGCCAAGGTCATGGCAGTACGCAAGCAAGTGCCTCCTTATTTCAAGCCAATAAAAAAATGGCTCCTCCTAGTGGATTTCTGACATCTGGGTCCCATCCCATTGTCAACGTAGTCAATAAACGAGAGAATTGTACAACGAGCGGCTGACACCAGGGACCCAGCAGCTCGCCCAGTTATTTTTGTTTTGGGTTAATTTGATAAATGCCACTCCAAATCTGGTGTATCCGAGAAATGCCACTGCAATTTCCAAACTTTGAAAAATGTCATTTCATGCCATTTCTAGTGGCATTTTTCGAAGTCTGGAGTGGCGTTTTTCAATGTTTGCAAAAATTGCAGTGGCATTTTGAAAGTTTGGAAATTGCAGTGGCATTTTTATGAATAGACATAATTGGAGTGGCATTTATCTAATTTGTTTTTGAGACAGAAGCAGGGTGTCAACTGGGCTATGCGGGACACTCTGGCCTGTCTAGACAACCTTTTCTTTTATGTTTACCATAGACCAGCCCAGTAGTTTTTCTTTCTTTCTGAAAATGGCTAGCCTAGTTCTTTTGTGATTTGTCAAGTAAGTCGCTTTATCAGGCCTGCTGGGCTGCAAATCTTTCAAGACGAGGAGAGCTTCATTCAGCTGACCGAGAAAATAGCCTATCAGTAATGAGAAATGGGTTGTACATTTTTAAAACACATCAAACCGTCAATTATTTTCAAATATCTTTTTTTTCATTTCGAGATTTTAAATTGCATTATTTTTTATGCGTGGACAATTTATTGGATTTTATATTGATATACATTTATTTTTAAAATCAGTCTGAATGTGACTCGAAATTTCAGGATTAAAAACAGTTCAGACCGCACCGACATATGCAAAATTTCGTACAATTTTTTAACCGTGGCCACAATATGGGATGTAATGCTAACATAAAGAATATGGGATCCAAAAAAACCCGTAAGAATTAGCAAATGGGTTGTACATTATTTGAAATAATGGCAGATGGGCTGTATGCTGTTTTCCACAGATTTGAGGCTTTCCATAGATGGCCTGTATACTGTTGGATGTCCATCCAACGGCCGTCGTGCTTCTTCAATCTCTGCTCTTCCTGCTCCAGCCGCTCAAACAAGCGCCGGTGGGACTGCCTGCTCCCTCCTCCCCGCGGCCGGCTGTGCTGCCGCGCAGGCCTCACCGCCCCACCGTACTCCCATCGCTGGCCTAGTCATCCCTCTACTCACCCACACCCACTGTTATTCTCCGGCGACGGCAGACGAACCTGTAAACCCTCGTATAGTCGTAGTCCCCTCCGCGTGGGAAACAAAAACAATGGCCGAGTCTTCCCGGCCTCCATGTCATTCCCTTCCTAGGCCTCGCCGTCGTCCACCGCCCTGGTGCTCTCGGCGTGGCGTGGTCAGCATGGTCAACGATCGACATGCATCTGAAGTGGACTGTACATGGAGAGGCTGACAGCTGGGTCCATGGCCGCACGCAAGGAAATGCCTCCTTATTACGCGCAAAATAATGATTTCCTCCACCTGACATCTGGGACCCACCGAAACGGCCTCTGTATTTCGCGAAAAAAACATTACCGCTGCTGACAGCTCGGACCCACCAGCTATATCTTCGCATGCAAGGAAGTGCCTCCTTATTACGCACAAAAAAATGAATACTCCCCCTGCTAGCTGGGACCCAGTATAGTGGGCCTACTAAGTTGACGGGGATGAAGGGCTTTGTCAACTTAGTCAATATGCACGATTCTAGCTCACTGACCGTACGCTGTCCATCCAACGGCCGTAGTGCTTCTTCAACCTCTGGTCTTCTTGCTCCAGCCGCCCAAAGCAGCATCGGTCGTGCCGCCTGCTCCTGCCTCTCGTGGCCGGCTGTGCTGCCGCGGAGGCCTCACCGCCCCCATACTACTCCCACCACTGGCCAGGCGATCCCTCCACTCCACTCACCCACACCCCCTGTTATTCTGCGGCGACGGTAGCGCAGCCAAACTAGTGAACCCTCGTACTCCTCTCCGCGTGGGCATCCACTGCCGCGTCTTCCCCTTCCTAGGCCTCGCCGTCGTCCACCGCCGTGGTGCTGTCGATGCGGCCTGGTCAATGTGGTCAACGACCGAATTCCATCGGAAGAATACTGTACGTGGAGAGGGTGACAGCTGGGTCCACGGCAGCCGCAAGGAAGTGCCTCCTTATTACGCGGAAAATAATTATTCCTCCACCTCACAGTAGGGACCCACCGGGCGCCCACCAGTATATCGTGAAATAAACGTTTGCCCCTGACTGTTGGGACCCACCTGACGGGCCACCGTATTTCACAAAAAAACTTCCCCCTGCTGTCAGCTCGGACCCAGCGGAAGTGCCTCCTTATTACGCACAAAAAAATGAATACCCCCCTGTTAGCTGGGACCCACCTTAGTGGCAGGCTGACTTGTGGGCCTACTAAGTTGACGGGGACGGAGGGCTTTGTCAACTTAGTCAATGTGCACGATTCTAGCTCCAGTGACCGTACGATGTCCATCCAACGGCTGTAGTGCTTCTTCAACCTCTGGTCTTCTTGCTCTAGCCGCCCAAACCAGCATCGGTCGTGCCTCGTGCTCCTGCTTCCCGTGGCCGGCTGCGATGCGGCGGAGGCCTCACCGCCCCCTACTACTCCCACCGCTGGCCAGGCCATCCCTCTACTCACCCACACCCCCTGTTATTCTACGACGACGGCAACCTCACAACGCAGCGAACCAGTGAACCCTCGTACTCCTCTACGCGTGGGCATCCACTGCCGCGTCTTCCCCGGCTCCTCGTCGTCCCCTTCCTAGGCCTCGCCGTCGTCCACTGCCCTGGTGCTCTCGGCGCGGCATGGTCAACATGGTCAAGGAACGTCTTCCATTGGACGTGGACTGTATGTGGAGAGGCTGACAGCTGGGTCCACGATCGTAGCAAGGAAGTGCCTCCTTATTACGTGCAAAATAATTATTCCTCCACTTCACAACGGGGACCCACCGGACGGGCCAGTATTTTGTGAAAAAATCGTTACCCCCTGACTGCTGGGACCCACTGGATGGGCCACCGTATTTCGCGAAAAAACGTCCCCCCCGCTGTCAGCTCGGACCCACCGGAAGTGCCTCCTTATTACGCACAAAAAAATGAATACTCCCCCGGCTAGCTGGGACCCACCTTGCTGGGAGGCTGACTTGTGGGCCTACTAAGTTGACGGGGACGAAGGGCTTTGTCAACTTAGTCAATATGAACGATTCTAGCTCCAGTGACCGTATGATGTCCATCCAACGGCCGTAGTGCTTCTTCAACCTCTGGTCTTCTTGCTCCAGCCGCCCAAAGCAGCGCCGGTCGTGCCACATGCTCCTGCCTCCCGTGGCCGGCTGTGCTGCCGCAGAGGACTCACCGCCCCCTACTATTCCCACCGCTGGCCAGGCCCTGCAGCGACGGCAGCCTCACACCGCAGCCGAACTAGTGAACCCTCGTAGTCCTCTCCGCGCGGGCTTCCACTGCCGCGTCGTCCCCTTCCTAGGCCTCGCCTTGTCCACCGCTGTGGTGCTCTTCGCGCGGCGTTGTCAACGTGGTCAAGGAACGACTTCCATCGTAAGAGTACTGTACGTGGAGAGGCTGACAGCTGGGTCCATGGCCACAGCCTAGTTTTTTTGTGATTTGCCAAGTAAGTCGCTTTGTCAGGCCTGTTGGGCTGCAAATCTTTCAAGACGAGGAGAGCTTTCATTCGGCTGGCCGATAAAATGGCCCATTAGTAATGAGAAATGGGTTGTACATTTTTGAAACACATCAAACCGACAATTAGTTTCAAATATCTTTTTTTTTCATTTCAAGATTTTAAATTACACTAATTTTTATGCGTCGAGAATTTGTTGGATTTTATATTGATATACATTTATTTTTAAAGTCAGTTTGAATGTAAGTCGAAATTTCGGGATTAAAAACAGTTCGGACCGCACCGAAATATGCAAAATTTCGTATAATTTTTTAACCGTTGCCACAATATGGGCTGTAATGCTAACAAAAAGAAAATGGGCTCCAAAAAACCTTAAGAATTAGCAAATGGGCTGTAAATTATTAGAAATAATTGCAGATGGGCTGTATGCTGTTTTCCACACATTTGAGGCTTTCCTAAAAAAGGTTGACACACAAGCACTGACTGTTGGATGTCCATCCAACGGCCATCGTGCTTCTTCAATCTCTGCTCTTCCTGCTCCAGCCGCTCAAACAAGCGCCGGCAGGACTGCCTGCTCCCTCCACCTCGCGGCCGGCTGTGCTGCCGCGCAGGCCTCACCACCCGACCGTACTCCCATCGCTGGCCTAGCCATCCCTCTACTCACCCACACCTGCTGTTATTCTCCGGCGATGGCAGACGAACCAGTAAACCCTCGTACAGTCGTACTCCCCTCCGCATGGGAAACAACTGGCAAGTCTTCCCTGCCTCCGTGTCGTCCTCTTCCTAGGCCTCGCCGTCGTCCACCGCCCTGGTGCTCTCGGCGCGGCGTGGTCAACGTGGTCAAGGAACGACTTCCATCGGACGTGGACTGTACGTGGAGAGGCTGACAGCTGGGTCCACGACCGCAGCAAAGAAGTGCCTCCTTATTATGTGGAAAATAATGAATCCTCCACCTGACAGCTAGGACCCACCGGACGGGCCACTGTATTTCATGAAAAAAACATTTCCCCCTGACTGCTGGGACCCACCAGCTACATCTTCGCACGCAAGGAAGTGCGTCCGGGCAAAAAAAACAATTCGCCCCTGACTGCTCGGACCCACCAGCTACATCGTCGCAGGCAAGGAAGTGCGTGACAGTCGGGACCCACCTGGTCGAAGCGTACGTAGCGTTGTCATTCTGGCCGCGAACATGTACGTACATACTGGTCGATGTAGAGGCGCGCACGTGTCGTAGTAGAGGCGCGCACGTGTCATAGTAGAGGCGCGCACGTAGCATGTACACGTATGTACAACGGCCAGGGTGCAAGAAAGAAAAATACGGCCACGTATGTGTACATACGGGCGGGGTCTCGAACGCCTACTCGCGCATACGTACGGCCAGGGCTCGTGTACATGGCTGGGTCGAAACGGAGAAACAGCGTCGTCGTCGTGTTCATGGGGAGGCAACGGAATGCGTCGTGTTCATGGGGAGGCAACGGAATCCATCATGTTCATCGGGAGGCAACGGAAAGCGTGGGAGCCAACCGGCTGGGTCGGAACGGAATGCGTGGTCGTGTTCATCGGGAGGGCTTGGAGGAACAAACGATGAAAACAAGGCCTGGCGTACCGCACAACGGAGGAAACGGACCTCCTACATTCGGAACGGGGTCCTGTTAATCGGGAGGGGTCTGGCGTACCGCAAAACAGAGGAAACGGACCTCCTACGATCGGAATGGGGGTCCTGTTCATCGGGAGTGGTGTGGCATACCGCAAAACGGAGGAAACGGACTTGTATTGGAGCGCTACGGTCGAAACGGGGGTCCTGTTCATCGGGAGGGGTGTGGCGTACCGCAAAATGGGACTCCACGAGATACTGTTCATCTCCACCATCGACCCCCTCCAGCCTCCACGAGCTACCGTTCATCCACCGTCGACCTCCTCCAGCCTCCACCTGCGGCTGTTCATCCACGGGCTCCTGTTCATCCAGCCTCCACCGCGCGCTACTCCACCCGGCTACTGTTCAACCAACCCTCTCCATGGGCTCCTGCTCAACCACCCCTCCATGGGCTACTGTTCATCCTGCCCTCCACCGTCTACTATTCATCCAGCCCTCCACAGGGTGGTCCTGTTCATCCAGCCCTCCACGGGGTCCTGTTCATCCAGCCCCAACCGGCTCGATCGATCGGGGTCCTGTTCATCTAGAGGCAACACCATGGGGTCCTATTCATCCACCCCCACC
>NC_041384.1:684151923-684152881 GCF_002162155.2 Triticum dicoccoides | reverse complement strand
ATCCAGAGGCAGCATCGATCGGCTTCAGTTAGCAGCAGTAGCGAAGGAATCGCTCGATCGGGTTCAGTTAACAGCCATCGATCGATCGCTCGGGTTCAGTAATGCGTAGCCTGAAGTGCAATCGCTCGGGTTCAGTTAGAGCCCGACGCCTCGCTCGGGTTCAGTTAGAGCCAACGCCTCGCACACATGCGCGTACGTGTACGAGAGAAGCGCGCATCGCTCGGGCCCCGACCTCCCACCATAACCGGAACTCCCTGAAATTTTCCTCGCCCTCGCTTCTACCACGGTTTTTTCCGTCATGGACGGCCCAAAGAATGTCATGCAGCTGTGTCTCCGGCCTGCCCAGGACGAAAAGCCCATTTTCTGTCATGATTTTTTGTCATAGAAGTAGGAGCCCACCACATCTATGATGATACCGGGTTTTGTCACAATTATCGTCATAGAAGTGTCATATGTATGACAATTTTTTTTTCATTCGACCCAAAATGTCACGGATGTGTCTTTTTTGTAGTGCATGAAATAATTCACATTTATGTTGTCTAACCAAACAGGATAGCATGACACGATTTCACATATATGATGGCTAACTAAACAGGATAGCATGACACAATTTCACATTATGATGGCTAACTAAAAAAGATGGAAAGACATAGTTCAAAATATGATGACTATGCAAACATGATGACATGCTATAACTATATAATGTGTTTATTAACTAGGTTGGCATGCCATAATTCACATACATGCCGCCTATGGAAACATGATAGCATGATATAATTCACAGATAGAATGACATAATTCAAAATATGATGACTATAAACACTAAATATGATGAGATGATATAACTATATGATGTCTTTATTAAATGGGTTGTCATGCCATAATTTAGATAGATGTTGTGTGTGTAAACATGATGGCATGATATAATTCAAATATATGATTTATATAGTAATCAAGT
>NC_041384.1:684074185-684151676 GCF_002162155.2 Triticum dicoccoides | reverse complement strand
GACAGATGCCACATGGTGGCTTAGTGTGAGGTCAAGACTGCTGCTGATAGGCTCGGGAGCGGGTATGCGAGTAGCACGCGGTAGTTTACCCAGGTTCGGGGCTCTCCGGAGAGATAATACCCCTACTCCTGCATGTCTGTGTATATCTAGTACAGAGTGCTCCTGGAGCTGTATCTGAGGTCGGTGCCATAGGCATGTGGCCTCGTATATGCATATGAACACAAGTGAGAGGGTGGCTAGCTTGTGGCTGAATGGAGTAGCCGTGGTGGTGCTTGTGTGCCCATGCGTGATTGTCCTCCTCTGATGGATGGAGCTAGCTTATATAGGCATGGCTAGCTTGATATGTAAGCTGTGTGGGTAGATTAGGAAGTAAGCTAGGTAGTGGCATGGTAGCTAGCTAGCTAGAGGCATGGGTGGATGTCATACTTGTCCCCTGGGCACTTTATAGAATAGTACCAAGGGGACATGTACACTGTAGATGACACCACGATGTGGCTGTCTTGTCGGTGTCTTGTCGGTGTCGGGTCGGGCTGCAGTCGGCAGCCGGCTTGTTGGCGCAGTCGGCAGCCGGCTAGTCGGTGCAGTCAGCAGCCGGCAGCCGGCCGGGCAGAGCAGTCAGACGGGGAGCCGGCAGGAGTGGCCGGGCAGTCAGACTGAAGGGCTTTGCTAGCCCCGATGTCTTCAATTATTGTCTTGCCGTCTTCGGGGTACCCGTAGCCAATAACTCCGACAGTAGCCCCGAGCCTCCGGGCAACTTGGCAAAGTTGGGGAGGTTCCTTGGCAGGTGTTAATGTAGTCTCCGAGCCTCCGAGCGAGGAGGGGGGGTTCCCCACGGAAATGATCATGCAAAAAGACGAAGTTAGTTCACGCAGATATATCAAATGTTTGCTTTTAGCATTGAAAGTTTTATGCGGAGGGTGCCGACTCGGTTTCGTCCGAGCCCCCTTAATCTTTTTCGTGTTCCCTCCGCTTTTTGGCTTGTGCTCTTGCTTGCTGCACAGCCGCTCTGCGGTCTGTGGCTGAGAGTGGGCAGCGAAGTGGGGTGTACAGTACTCAGAGTCTGGGAGCAGATTCAACCGAGTAGATACTTGTAAATAAAATGGCTGGGTCACCCGAACCGTTTTTCTTCCCGGACATTTTTCGCGTGGGTGGCCTCCAGCGTTCACTCTTGCTAGCCGGACAGCCGCTCTACGGTCTGTGGCTAAGAGTGGGCCTTTGGTACCGCACACACTACTAAGCCGTCTGCAGGAACTAACGTCTCAGGCTAAGCGGCCAACCCCCGGGCCAACTCTGGCTGGCGCTGGGGCGTACAGTGATGCAACTGTAATGAAATGCGGAGATAGCCCCCCGAGCATCGCTCGGGGTTATCCGTGCTTGCGTGGTGCAAAAAATATGCGGGTGAGAAGTTCACATTGGTTTTTCGGTAGCCGAGGCGAAGTTTGCCAAAGACAGCCGATGCGGCTCGGCGCTCGCGGAGTGCGCCAGCGCACCCGCTGGGTGTAGCCTTCGAGCCCCTGGGTGCTCGAAGGGGGGTCCCGGCCGGTCAGGCTCGACCGGCCAGGCAGCGACGCGTCTTGCAGCGCCCCTTTTCTTCTTTTTCTCTTCTGCCGGCTGCTGGTATCCGGACAAAACTCTTCTCTTGTTTGCAATCTTCTGTGGGGGCGCGCCAACGCACCCACTGGGTGTAGCCCCCGAGATTCGGGCCGACTGCCGAGCAGTCAGGCATGATCTTCCAGCAACTACTTTGTGTTCTTCGCGGGGGCGCGTCAGCGCACCCGTTGGGTGTAGCCCCCGAGATTCGGGCCGACTGCTGAGTAGTCGGGCCGGATCTCCCGGCGACTACTTTGCCTTCTTTTTGTCTGCCTTCATAGCCGGACAAACATTTCTTCTGCTTCGTTTCTCGGACGCCCACTTTTTTTCAGCCATGGGCAATCGGCCCTTTGACTTTTCTACCCGGCTTTGTTTCTTATTTTTTTCTGCCAGTCGGCCGTGGACACCTGACATTTTCTTCGGCCGGATCTAGGCAGCTGGATGCACACACACACATTTTTTTTCTGCCAGTCGGTCGTGGGCACCGACATTTTCTTCAGCCGGATCTGGGCAGCCAGATGTGCACACACATTTTTTTGCAGCGGCCGGCCTCCGACTTTTCTTTCTTTTATTTCCACCCGGCTCTCTTCTTTCTTCACAAGAAGCCGAACTCGGGGGCTGGCTGAGCAGCCGGCCAGCTGCGAGGAAGTAGCCGGCGGGCGCCGTCTCGAGCAGGAGTCGGCTGGCAAGGGTGCTGAGACCCGGCGGCCGGGTGCTGCAGGCGGTGGCCGGGTGCTGCAGGAGGCAGCCGGCGCGCGGGAGGACGCGTGGCCGGGTCGCGGAAGCCGGTGCGGAACCAGCAGGCGGCCGGGCGGCACAGCCGGCAGGCGGGTGTGGCCGCGTAGGAGGCCAGAGCATGGTCGGGCGCTCGGGGACAACGTGGGTTAGACGGACTGGAGTCGACGCGGGGGTCGTCGGGATGCAAGCAGCGCCGAGCTGCAGCCGGCGCAGACGGCCGGGCCGACGCGGGCGAGGGCGCAGCGCAGGCGGAGGTGCGGGGGAGCGGGCCAGCGCGGGCCGGTGCGGACGCTGCATCCCGGTGTTTGGGTGAGGGAGTCGGCCACGGGGGCGTGGTGCTGGGCAGCGCAGCCGGCACGCCTAGACCCGGCAGAGGCCAGGCAGATGCAGCCGACGCCGGTTGGGGCGGGATACGGAATGGCGAGGCAGACGGGTAGTCGGCCTGCTCGAAGCCGGCAAGCGGTCAGAACAGGCGGAGCCGCAGGGCAGAACGTGACCCCGCATACGTCCCGGGAGGCCAGGGCCGGTTGCGGGCGGCGACGAGCCGGCCGGGAGCTAAGACGGCACGGGGGGAGGTCGGACGCCGTCGGAGCAGAGGCGGGCGGAGCCGGCCAGGGTGCGGCAACCCGGGTGGCTAGCGGAACGACGCGATGGACGCCCGCACAGGCACGGACAAGAGGCTCAGCCCGGGTGGTGCTGTCGCGGAGGCGAGCCGCGCAGGGGAGCTGTAGCACGCGGGTGCGCAGACCACTGGAAGTCGCGCCAGATGCGGAGCAGCACTGAGGAGAAGGCATGCGTGGGGGCGTGGACGAGCGGCCATGGAGAAAGAGGCGCGCGGCTGCAGCGGAACGGGCTGGGCGAGCAGCGCGAGGCTCTGCCTGAGATGAGGACGAGCGTGGGCAAAATCGCACGCGCGGCGGAGCGGAGTGACGCGACGATGCAAAAGTGAGATAGCAGTAGCACGTATACATATGTACGTAGAGCTAGCTAGCTAGCTATAGAATCAATCGAGGTGCCAGGGTGCTTGTTTGCTTGCACGCTTCGCACACTCTTCTTGCAGTAGCTATTGGATAGTGTATAGGCAGCGTTCGGCTTGCTGGCCAGCATATGGAGGAGCAGACCCGCGTTTCAGCCGGGGCTAGGCATAGTGCGGAGGGGAGCTGACGCGAACCGCACGCAGATGAACACGGCCGCGGGAAGCGAGGCGGCGCAGCGTGCAGACAGACGTTCGGCGCCACGGCGGTGGTGAAGAAGAGGGCGAGGCCGACGATGAGGACGCGCCGCCCCTCGCGGCCATTCCGGGGGACATGTCGATGTCGGGCCCCCGAGCGCTATCGGAGAGACGACGGCGACGCCGCGGTGATGACGAAAATGATCCCGCCCGGACTGCAAAACCAGCATCAGTAGGCCCCACAGTGGGCGCCAACTGTCGTGGTATTCTCAGGGGGGGTGCAAGACGACAGATGCCACAGGGTGGCTTAGTGTGAGGGCAAGACTACTGCTGATAGGCCCGAGAGCGGGTATGCGAGTAGCACGCGGTAGTTTACCCAGGTTCGGGGCTCTCCGGAGAGATAATACCCCTACTCCTACATGTCTGAGTATATCTGGTATATCTGGTACAGAGTGCTCCTGGAGCTGTATCTGAGGTTAGTGCCGCAGGCATCTGGCCTCGTATATGCATATGAGCACAAATGAGAGGGTGGCTAGCTTGTGGCCGAATGGAGTGGCTGTGGTGGTGCTTGAGTGCTCATGCTTGAGTGTCCTCCTCTGATGGATGGAGCTAGCTTATATAGGCATGGCTAGCTTGATATGTAAGCTATGTGGGTAGCTTAGGAAGTAAGCTAGGTAGTGGCATGGTAGCTAACTAGCTAGAGGCATGGGTGGATGTCATGCTTGTCCCCTGGGCACTTTATAGAATAGTGCCAAGGGGACATGTACACTGTAGATGACGCCACGATGTGGCTGTCTTGTTGGTGTCGGGTCGGCTACAGTCGGCAGCCGGCTTGTTGGCGCAGTCGGCAGCCGGCTAGTCGGCGCAGTCAGCAGCCGACAGCCGGCCGGGCAAAGCAGTCGGACGGGGAGCTGGCAGGAGCGGTTGGGCAGTCGGACTGAGGGACTTTGCTAGCCCCGATGTCTTGAATTATTGTCTTGCCGTCTTCGGGTTACTCGTAGCCAATAACTCCGACATATATGATGTAAAAACTAACCAATGCAAGACAACATGCATGGCATGGGTAATATAACCCTGTCAAGTTTGACGATAGACCTCAGGGGGAAATAGGACTGGTCATCAGTCTCTGAATCCTCCTCTAAGGAGCTCTCTGTAACCAGCAAGATGTCTACTTCAGCAGGTAGCATTGTCTGCTATGAATACCTTGTTTTCACTCCAGATACTTCCATCACCGCTTCAAATGGCTGATGCACAGGAAGAGTAGTTGAAGATACAAACATTGTCGACAAATGGAACACGTAATACAAAAACATTATAGCATGATATAATTCACATACATGATGATTGGCTAAACAACATGGCATTGCATAATTCACATATATAATGCCTTTGCAACAAGATATCATTGGATAATTCACATATATAATGTCTTGCAACAAGATGTCAATGCATAATTCACATATATTGTAATTAGACACTAAACATGTGGCATTCACACAAAGCTTGTCTAAACTAATCAAATGACATAGCAATGCAAGACACCATACACACGATATGAGCAACATAACCCTGCCAAGTTAGAGCATACACCTCGAGGGGGGGGGGGGAATAGGACTGGTCATCTGTCTCTGAATCCTCCTCCGAGGAGCTATCCCTAACCAGTGAGATATGAACTTCATCAGATAGCATAGTCTGCTCTGATGACCTTGTTTTCACTGCAGAATTTTCCATCGCCGTGTCAAATGGCTGATGCACAGGAAGAGTAGTTGAATGTACTAACATTTTTGACAAATGCAATACGTAACGAAAAAAGGATGGCCTAATATAATTCACATATAATATGACTGGCTAAGCAGGATGGCATTGCAAAATTCACATATATGATGCCTGGCTAAACAAGATGGTGTTGCATCATTCATATAAACAATGAATAAACTAAACAGATGGCGTTCACACAAAGCATGTCTAAACTAAGTAGATGGCATATCTATACCTAATATTAAAGGGAGGATGCTTTCATAGTTCTCCATACATCACCTCTTTGTATCCGTTGATTTTATGTTAATCATAAGAATTAATGGTTGAGATTTGAAAGATGGATGGATCTGTTCCGATTAAAAAAAGATCAATCTTTCCTCAGGAACAACCTATCGATGGATGGATCCGTTCCCGCAAGAAAAAAATCGATATGATCGATCCCTTCCCGCAAAAGATGCACGTCGATGGATCGATTCGTTCCTGCAAAAGAAAAAAAAATCCGATAACGTTTCTGAGTCGGACGGGGCGCATCTGCTGCTACCGATCTCATCTCGCTGGCCCAGGTAATATTCTTGTTTACTTCCAACGTTCAACCCACATCCAACCCGTGTTGTACATAGCTTTTTTTTGCTGGGACATGTTGTATAAAACTAGGAAAGCATCCTTGCTACTACGTTGCTACCAAAAGAGACACATCCAGCCCAAGTCGTATACAATATATACTACAACTATTGAATGAGAGAAGAGGTAGATCCCATGGTGGTGAAGGAGCCTCACGAGGAGGAGAACGTGCGACTGCCGACGAGTGGGCGAGGGGACCACTAGACTGGATCTCGGCGCGCACGTCCCATCCCAGCATCGCCCTGTGCCCCTGTTGCTTCGCCACCTTACAACCACACATGGGCGCTAGCCCCACACCTTTTTCATGGCTTGGAATCCCCCACCATGTAGGCTTTCCGTCAGCGACAAGAATGACAGAGCGCAGGGGTTGGACGGAGCTCCCATGTAAGCATTGGGGTCAATTGACCCCAATGAAATTAGGTAATCCTTCACTAGTTTAGTACTAATTACTGTCCATTTAGACAAGATGACCCCACTATCATAGACATGACCCCATCAAACATTTTTCTAGCTTCGTCCTGTTGGGGTGGACGACGAGGTCTGGGACGGTGGAGACACCGGACTCGACGAGGCCGCCCTGTTGAATTTGATGACCCTATGATGGCTTATAAACATAAAGATGGTTTGGTCATGTAGAAGAAAACGATGCATCATGAGTGACAACATCGAGGATGACTCTGAGTACTAGCATCATGTCTTTCCATGCTCGGTCGCCCGTCATCATCGGAGCCGTCCTCGCTGTTCTCCACCGCCACCTGATGCCGCCACTGACCATAAGAGCTGCCCATATCGCGACCATTAGGGTGTTTGCCCAGTCTTCATTGCCGTCGGTGAGTGTGCGAGCGTGTTGCCTCTTGAACTAGAATTTAAGGTGAGATCTTACTATCACTGCCATGAATATTTGCTGCTCTTGAAGCACATGTTCGTGCATTGCTTAATAAAAATCTAAGGATACATGCAATTACAGGTTAGAGGGTAGGGCACAGTAGCACACTAACATTATCTTTTTGTGGGACTTTCTCAGTTTGTCTCATGATAGTCATTAGTACAGTTTACCTTCTGTTTCATGTGTTCTCTGTGTAGAAGATGGGTTTGGATGATCTAAGCATCTAGATAGGGGATACAGAGCAACCTTCTCCAACTGACGTACTCCAGCATTATTCTCCTAAAGACTTTGCTATTCTGGCATCTAGATGGGGGATAGAGAACAACATTCATCATTAGTGTATGAAAAGCCTTATCTGGTTGGGGTTGAACAAGATCTGCTGTAGTGTATCAGTGTATGACACTTGACCGGTCATTCTGCAGCATAAATAAATTCAGGTTTTTGCAGATTCCTTGCTCCAACAGTAAGCAAATTTTGTGTTTATTTGCACTTTGTGGTCATGATTCTACAGTTTTCCTTATGGACTTGCTTATGGTATTCTTGATTTACTTGATCCAATGGTATGCTATTCTCAATTTTTTAAGGCTTGGTCATGAATCAATGGAATGCTACAAAATAGCCTAAAGGTACTTGTAGTCTATCCTTTTACACTATCCACCATTCTGGACATCTAGGTTTTACAACTCGATTTTCTCATGCGCATGATACTGCAATGCATACGTTTATTTGTTAAAGTTGTCCATGTTGACTCTGTAAACTAAGCTGTGTGCTTAAGCACACCGCATGAGAGGTCCTAGACAAGCCACTTGATACTATAAGTGATCAACTTATAGGAATTTCAAGGCAATGAAGAAGCTAAAAAGATTGCTGACAAGGTACTGCATTGATCTGAACTTTAAGTTTTGCCTTTGCTTGGCAGTCTCTGCTATCAATTGTGCATTTAAGCGAAATATTTAAATCCTTGGATACAATTAACAATGGGATAATTACTCTAAAAAAACCGAGGGTATGTTTAAGCTTATTATGATTGGGAGCAGCGTTTTAACATGTGTAATCCCGTTGCAACGCACGGGCATATGTGCTAGTTTGATGTATAAAGTAAGCTATGCAAGGTACCATATGCATGATATAACCAACATCTGCACGCCAAGTTAGAGTGAATACCTCAGGGGGGGAGTGGTCTTCTCCTTCTGAATCCCCCTAAGAACAGATATCTTCCTCTCGATTGCAATCCAAAATGGATGGAGAGGGGCTGCCTTTGCGCCTACCATGGGGCAACGTCTGCATGAAATTATATAGCCATGCAAGGCTCGTATCTTTTGCTCTACATGTTCAATTCCATTGTGTACAATAACTGACAAGCATAGGAATAAAACATAGTGAGATTATGTAAGGAGTGAGTGCAGAAATCCAGAGTGATGGTAGCAACCTGTGGATAGACCCAAACCAATGATAGCAGGCATATAATGTCTTCAGTTAAAAAATACAGATAATGGCTTCTTTACTGTTTGTTTCCCACCCAACATGAAACTCATAGTAGACACCAGAGATTAACCAGATAGTAGATAGATACTTTTGATTGCGGCCCCAATTAGGGATGTCACCCGCAGGGTTTGGGTACGGGTGGAGCCACCCCATACCCTTACCCGTCCCAATTGAGCTTACCCATCACCCGTACCTATACCCGCTAGTGGGTACAATGTTTTCCCATACCCATCACCTGACAGGATAAATGGGTACCCGCGGGTAAAAATATCCGTGTTTGAATAATATTAATTCGAGCATCACATAATTATAAACAACAACATACAATCATATTTAATAAACAACAACACATAATAACATAAATAAATACTTATAAACAACAAACATTCTATAAAAATCAAAACTTTGTTGTAAATAACGACGCATCAAAACATCATACATAGTCATATATAGTAGCACATGGTCATAAATTTTAAGTTGACAAACTCACGACAAAGTGTAGAGGTTATTTGTCCTTATTTGTTAAAATTTATAAGGGTAAATGGGTACCCGGGTATGGGTTATGTGACCCATACCGTACCCGCTCTACCCTATGGGTTTGAGATTTTTTCTATTTATATACCCATGGGCAACGTTTTGTCTCATACCCTTACCCTAGTAGGGGTTTTACCCACAGGGTACGTGGGTAATGGGTACTCATTGCCATCCCTAGCCCCAATATGTACCCCACAACCATTTAAAAACTCAAGTTTGACCATTAGTTTGGAGCTGACTCAGAGTCTAATCGGTGAACAGGACGAGAAAGTAGCATGTCATATTATGCGATGCATAAGTAAGCAGACACGAAAGAGTGCGACCTCTCTTGCGGACCCATGTAGTCCTCGAGGTCATCTTCTTGGTTGATGATGGTAATGCAGTTGTCATGGCTGCCCGCAGCAGGGAAGAAGATCTGAGGTGGCGAAAGACAGTTTGGAGGCCGGATCCCTGCTGTGCTAGACCCTTCTGTCGTTGGAGTAGTTGAGCTAGGGTGGATTACGGCGCAGCAGGAGCGGGACAAACCACACAAGGTTTTATTTCACAACTATCTGTAAGAGAAGTAATTCTGTAAGGGCTCGTTTGAATTGGAGGATTCTAATAATGCAGGGATAGGAAATACACAGTAATAGGATAGGAATGCACGTGCAAAATAGAGAATTTAAAAACACAGGATTTCTACCAATCTGGGTGTTTGGTTCACAAGAATTGGAAGATCACAGGATGCAAAGAAGCATGGTGAGATTAAGTCAAACCACACAAAAAATGTATGGTTATAATGCTATTATGCTACTATCTCTTAGTCTTGTGCTTCATGAATAGGAATTTGAAAAGGAGGACAAGTGGATATGAAAATTCCTACGGTTTTTCTTTCAAAGAGACACTAAAGAACAAATCCTACAATTTTCCTTTGCTCCATTCCTTTGAACCAAATGCATGAATAGTAGTACCATAGGAAACTTTCCAATTCCTATGTTTTTTCCTTCACATTTCCTTTCAAGCACTGGCGATTCTAGTAGGCAGGCTTGAGCAAGGAAAAGTCTACACTCAAAAAAAAATTGTGCTACTTCTACTACTTTGGACCCAGGCCACTGCCCTACTAGCTCAACTCCCAGGCCCATCGACAAATGCACAACACAAACACGTAGAGATAAATAATGATGGCTTTCAAGAGAGTCCATCATGGATAGCTAAGTTGCCTGGTACCTCACTGCTTGTCATATTGTAGGAGAAAATAATCGTATTTCACATTACTATGTGTGCTTAGTGGACAATATATATATATATATATATATATATATATATATATATATATATATATATATATAACATGTAGAGTAAAAAAGAGATGCAACAAGTGTACAACCTCTTTGGCGAAGCCATGTCGATCTCAGCGTGATTGGGTTGGTCGGTGAGGATGCTCCGGCTGACTTGGCTGTCCGAGGAGGGGAAGAAGATCTTAGGCGTATGGAGATGGAGCCAGGGGTACAACTCCGCTATGATGGACAGTTTCGTCGTTGGAGCAGCTCTGGTGAGTTGTACGACACAGAGGCTGAAGCAGGACAAGAGAGACAATGTTAACTTATGGTAGGCTATCACGGCTATTACACATATTACATCCACTAGGCATCAAAGTTCGCCACTAGTGCAAATATAGGGAACAAAGCAGCATATCACATACACTGGTTGTCAAAGTTGGCGACCAATGCAAATAAATGCCGCAGCAAAACAAGTCCAGAACTGAAACCACTTCAGAAGAGCTCAAGAAACAATACTGCAGTGCAAGTTCCAAATCTCATCTCTCCTACTCTACAACCCCAGGTGCTTGCTCTAACATGGCAGTGTGATATCTGGTTGCATGTTGCATATGGTTCCTAGCTTGTATTGCTCCTAATTTGTTAAATTGCATCTCCTTAGCTTACACATTATACATGTGAATATGACACGCCTTCCTGTTTTTGGTACATACTACATCTGCCTATCACACCATGTTCTTACATCAAACTACTATTCTTGTGTATCCTACATATATCGCTTATGATGAGACAGTCACGCCCATGAGACGCACTACTCTTATAAAGAGTGCAGTTTCATCCTCTCCACATGATTCTCAAGAAACAGCAAGCCTAATTGAATATATTGAACATAGCTCTGTACTTGAAGACCGCACTTCCCCTACACCACCATTGCAGGTGCTTGCTCTAACTTCACAGTGTGATATGTGGTTGCATGTTGCATACGGTGTCTAGCCTATAATGCTTCTAATAAGGGTAAATTGCATCTGCTTAGTTTACACATTATACCTGTGAATATGAAATGCCTTCCTATTTTTGGTACACACTACATCTATGTGTTAACCATGTTCTTACATGAAACTACCTATCTTCTATATCCTACATCAATCACTTACGACGAGACACCTTTATTCGTTGCATATTGCATATTATTTCTAGCCTGTTGCAATGTATTGCTTCTAGTTTGGTCAAATACATTTGTTAGGCCACCCTTTTAATTTGGGAGAGTGATATTGGTTTCATCTTTCATATGGTTTCTAGCTTGCATTGCTTCTAACTAGTTCAAACACCTTGTGCTTAGTTTACACTTTATACATCATACATGTCAATATGTCATGCCGTCCTATTTTTCATACATATTCCATCCTCCCATCATGCGAATGTCTTACATGAAAGTAGTGCTCGTCAGTATCATGCATCAATGAGTTCTGAAGAGCAAATTTTATTACTTTTTCTTGTGGGTTTGACTTGACAAGGCAAAATAAAAAAAGAGGAAGGAAAAGAGTAAGAAAGGCGATGATGGTGGTCCTCTGCAGCAACATAAACGGAGCATCTGTACAGATTCTCCTTGTACTGCTAGTGCATTACAAGTTCCAAGTCTCTGCTCCCCTACTCCACCATCCAAGGTACTTGCTCTAACTTGGCAGTGTGATATCTGGTTGCATGTTGCATATGCTGTCTAGCTTGTATTGCTCCTAATTAGTGTAAACTGCATCTGCTTAGCTTACACATGATACGTGTGAATATTACACGCTTTCCTGTTTTTGGTACATACTATATCTGTCTATCACACATGTTCTTACATGAAACTACTCTTCTTGTGTACCCTGCGTCAGTCACATATGATGGGACACCTTTAAGTTGGCAGTGTGATATTGGTTTGCGCCTTCAATATGATTTCTAGCATGTAGTGCTTCTAGTTTGATGAACGCCACCTATGACGAGTCAGTTTTAACTTGGCAGAGTGATATTGATTGCACCTTCCATATGGTGTCTAGCTTGTAGTGCTTTTAATTTGTTGAAGTGCCTTCTACTCAGTTACCACATCATAGGTGTGAATATGTCAAGCTGTCTAGTTTTTCGTACCTATTCCATCCTTGTATCATGACTTTGTCTTTCATCAGAGTAGTGTTCGTCAGCATCATGCATGAATGAGTTCTGAAGAGCGAGTTTTATTCCTTTTTCTTGTTGGTTTGACCTCACAATGCAAAATCAATAAAGCGGAAGGAAATTGGTAAGGCATGGGATGATGGTGGTCCTTCCGTGCAACTGAAACGGAGGGTCTCTACAGATTCTACTCCGCCATCCTCCCAACAAGATTCGCAAGACAACACAAGGCTAGATAGTCAACATAGCTGTGTAGATGATGAGCACATCTCCCCTACTCCACCATCACAGGTGCTTGCTCTAACTTGGCACTATTATATGTGGTTGCATGTTGCGTATGATGTCTAGCTTGTATTGCTTCTAACTTTGTTGAATTGCATCTGCTTACTTTACACATAATGCCTATGAATATGACACATGTTCCTGTTTCTAGAACATACTATATCTGATCACACCATGTTCTTACATCAGACTACTGTTCTTGCATATCCCGCATCAGTCACTTATGATAAGGCACCTTTAAGTCGCCACTGGGATATTGGTTGTGTCTTGCATATGATTTCTAGCATGTCCTTATTCTAATTTGTTAAAACGCCAGACAGTTTGAACTTGGCAGAGTGATATTGGTTGCACCTTTCATATGGTGTCTAGCTTGTTGTGCTTCTAATTTGTTGAAATGCCTTTTGCTTAGTTACCACATCATAGGTGTGAATATGTCATGCCGTCCTGTTTTTCATACATATTCCATCCTCGTAGCATGTGTTTGCCTTTCATCCGAGTAGTGTTCGTCAGTATCATGCATGAATGAGTCTTGAAGAGCGATTTTTATTCCTTTTTCTTACTGGTTTGACTTCACAATGCAAAATCAATACAACTGAAGGAAATTAGTCCGACAGTGGATGATGGTGGTCCTTCGTAGCAACTCGAACAGAGGGTCTCTACAGATTCTACTCTGCCATCCTACCAACAAGACTTGCAAGACAACACAAGGTTGGACAATCAATGTAGCTGTGTAGATGATGAGCACATCTCCCCTACTCCACCATCAAAGGTGCTTGCTCTAACTAGGCACTATTATATGCGGTTGCATGTTGCGTATGATGTCTAGCTTGTATTGCTTCTAACTTTGTTGAATTGCATCTGCTTACTTTACACATAATGCCTGTGAATATGACACGTGTTCCTGTTTCTAGAACATACGTGTAGATGATGAGCACATCTCCCCTACTCCACCATCACAGGTGCTTGCTCTAACTTGGAACTGTTATATGTGGTTGCGTGTTCCATATGATGTCTAGTTTGTATTTCTTCTGATTTTTGTTGAATTGCATCTGCGTATCTTACAACTTATACATGCAACGATCACTTACCCATAAGACACATTTAACTTGGGAGTGTTATGTAGGTTGCATCTTGCATTGTATTCTAGCTTGTACTGCTTCTAATTTCTTGAAATGGCACTTACGACGAGACACTTTTTGTTGGGGATCATAGCAGAAATTCAAAATTTTCCTACGTGTCACCAAGATCAATCTATGGAGAGACTAGCAATGAGAGAGAGAAGTGCATCTTCATACCCTTGAAGATCGCAATGCGGAAGCGTTACAAGAACGCGGTTGGTGGAGTCATACACGCAGCGATTCATATCGCGGTCGATTCTGATCTAAGCGCCGAACAACGCCGCCTCCGCGTTCAACACACGTATAGCTCGGTGACGTCTACCACGCCTTGATCCAGCAAGGAGAGAGGGATAGGTTGGGGAAGACTCCGTCCAGCAGCAGCACAACGGCATGGTGATGGTGGAGGAGCGCGGTACTCCAGCAGGGCTTCGCCAAGCACTACGAGAGACGAGGAGGGAGAGGGGTAGGGCTGCACCAAGAGAGAGATCAAATCACATATGTTGGGCAGCCCCATACCTGAAATATATATAGGGGGAGGGGAGGGGCTGCGCCCCCTCTAGGGTTCCCTCCCCAAGGGGGGGCGGCAGCCCTAGATCCCATCTAGGGTGGCGGCCAAAGGGAAGAGGGAGAGAGGGGGGCACCCTAGGGTGGGCCTTAAGGCCCATCTGGACCTAGGGTTTGCCCCCTCCCACTCTCCCTGTGCCTTGGGCCAGGGTGGGGGCGCACCAGCCTACCTGCGGGGCCCCACCTGGTGGACCCCCGGGACCCTCCCGGTGGTCCCGGTACGTTACCGATAGCACCTGAAACTTTTCCGGTGACCAAAACGGGACTTCCCATATATAAATCTTTACCTCCGGACCATTCCGGAACTCCTTGTGACGTCCGGGATCTCATCTAGGACTCCGAACAACATTCGGTAACCACGTACATACTTTCCCTATAACCCTAGCGTCATCGAACCTTAAATGTGTAGACCCTATGGGTTCGGGAACCATGTAGACATGACCGAGACAACTCTCCGGCGAATAACCAACAGCAGGATCTGGATACCCATGTTGGCTCCCACATTTTCCATGATGATCTCATCGGATGAACCACGATGTCGAGGATTCAATCAATCCCGTATTCAATTCCCTTTGTCTATCGGTACGATACTTGCCTGAGATTCGATCGTCGGTATCCCGATACCTCGTTCAATCTCGTTACCAGCAAGTATCTTTACTCGTTCCGTAACACATCATCCCGTGATCAAGTCCTTGGTCACATTGTGCACATTATGATGATGTCCTACCGAGTGGGCCCAGAGATACCTCTTCGTTACACGGAGTGACAAATCCCAGTCTCGATTCGTGCCAACCCAACAGACACTTTCGGAGATACCCGCAGTGCACCTTTATAGCCACCCAGTTACGTTGTGACGTTTGGTGCACCCAAAGCATTCCTACGGTATCCGAGAGTTGCACAATCTCATGATCTAAGGAAATGATACTTGACATTAGAAAAGCTTTAGCATACGAACTACACGATCTTGTGCTAGGCTTAGGATTGGGTCTTGTCCATCACATCATTCTCCTAATGATGTGATCCCGTCATCAACGACATCCAATGTCCATGGTCAGGAAACCGTAACCATCTATTGATCAACGAGCTAGTCAACTAGAGGCTTACTAGGGACATGGTGTTGTCTATGTATCCACACATGTATCTGAGTTTCCTATCAATACAATTCTAGCATGGATAATAAACGATTATCATGAACAAGGAAATATAATAATAACTAATTTATTATTGCCTTTAGGGCATATTTCCAATAGTCTCCCACTTGCACTAGAGTCAATAATCTAGTTCACATCACTATGTGAATGTAGTGAATCCAACACCCATGGGGTGTGTTCATATCTTGCTTGTGAGAGAGGTTTATTGGTCAATGGGTCTGAAACTTTCAGATCCATGTGTGCTTTACAAATCTCTATGTCATGTTGTATATGCAGCTACCACGCGCTACTTGGGGCTATTCCAAATAACTGCTCTACTATACCAATCCGATTTACTCCTCAGAGTCATCCGGATTAGTGTTAAAGTTTACATCAATGTAACCCTTTACGACGAACTCTTTTAGCACCTCCATAATCGAGAAAATTCCTTAGTCCACTAGTTACTAAGGATAACCTTGACCGTTGTCCTGTGATCCATTCCTAGATCACACTTGTACCCCTTGACTGACTCATGGCTTGGCACACTTCAGGTGCGGTACACAACATAGCATACTTTAGAGCCTACGTCTAAAGCATAGGGGACGACCTTCGTCCTTTCTCTCTATTCTGCCGTGGTCAGGTCTTGAGTTTTACTCAATACACATACCTTATAACACAGCCAAGAACTCCTTCTTTGCCGATCTATTTTTGAACTCCTTCAAAATTTTGTCATGGTATGTGTTCGTTTGAAAGTACTATTAAGCGATTTTGATCTATCCTTATAGATCTTGATGCTCAATGTTCAAGTAGCTTAATCCAGGTTTTCTATTAAAAACACTTTTCAAATAACCCTGTATGCTTTCCAGAAATTCTACATCATTTCTGATCAACAATATGTTAACAACATATACTCATCAAAAATTCTATAGTGCTCCCACTCACTTCTTTGGAAATACAAGTTTCTCATAAACTTTGTATAAACCCAAAATCTTTGATCATCTCATCAAAGCGTACATTCCAATTCCGAGATGCTTACTCCAGTCCTTAGAAGGATTGCTGGAGCTTTGCATACTTGTTAGCATCTTTCAGGATTGACAAAACCTTCTGGTTGTATCACATACAACCTTTCCTCAAGAAAAAACGTCGAGGAAATAGTGTTTTGACATCCTATCTACAAGATTTCATAAATAATGCAGTAACTGCTAACATAATTCCAACAGACTCTTAGCATCGCTACGAGTGAGAAAGTCTCATCGTAGTCAACTCCTTGAATTTGTCGGGAAACATCTTAATGACAAGTCGAGCTTTCTTAATGGTGACACTTACCATCATTGTCCGTCTTCCTTTTAAAATCCATCTGCACCCAACAACTTACGACCATCAAGTAGTTCTTTTTGAAGTCTATACTTTGTTTTATACATGGATCCTCTCTCGGATTTTATGGCCTCGAGCCATTCGTCGAAATCCGGGCCCACCATCGCTTCTTCATAGCTTGTAGGTTCATTGTTGTCTAGCAACATGACTTCCAAGACAGGATCATGTATCACTCTGATGTAGTACACATCCTTGTCGACCTATGAGGTTTGGTAGTGACTTGATCCGAAGTTTCATGATCACTATCATAAGCTTCCACTTCAATTGGTGTAGGTGCCACAGGAACAACTTTCTGTGCCCTACTACACACTAGTTGAAGTGACGGTTCAATAACCTCATCAAGTCTCCACCATCATCCCACTCAATTCTTTCGAGAGAAACTTTTGCTCGAGAAAGGACCCGTTTCTAGAAACAATCAATTTTGCTTCCGGATCTGAAATAGGAGGTATACCCAACTGTTTTGGGTATTCTATGAAGATGTATTCATCCGCTTTGGATTTGAGCTTATCAGCCTGAAACCTTTTCACATAAGCATCACAGCCCCAAAGTTTTATGAAACGACAGCTCAGGTTTCTCTAAACCATAGTTCATATGGCGTCGTCTCAACGGAATTGTGTGGTGCCCTATTTAAAGTGAATGCAGTTGTCTCTAATGCCTAACCCATAAACGATAGTGGTAATTCTATAAGAGATATCATGGTATGCACCATATCCAATAGGGTGCAGTTATGATGTTCGGACACACCATCACACTATGGTGTTCCAGGCGTGTGAAACAATTTCCACAATGTCTTAATTGTGTGCCAAACTCGTAACTCAGATATTCATCTCTATGATCATATCATAGACATTTTATCATCTTGTCATGACGATCTTCAACTTCACTCTAAAATTACTTGAACCTTTCAATAATTCAGACTTGTGTTTCATCAAGTAAATATACTCAGCATCTACTCAAATCATCTGTGAAGTAAGAACATAATGATATCCACTGCGTGCCTCAGCACTCATTGGACTGCACACATCAAAATGTATTACTTCCAACAAGTTTCTTTCTTGTTCCATCTTACTAAAAACGAGGTCTTTCAGTCATCTTGCCCATGTGGTATGATTTGCATGTCTCAAGTGATTCAAAATCAAGTGAGTCCAAACGATCCATCTTTATGGAGTTTCTTCATGCATATCTACCAATAGACATGGTTCGCATGTCTCAATCTTTTCAAAAACGAGTGAGTCCAAAGATCCATCAACGTGGAGCTTCTTCATGCGTTTTACACCAACATGACTCAAATGGCAGTGCCACAAGTACGTGGTACTATCATTACTATCTTATATCTTTTGTCATGAACATGTGTATCACTATGATCGAGATTCAATAAACCATTCATTTTAGGTGCAAGACCATTGAAGGTATTATTCAAATAAACAGAGTAACCATTATTCTCCTTAAATGAATAACCGTGTGGCGATAAACATAATCCAATCATGTCTATGCTCCACGCAAACACCAAATAATAATTATTTCGGTTTAACACCAATCCCAATGGTAGAGGGAGTGTGTGATGTTTGATCACATCAACCTTGGAAACACTTCCAACATATCGTCATCTCACCTTTAGCTACTCTTCGTAGCCTTTTATTTCGAGTTACTAACACTTAGCAACCGAATCGGTATTTATTACCCTGGTGCTACTAGGAGTACTAGTAAAGTACACAATAATAATAATGTATATTCAAAATACTTCTGTCGACCTTGCCAGCCTTCTCATTTACCAAGTATCTAGGGTAGTTCTGCTTCAGTGACCGTTCCCTTCATTATAGAAGCACTTAGTCTCGGGTTTGGTTCAACCTTGGGTTTCTTCAATAGAGTAGCAACTGATTTGTTGTCTCATGAAGTATCCCTTCTTTCCCTTGACCTTCTTAAAACTAGTGGTTTTACTAACCATCAACAATTTATGCTCCTACTTGATTTCTACTTTCACGGTGTCAAACATCGCGAATTGCTCAAGGATCATCATGTCTATCCCTGATGTGTTATAGTTCATCACTAAGCTCTAATAGCTTGGTTGCAGTGACTACGGAGAACTATCACTATCTCATCTAGAAGATTAACTCCCACTTGATTCAAGCGATTGTAGTACTCAGACAATCTGAGCACATGCTCAACAATTGAGCTTTTCTCCCTTAGTTTGCAGGCTTAAGAAACTTGTCAGAGGTCTCATACCTCTTGACGTGGGCACTAGTCTGAAATCCCAATTTCAGTCTTTGGAACATCTCATATGTTCTGCGACGTTTCAAAAACGTCTTTGGTGCCACAATTCTAAACCATTAGTATTACGCACTGAACTATCACGTAGTCATCAAAACGTGTATGTCAGATGTTTCCCAACATCTACAGACGACGCTCGAGGTTCAACGCACTGAGCGGTGCATTAAGGACATAGCCCTTCTGTGCAGCAATGAGGACAATCCTCAGTTCACGGACCCAGTCCGCATAATTGCTACTGTCAACTCTCAACTAAATTTTCTCTAGGAACATATCGAAAACAGTAGAACCAAAGCGTGAGCTACGACATAATTTGCAAAGACCTTTTGACTATGTTCATGATAATTAAGTTCATCTAATCAAATTATTCAATGAACTCCCACGTAGATAGACATCCCTCTAGTCATCTAAGTGATACATGATCCGAGTCAACTAGGCCGTGTCCGATCATCACGTGAGACAGACTAGTCATCATCGGTGAGCATCTTCATGTTGATCGTATCCACTATACGACTCATGTTCGACCTTTTGGTCTTCCGTGTTCCGAGGCCATGTCTGTACATGCTAGGCTCGTCAAGTTAACCTAAGTGTATTGCGTGTGTAAATCTGGCTTACACCCGTTGTATGTGAACGTTAGAACCTATCACACCCGATCATCACGTGGTGCTTCGGAACAACGGACCTTAGCAACGGTGCACAGTTAGGGGGAACACTTTCTTGAAATTATCGTGAGGGATCATCTTATTTATGCTACCGTCGTTCTAATCAAATAAGATGTAAACATGACAAACATCACATGCAAATCATAAAGTGACATGATATGGCCAATATCATCTTGCGCCTTTGATCTCCATCTTCGAGGCGCGACATGAACACCATCGTCACCGGCATGACACCATGATCTCCATCATCGTGTCTTCATGAAGTTGCCTCGCCAACTATTACTTCTACTACTATGGCTAACGGTTAGCAATAAAGTAAAGTAATTACATGGCATTTACATTGACACACATGTCATAAATAAATTAAGACAACTCCTATGGCTCCTGTCGGTTGTCATACTCATCGACATGCAAGTCGTGATTCCTATTACAAGAACATGATCAATCTCATACATCACATATATCATTCATCACATCCTTTTGGCCATATCACATCACATTGCATACCCTGCAAAAACAAGTTAGACGTCCTCTAATTGTTGTTGCATACCCTGCTATGGGTTTCTAGCAAGAACGTTTCTTACCTACGCAAAACCACAACGGTGATATGCCAATTGCTATTTACCCTTCATAAGGACCCTTTTCATCGAATCCGATCCGACTAAAGTGGGAGAGACAAGCACCCGCCAGCCACCTTATGCATCAAGTGCATGTCAGTCGGTGGAACCAGTCTCACGTAAGCGTACGTGTAAGGTCGGTCCGGGCCGCTTCATCCCACAATGCCGCCGGATCAAGACAAGACTAGTAACAGTAAGCAAATTGAACAAATCATCGCCCACAACTGCTTTGTGTTCTACTCGTGCATAGAAACTACGCATAGACCTAGCTCATGAAGCCACTGTTGGGGATCGTAGCAGAAATTCAAAATTTTCCTACGTGTCACCAAGATCAATCTATGGAGAGACTAGCAACGAGAGAGAGAAGTGCATATTCATAACCTTGAAGATCGCAATGCGGAAGCGTTACAAGAACGCGGTTGGTGGAGTCGTACACGCAGCGATTCAGATCACGGTCGATTCCGATCTAAGCGCCGAACAACGGCGCCTCCACGTTCAACACACGTACAGCCGGGTGACGTCTCCCACGCCTTGATCCAGCAAGGAGAGAGGGAGAGGATGGGGAAGACTCCGTCCAGCAGCAGCACAACAGCATGGTGATGGTGGAGGAGCGCGGTACTCCAGCAGGGCTTCGCCAAGCACTACGAGAGACGAGGAGGGAGAGGGGTAGGGCTGCACCAAGAGAGAGATCAAATCACATATGTTGGGCAGCCCCATACCTCAAGTATATATAGGGGGAGGGGAGGGGCTGCGCCCCCTCTAGGGTTCCCTCCCCAAGGGGGGGGGCAGCCCTAGATCCCATCTAGGGTGGCGGCCAGAGGGGAGAGGGTGAGAGGAGGGTGCCCTAGGGTGGGCCTTAAGGCCCATCTGGACATAGTGTTTGCCCCCTCCCACTCTCCCTGCGCCTTGGGCCAGGGTGGGGGGCGCACTAGCCTACCTGCGGCTGGTCCCCTCCCACACTTGGCCCACGCAGCCTTCTGGGGCTGGTGGCCCCACCTGGTGGACCACTGGGACCTTCCAAGTGGTCCCGGTACGTTACCGATAGCACCTGAAACTTTTCCGGTGACCAAAATGGGACTTCCCATATATAAATCTTTACCTGCGTACCATTCCGGAACTCCTCGTGCGTCCGGGATCTCATCCGGGACCCCGAACAACATTCGGTAACCACGTACATACTTTCCCTATAACCCTAGCGTCATCGAACCTTAAGTGTGTAGACCCTACGGGTTCGGGGACCATGTAGACATGACCGAGACAACTCTTCGTCCAATAACCAACAACAGGATCTGGGTACCCATGTTGGCTCCAACATGTTCCACGATGATCTCATCGGATGAACCACGATGTCGAGGATTCAATCAATCCCGTATTCAATTCCCTTTGTCTATCGGTACGATACTTGCCCGAGATTCGATCGTCGGTATCCCGATACCTTGTTCAATCTCGTTACCGGCAAGTCTCTTTACTCGTTCCGTAACACATCATCCCGTGATCAACTCCTTGGTCACATTGTGCACATTATGATGATGTCCTACCGAGTGGGCCCAGAGATACCTCTCCGTTACACGGAGTGACAAATCCCAGTCTCGATTCGTGCCAACCCAATAGACACTTTCGGAGATACCCGCAGTGCACCTTTATAGCCACCCAATTATGTTGTGACGTTTGGTGCACCCAAAGCATTCCTACGGTATCTGGGAGTTGCACAATCTCATGGTCTAAGGAAATGATACTTGACACTAGAAAAGCTTTAGCATACGAACTACACGATCTTGTGCTAGGCTTAGGATTGGGTCTTGTCCATCACATCATTCTCCTAATGATGTGATCCCGTCATCAACGACATCCAATGTCCATGGTCAGGAAACTGTAACCATCTATTGATCAACGAGCTAGTCAACTAGAGGCTTACTAGGGACATGGTGTTGTCTATGTATCCACACATGTATCTGAGTTTCCTATCAATACAATTCTAGCATGGATAATAAACGATTATCATGAACAAGGAAATATAATAATAACTAATTTATTATTGTCTCTAGGGCATATTTCCAACACTTTTTACCTGATAGAGTGATATTGGTTGCATGTTCATATGGTGCCTAGCTTTCATTTCTTCTAATTTTGTTGAAATGCCTTCTGCTTACTGTTTTTCATACATATTCCCTCCTCCTATCGTATGTCTGAATATGCAATGTTGTCTTCTTTTTTTATATATTCCATCCTCCTATCCCGCGCTTGCCTTACATCAAAGTAGTGTTCATCTGTATCATGCATCAACCAGTTATGCAGAGCTAATTTTATTCATCTTCTTTTGGTTTTGACTTCATAAGGCAATATCAGAAAATAGGAAGGAAAAAAATAAGTTAGGGGATGTTGGTGGTCCTCCGGACCGACGCAAACAGAGACTCTCTAGATTTTCCACTTCTACTGCTAATGAAGTTGAAGTCCCAAGTCTACATGATGAGTTCATCTCCCGTACTCCACCATCGCAGGTGCTTGCTCTAAGTTGACAGTGTGATAATTGGTTTCATGTTGCATATGTTGTCTTGCCTGTATTTCTTCTATTTTGATTAAATTGCACCTGCTGAGTTTACATGTGCACATGACATGCCTTTCTGTGTCTAGAATACACTGCATCTATCAATCATACCATGTTCTTACATCAAAGTACTGCTGTTGTGTATCCCGCATCAGTCACTCATGATTGGACGCTTTTAACATGGCGGTTTGATAGTGGTTGCATCTTGCATTGATTTCTATGTTGTACTGCTTCTAATTTTTTGAAATGCCACTTATGACAAGACACTTTTAACTAGGCAGAGTGATATTGGTTGCATCTTTCATATGGTGTCTAGCTTGCATTACTTCTATTTTCTTGAAAATCCTTCTGCTTAGTTTACACATTGTAGCTATCAATATGTCACGCCGTCCTGTTTTTCTTACATATTCCATCCTCATATAGTTGTCTTACATCAAAGTATTGCTTGTTTGTATCATGCATCAATGAGTTCTGAAGAGCGATTTTATTCTTTTGTGTTGTGGGTATGCCTTGACATGGAAAAGTCAAAAAAGAGCAAGGAAAAGAATATAGTAGGGAATGGTTTTACTCGTTGGGTGAAACGGAAAAGGATCTGCCCTCGAGATTCTGCTGGTACTTATAGTGCAGTAGAAGGTCCAAGTCCATCGGCTAAATCTACAAACACAGTATCACCTGCTCCACCAGCTGCAGCATCTGCTTCAACTATACCAGCATCTCAATGAGTTACTCGTTTGTTTGCTCTGGAACTGGCCAGTTCCCAAGCTGCATTCACACCTAACACTACTTTCGAAGCAATGCTAACACAACAGGACTTGGCAAGATCAGATGAACCTCTTGAGCATCAACACCAAGACGGTACCTGACCGAGTCAAGTTGCAGTTGCATGCTCCTTTATATGTACTCTCACAATTTGATGTGCACTAACACTTTCCATATTCGTTGTTGAACTAGCACCACGGCGCAAGCGGAAACAAACATCAGGGATAATGCTTGACAGATTAACAAAATCTAAAGGAGGAAGAATGCAGATCCATTTTGAGGTAGGTTTAAAAAGGCCACGTGATGCTACAGAGTCAGCCAAGTTAGTATCAGAGGCTGCCATTGCCGTAAGGTGCCATGCACGTATCCTCCCAACGTGGATCCAGTATAGGAATGAGAAAGACAATACCCAGTTTAACACCTTCCTTGACCATTTATCTATAAGTAATGTTATTCATCACAATTTGTAATATTGTCTTGCTCTGTGCCATAATTTCTAGCTTCCTCCTAATAAGACTCACATTCTTTTTTCAACAGATGAGGTTCAAGTTGGATCCGAAAGATGATGCAACTAAAAAAGCATGCACTCATGTTTTTCAGTCTGCTCTGCGGCAGTATCGGTACCACCTTAGAAAATCTCACTTTGAAGGCAAGGTTAACAATGAAATCGCTCAAACATCTCCAGTGGAATATATTACAGATAAAGACTGGACAACCCTTGTTAAACACTGGTCTGATCCAAAGTATCAGGTAGGGTATATGTATTTGATCAGACCACATATTGAACTTGTATTTATGTATGTGCCTTACAAGTGTATCTTCTTCTAGGCTAACTGTTTGAAGAACAAGACCCACCGTTCTAAAGTGAAATTCCAACAGACAACAGGATCTCGTAGCTATATTGCACACTGAGAGGATCTTGTAAATAACTGTCACTTCCTTCTTTTTTCTGTGCCATATTATCGTATCTATATTGACTTGTTCCAAATACATAGGAAAACCCGTGCGGACCAAAAAGAACCTGAACCGAATGCAGTGCAAATCTTCAAGGATCGCCACACCAGCAAGATGAAGGGCATGAGCACACCAGTTCAGGACGCTGTTGTAAGTCCTTACTCCTCCTGCCTTTGAACTGATTGGTACTATGATGTGTTCATTTAACTGCTTGGTTTGCAGCCAATGTCAGTTACTCTGTTCACTTTTATATACAGTTGTCTTAACGTATCATTTCACCTTACATGGTTTAAAAGAGATGAAGGATATTCTTTTGGTCTTGATCTGTAATCTAGTTGTGATGTTCACGTGCGCACACAATGATAGAATAGCCTGTTTGTTTTATATATGTTTACCGATGATATGAATGATGTCATACGCTACCTCTTGAGCACTGCATTGGTTTTCCCTTGAAGAGGAAAGGGTGATGCAGCAAAGTAGCGTAAGTATTTCCCTCAGTTTTTGAGAACCAAGGTATCAATCTAGTAGGAGGCCACATGCAAGTCCCTCGTACCTACACAAACAAATAAGAACCTCGCAACCAACACGATAAAGGGGTTGTCAATCCCTTCACAGTCACTTACGAGAGTGAGATCTGAAAGAGATAATAATGATAAGATAAATATTTTTGGTATTTTTATGATATCGATTGAAAGTAAAGATTGCAAAGTAAAATAGATTGGGAACTTATATGATGGAAAATAGACCCGGGAGCCATAGGTTTCACTAGTGGCTTCTCTCTAGATAGAATAAGTATTTACGGTGGGTGAATGAATTACTGTCAAGCAATTGATAGAAAAGCGAATAATTATGAGAATATCTAGGCATGATCATGTATATAGGCATCACGTCCGTGACAAATAGACCGACTCCTGCCTGCATCTAGTACTATTACTCCACACATCGACCGCTATCCAGCATGCATCTAGAGTATTAAGCTCATAAGAACAGAGTAACGCCTTAGGTAAGATGACATGATGTAGAGGGATAAACTCAAGCAATATGATATAAACCCCATCTTTTTATCCTTGATGGCAACAATACAATACATGTCGTTTCCCTTTCTGTCACTGGGATCGAGCACCGCAAGATTGAACCCAAAGCTAAGCACTTCTCCCGTTGCAATAAGGATCAATCTACTAGGCCAAACCAAACTAATAATTCGAAGAGACTTGCAAAGATAACCAATCATGCATAAAAGATTTCAGAGAAGAATCAAATATTGTTCATAGATAGACTTGATCATAAACCCACAATTCATCGGATCTCGACAAACACACCGCAAAGAGAGTTACATCGAATAGATCTCCAAGAAGATTGAGGAGAACTTTGTATTGAGATCCAAATAGAGAGAAGAAGCCATCTAGCTAATAACTATGGACCCGAAGGTCTGAAGTAAACTACTCACACATCATCGGAGGGGTCATGGAGTTGATGTAGAGGCCCTCCGTGATCAATGCCCCCTCCGGCGGAGCTCTGGAAAAGGCCCCAAGATTGGATCTATTGGGTACAGAAGGTTGCGGCGGTGGAAATAGGGTTTTGTGGTGCTCCTGGATGTTTTCGGGGTATGTGAACATATATAGGAGGAAGAAGTAGGTCGGTTGAGCCACGAGGGGCCCACGAGGGGGAGGGCGCGCCCAGGGGGGTTGGTGTGCCCCCTGCCTCGTGGACGCCTCATTCGTTTCTTGATGTCCACTTCAAGTCCTCTGGATCATGTTTGTTCCAAAAATCATGCTCCCGAAGGTTTCATTCTGTTTGGACTCTGTTTGATATTCCTTTTTCGCGAAACACTGAAATAGGCAAAAAACAACAATTTGCACTGGGCCTTGGGTTAATAGGTTAGTCCCAAAAATAATATAAAAGTGTAAAATAAAGCCCATTAACATCCAAAACAGATAATATAATAACATGGAACAATCAAAAATTATAGATACGTTGGAGACGTATCAAGCACCCCCAAGCTTAATTCCAGCTCGTCCTCAAGTAGGTGAATGATAAGAACGGAATTTTTGATGTGGAATGGTTTCTAGCATGTTCTTCAATGTATTTTCTCTATTGTGGCATGAATTTTTAGATCCGAAAGATTCAAGATAAAAGTTTATTGTTGATAGAAAAATAGTAATACTCCAAGTATGCTAATCAAGCAATTATGTCTTATCAAAACACCATAGCCAAAGAAAACTTATCCCTACAAAATCATATAGTTTGGCCATGCTTCATTTTCGTCACACAAAATGCTCCCATCATGCACATCCCCGATGACAAGCCAACCAATTGTTTCATACTTAGCCTTTTCAAACTCTTTCAACTTTTACGCAATATATGAGCGCGAGCCATGGACATAGGACTATGGGTGGAATAGAATATGATGATTGAGGTTGTGTGAGAAGACAAAAGGGGAGAAAGTCTCACATTAACGCGGCTAATCAATGGGCTATGGAGATGCCCACCGATTTATGTCAATGCAAGGAGTAGGGATTGCCATGTAATAGATGCACTAGAGCTATAAATATATGAAAGCTCATCAAAGAAACTAAGTGGGTGTGCATCCAACTTGCTTGCTCACAAAGACCTAGGGCATTTGAGGAAGTCAATCATTGGAATATACAAGCCAAGTTCTATAATGAAAAATTCCCACTAGTATATGAAAGTGACAAAATAACAGACTCTCTATCATGAAGATCATGGTGCTACTTTGAAGCACAAGTGTGGAAAAAGGATAGTAACATTGTCCCTTCTCTCTTTTTCTCTCATTTTTTATTTGGGCCTTCTTTTCTTTTTTCTTTTTATGACCTTTTTTATTATTATTTTTCGTCTGGAGTCTCATCCCGACTTATGGGGGAATCATAGTCTCCACCATCCTTTCCTCACATGGGACAACGCTCTAATGATGATCATCACACTTTTATTTACTTATAAATCAAGAATTACAACTCGATACTTAGAACAAAATATGACTCTATGTGAATGCCTCCGGTGGTGTACCGGGATTGCGATGAATCAAGAGTGACATGTATGAAAAATTAAACATGGTGGCTTTGCCAAAAATATGATGTCAACTACATGATCATGCAAAGCAATATGACAATGATGATGCGTGTCATAATAAATGGAAAGGTGGAAAGTTGCATGGCAATATATCTCGGAGTGGCTATGGAAATGCCATAATAGGTAGGTATGGTGGCTGTTTTGAGGAAGATTGTCGGATCTCGGGTTCTGGCAAAACCCTCAAGGTTCGGACACTAGGGCGCGCGCGAAGATCTCCCCCTACTGATCCACGTCCTAGCTTCACTAAGATCTCACGGGCTAACTCGACGAACTCGCAACACAAAGGACACAAGATTTATACTGGTTCGGGCCACTGTTGTGGTGTAATATCCTACTCCAGTGTGGTGTGGTGGATTGCCTCTTGGGCTGAGGATGAACAGTACAAGGGGAAGAACAGCCTCCTGAGGCGAGGTGTTCTTGTGCTTGGTGGGTGTGAGGGTGAACAGAATGAGTTCCAGGCCCCCCTTTTCCCTCGATGAGTCTCCCTTTCTATGGTGGTGGCTAGTCCATTTATAGAGGCCCTGGTCCTCTCCCCAAATATTGAGCGGGAAGGGAGCCAACAACGGCCAATTTGAAAGGGGACAGCTAGTACAGCTTATCCTGACGAAAGCAGTCTTCGCCTGCAAAAGGCTCTGGTGGTGACGCCGCCGCGAGCTCCATGGTGACCTCCGTCTTGCCGTCCTGCTGGTCTTGGTCTCGTTGCATTGATATGGAAACCTTCGCTTGACACTTTGGTACTCTGCGCCTACGCCTGCTTCCTTAGCACCAAATAGGAAACAAGGACACTGTGCGCGCTGGCGCCCGCCTGGCGCCTGCCTGATCTTGATCGTCATGGCTCACGTCATTGGAACCTCGTGAGGTTTCCCTTGCCTTGAACTCTTCGCCCCTCGCGAGCCATCCTGGTGAGGCCGCTCCCGAGGAGGTCTTGTGTGGTCCGCCTCACGAGGCTTCGCCCCTCGCGAGGGTCTTGAGTGCTTGTTGGTGAAGATGGGCCGAACTGACCCGCTCGCAGAGCCACGCCGTGGGCCAAAGGCAGGCAAGTCTGGGGACCCCCGTTCCCATAACGCCGACAGTAGCCCCCAGGCCCAAGGCGTGCTCGGGCTTGGCTTCGAGGCGAAGCCAAAGGTCAAGTGCGGAGCACTGATACATCTCCAACGTATCTATAATTTTTGATTGCTCCATGCTATATTATCTACTGTTTTGGGTAATATTGGGCTTTATTATCCACTTTTATATTACTTTTGGGACTAACCTATTAACCGGAGGCCCAGCCCAGATTTGCTGTTTTATGCCTATTTCAGTGTTTTGAAGAAAAGGAATATCAAACGGAGTCAAAACGGAACGAAATCAACTAGAGAAGTTATTTTTGGAAGGAAACCTACCGGATAGACTTGGACCCTACGTTAGAAGATGAAGGAGGTGCTCACGATGGTAGGGGGCGTGTCCTCCCCCTGGGGCGCGCCCCTGCCTCGTGGCCCCCCCTTCGGTCCACCGACGTACTCCTTTCACCCATATATACCTACGTATCGTAAAACTTCCAGAACATAGATGAGATCGGGAGTTCCGCCGCCAGAAGCCTCCGTAGCCACCGAAAGCCAATCTAGACCCGTTCCAGCACCCTGCCAGAGGGGGCAATCCTTCTCCGGTGGCCATCCTCATCATCCTGGTGCTCTCCATGATGAGGAGGGAGTAGTTCTCCCTCGGGGCTGAGGGTATGTACCAGTAGCTATGTGTTTGATCTCTCTCTCTCTCTTTCTCGTGTTCTTGATTTGGCACGATCTTGATGTATCGCGAGCTTTGCTATTATAGTTGGATCTTATGTTTCTCCTCCCCCTCTTCTCTCTTGTAATGAATTGAGTTTCCCCTTTGAAGTAATCTTATCGGATTGAGTCTTTAAAGATTTGAGAACACTTGATGTATGTCTTGCCGTGCGTATCTGTGGTGACAATGGGATATCACGTGATTCACTTGATGTATGTTTTGGTGATCAACTTGCGGGTTCCGCCCATGAACCTATGCATAGGGGTTGGCACACGTTTTCATCGTGATTCTCCGGTAGAACTTTGGGGCACTCTTTGAGGTCCTTTCTGTTGGTTGAATAGATGAATCTGAGATTGTGTGATGCATATCGTATAGTCATGCCCACGGATACTTGAGGTGACATTGGAGTATCTAGGTGAAATTAGGGTTTTGTTTGATTTGTGTCTTAAGGTGTTATTCTAGTACGAACTCTAGGGCTGTTTGTGACACTTATAGGAATAGCCCAACGGATTGATTGGAAAGAATAACTTTGAGGTGGTTTCGTACCCTACCATAATCTCTTCGTTCGTTCTCCGCTATTAGTGACTTCAGAGTGACTCTTTGTTGCATGTTGAGGGATAGTTTTATGATCCAATTATGTTAGTATCGTTGAGGGAACTTACACTAGTGAAAGTATGAACCCTAGGCCTTATTTCCTAGCATTGCAATACCGTTTACGCTCACTTTTATCATTAGTTACCTTGCTGTTTTTATAATTTCAGATTACAAAAACTATTATCTACCATCCATATACCACTTGTATCACCATCTCTTCGCTGAACTAGTGCACCTATACAATTTACCATTGTATTGGGTGTGTTGGGGACACAAGAGACTCTTTGTTATTTGGTTGCAGGGTTGCTTGAGAGAGACTATCTTCATCCTACGCCTCCTACGGATTGATAAACCTTAGGTCATCCACTTGAGGGAAATTTTCTACTGTCCTACAAACCTCTGCACTTGGAGGCCCAACAACGTCTACAAGAAGAAGGTTGTGTAGTAGACATCAAGCTCTTTTCTGGCGCCGTTGCCGGGGAGGTTAGCGCTTGAAGGTATATCTTTAGGTCTTGCAATCGAGTCTTTTATTTTCTTGTTTTATCACTAGTTTAGTTTATAAAAGAAAACTATAAAAAATGGAATTAAGTTTGTCTCATACGCTTCACCTTTTTAATATCTTTCGTGAGTATGATGGAAAGGATAATTGTGCTCAAGTGCTAGAAGAGGAAATCTATAAAATGTTTGGCACTAAATATTTGAATGATGAGCATGATTGCAATGTTGTTAGTATGAATTCCTTGAATATCTATGATGCTAATCATATGCAAAGCCACAAGCTTGGGGAAGCTATGATTGATGAAGATGATATTTTTTGTCCCCCAAGTTTTGATAAGAAAATTTATTATGATGAAAGCATGCCTCCTATCTATGATGATTATTGTGATGACACATATGCTTTAAATAATAATAATAACAGTGAACCTTGTCATCTTGATCTTAATTTTCAATCACATGATAGTTATTTTGTTGAGTTTGCTCCCACTATTATTCATGAGAAGAATTTTGCTTATGTGGAGAGTAGTGAATTTTCTATGCTCGTAGATCATGAAAAGAATGCTTTAGGTGCTGGTTATATTGTTGAATTCATTCATGATGCTACTGAAAATTATTATGAGGGAGGAACATATGCTTTTAGGAATTGCAATAGTATCAAGTTTCCTCTCTATGTGCTTAAAGTTTTGAAGTTATGCTTGTTTTACCTTCCTATGCAAGTTGATTCTTGTTCCCATAAGTTGTTTGCTCACAAAATCCCTATGCATAGGAAGTATGTTAGACTTAAATGTGCTAGTCATATTCTTCATGATGCTCTCTTTATGTTTCAATTCTTATCTTTTATGTGAGTATCATTGAAATCATCATGCCTAGCTAGGGGCGTTAAACGATAGCGCTTGTTGGGAGGCAACCCAATTTTATTTTAGTTCCTTGATTTTTGTTACTGTTTAGTAATAAATAATTCATCTAGCCTCTGTTTAGATGTGGTTTTATGCTTTTAATTAGTGTTTGTTCCAAGTAGAACCTTTGGGAAGACTTGGGGAAAGTCTTGTTGATCATGCTGTCAAAAACAGAAACTTTAGTGCTCACGATAATTGCTGCCATTTTTATTTGGAGAGTGGTATTTAGTTAATTCTTTTTGAAGATGATTAATAGATAAATTACTCAGGTCCAGAAATTTATTTGAGAATTTTATGAGTTCCAGAAGTATACGTTTGATCCAGATTACTACAGACTGTTCTGTTTTTGACAGATTCTGTTTTTCATGTGTTGTTTACTTATTTTGATAAATCTATGGCTAGTAAAATAGTTTATAAACCATAGAGAAGTTGGAATACAGTAGGTTTAAAACCAATATAAATAAAGAATGAGTTCATTACAGTACCTTGAAGTGGTTATTTAGTTTCTTATACTAACGGAGCTTACGAGTTTTCTGTTAAGTTTTGTGTTGTGAAGTTTTCATGTTTTGGGTAAAGATTCGATGGACTATGGAATAAGGAGTGGCAAGAGCCTAAGCTTGGGGATGACTAAGGCACCCCAAGGTAATATTCAAGGATAGCTAAGAGCCTAAGCTTGGGGATGCCCCGGAAGGCATCCCCTCTTTCGTCTTCGTTCATCGGTAACTTTACTTGGAGCTATATTTTTATTACCACATGATATGTGTTTTGCTTGGAGCGTCAATTTATTTTGTTAGGATTTGCTTGCTGCTATTTAGAACAATGTTTTGCATCTTTTATTTCAATAAAAGTGGCATTGATAGCCTTTACTATGCCTATGTTACAAGTATACATGTTGCTGTTTGAAAACAGAAAGTTTACCCCGGTTGCAATAATTCCCTAGAAAAGTAAGAATGCGATAAAATGTTGAAACCTTTTGCATATTAAGATCTGATAAATTTACTACAGTGGGAATGTTCTTTCATAATTTTTGGAGCTAGGGATGTATGGATGTTGCTGCATTATTTACAGACTATCCTGTTTAGGCAGATTGCTATTATGTTTGCATTGTTTGCATATGTTTGCTTCTTTAATGATTCTATTTGAGGATAGGACTATTAAATATGCAGTGGCATTTAGTATGCAATGTTGAATAATAATTTTAGTGATTTTCTACAGTAGAGTATGATAAGGTTTTGGCAATGGTTTATACTAACTTATCTCACGAGTCCTTGTTGAGTTTTGTGTGGATGAAGCTTTTGAGATTTAGGGAGACCGTGATATGAGAGGAATTAAGGAGACACAAAAGCTCAAGCTTGGGGATGCCCAAGGCACCCCAAGATAATATCTCAAGAATTCTCAAGCGTCTAAGCTTGGGGATGCCCTGGTTGGCATCCCACCTTTCTTCTTCAACAACTATCGGTTAGTATCGGTTGATCCTAAGTTTTTGCTTCTTCACATGATGTTTGCTATTCTCAGAATGTCATTTTATTTTGCTTTGCTTGCTGTTTGAATAGAATACCAAGATCTGCAATTATTAAATGTTAGAGAGTCTTCACATAGTTGCATAATTATTCAACTACTCATTGATCTTCACTTATATCTTTCGGAGTAGTTTGTCTTTTGCTCTAGTGCTTCACTTATATCTTTTAGAGCATGGTGGTAGTTTTATTTTGAAGAAATAAATGAACTCTCATGCTTCACTTAGATTTTTTTGAGAGTCTTAAATATCATGGTAATTTGCTTAAAATCCTAATATGCTAGGTATTCAAGAATAATAAAATTCTCTTATGAGTGTGTTGAATACTAAGAGAAGTGTGATACTTGATGATTGTTTTGAGATATGAGGATGGTAATATTAGAGTCATGCTAGTTGAGTAGTTGTGAATTTGAGAAATACTTGTGTTGAAGTTTGTGATTCCCGTAGCATGCACGTATGGTGAACCGTTATGTGATGAAGTCGGAGCATGATTTATTTATTGATTGCCTTCCTTATGAGTGGTGGTCGGGGACGAGCGATGGTCTTTTCCTACCAATCTATCCCCCTAGGAGCATGCGCGTAATACTTTGTTTCGATAACTTGTAGATTTTTGCAATAAGTATATGAGTTCTTTATGACTAATGTTGAGTCCATGGATTGTACGCACTCTCACCCTTCCACCTTTGCTAGCCTCTCTAGTACCGCGCACCTTTCGCCGGTATCATACACCCACCATATACCTTCCTCAAAACAGCCACCATACCTACCTATTATGGCATTTCCATAGCCATTCCGAGATATATTGCCATGCAACTATCCACCGTTCCGTTTATTATGACACGCTTCATCATTGTCATATTGCTTAGCATGATCATGTAGTTGACTTTGTATTTGTGGCAAAGCCACCGTTCATAATTCTTTCATACATGTCACTCATGCATCATTGCACATCCCGGTACACCACCGGAGGCATTCATATAGAGTCATATCTTGTTCTAAGTATCGAGTTGTAATTCTCGAGTTGTAGGTAAATAAAAGTGTGATGGTCATCATTATTAGAGCATTGTCCCAGTGAGGAAAGGATGATGGAGACTATGATTCCCCCACAAGTCGGGATGAGACTCCAGACGAAAATAAATAAATAAAACAGGCCAAAGAAGCCCAAATAAAAAAAGAGAGTAAAGAGGCCATAAAAAAGAAAAAAAGAGAATGCCCAAATAAAAAATAAAAAAATAAAAGAAAAAGAGAGAAGGGGCAATGCTACTATCCTTTTACCACACTTGTGCTTCAAAGTAGCACCATGATCTTCATGATAGAGAGTCTCCTATGTTGTCACTTTCATATACTAGTGGGAATCTTTCATTATAGAACTTGGTTTATATATTCCAATGATGGGCTTCCTCAAAATGCCCTAGGTCTTCGTGAGCAAGCGAGTTGGATGCACACCCACTAGTTTCTTTTGTTGAGCTTTCATACACTTATAGCTCTAGTGCATCCATTGCATGGCAATCCCTATCACTCACATTGATATCTATTGATGGGCATCTCCATAGCCCATTGATATGCCTAGTTAATGTGAGACTATCTTCTCCTTTTTTGTCTTCTCCACAACCACCATTCTATTCCACCTATAGTGCTATGTCCATGGCTCACGCTCATATATTGCGTTAAGATTGAAAAAGTTTGAGAACATCAAAAGTATGAAACAATTGCTTGGCTTGTCATCGAGGTTGTGCATGATTTAAATATTTTGTGTGGTGAAGATAGATCATAGCCAGACTATATGATTTTGTAGGGATAGCTTTCTTTGGCCATGATATTTTGAGAAGACATAATTGCTTTATTAGTATGCTTGAAGTATTATTATTTTTATGTCAATATGAACTTTTGTCTTGAATCTTTCGGATCTGAATATTCACACCACAAGTAGGAAGAATTACATTGAAATTATACCAACTAGCATTCCACATCAAAAATTATCTTTTTATCATTTACCTACTCAAGGACGAGTATGAATTAAGCTTGGGGATGCTTGATACGTCTCCAAGGTATCTATAATTTTTGATTGCTCCATGCTATATTATCTACTGTTTTGGGCAATACTGGGCTTTATTATCCACTTTTATATTACTTTTAGAACTAACCTATTAACCGGAGGCCCAACCCAGATTTGCTGTTTTATGCCTATTTCAGTGTTTCAAAGAAAAGGAATATCAAACGGAGTCAAACCAGAACGAAATCAACTGGAGAAGTTATTTTTGGAAGGAAACCTACCGGATAGACTTGGACCCTACGTCAGAAGATGAAGGAGGTGCTCACGAGGGTAGGGGGCGCACCCACCCCCTAGGGCGCGCCCCCTGCCTCGTGGCCCCCCCTTTGGTCCACCGACGTACTCCTTTCACCCATATATACCTACATATCGTAAAACTACCAGAACAGAGATTAGATCAGGAGTTCCGCCGCCAGAAGCCTCCGCAGCCACCGAAAGCCAATCTAGACCCGTTTCGGCACCCTGTCGGAGGGGGCAATCCTTCTCCGGTGGCCATCCTCATCATCCCGGTGCTCTCCATGATGAGGAGAGAGTAGTTCTCCCTCGGGGTGAGGGTATGTACGAGTAGCTATGTGTTTGATCTCTCTCTCTCTCTCTCTCGTGTTCTTGATTTGGCACGATCTTGATGTATCGTGAGCTTGGCTATTATAGTTGGATCTTATGTTTCTCATCCCCCTCTTCTCTCTTGTAATGAATTGAGTTTCCCCTTTGAAGTAATCTTATCGGATTGAGTCTTTAAAGATTTGAGAACACTTGATGTATGCCTTGCCGTGCGTATCTGTGGTGACAATGGGATATCACATGATTCATTTGATGTATGTTTTGGTGATCAACTTGCGGGTTCCGCCCATGAACCTATGCATAGGGGTTGGCACACGTTTTCGTCGTAATTCTCTGGTAGAACTTTGGGGCACTCTTTGAGGTCCTTTGTGTTGGTTGAATAGATGAATCTGAGATTGTGTGATGCATATCGTATAATCATGCCCACGGATACTTGAGGTGACATTGGAGTATCTAGGTGACATTAGGGTTTTGGTTGATTTGTGTCTTAAGGTGTTATTCTAGTACGAACTCTAGGGCTGTTTGTGACACTTATAGGAATAGCCCTATGAATTGATTGGAAAGAATAACTTTGAGGTGGTTTCATACCCTGCCATAATCTCTTCATTTGTTCTCCGCTATTAGTGACTTTGGAGTGACTCTTTGTTGCATGTTGAGGGATAGTTTTATGATCCAATTATGTTAGTATTGTTGAGGGAACTTACACTAGTGAAAGTATGAACCCTAGGCCTTATTTCCTAGCATTGCAATACCGTTTACGCTCACTTTTATCATTAGTTACCTTGCTGTTTTTATAATTTCAGATTACAAAAACTATTACCTACCATCCATATACCACTTGTATCACCATCTCTTCGCCGAACTAGTGCACCTATACAATTTACCATTGTATTGGGTGTGTTGTGGACACAAGAGACTCTTTGTTATTTGGTTGTAGGGTTGCTTGAGAGAGACTATCTTCATCCTACGCCTCCTACGGATTGATAAACCTTAGGTCATCCACTTGAGGGAAATTTGCTATTGTCCTACAAACCTTTGCAATTGGAGGCCCAACAACGTCTACAAGAAGAAGTTTGTGTAGTAGACATCAAGCGCTGCGGGCCCCAATAGCCCGCGACCTTGGTTGACGCGTGGCGGTTTATTGGACGTGGGCGTCTCCACTTCCGCACGCTGCCTCGACAACTTCCTGACTGTCAAAAGGCTGGTGTAGACAACGCTTGCCTTCAGTACTTCCTTTCGCCTTGCTCAGATCCCCTTCTTGCTCCCTACTTCTGAAATATCCAGATCTACTCCCATCCTTTCCTGCATCAGCGACCAATGGCGCCCCGGAGGGTCAAGCCCGCCTCGTCGCCGGCTTGGTACGAGCCAGCTCTCGACGCGCCCAGCATCTCGAAGAAGAACCTTGCTGCCACGCGCTTGATGACGGCGGGGGAAAGCAACGAGAAGGGGAAAACTGGACTCCGGGCCGGCTCCGACATGCCGGAGCCCGAGGGAAGCACCTTCTTCCCCTTCTTCACGAGCATCATCATCGCAGGGCTAGTTCCCCCCTTCTCTGACTTCGTTTACGAGGTCCTTGACCACTACGGGTGATACGTCTCCAACGTATCTATAATTTTTTATTGTTCCATGCTATATTATATGCTGTTTTGGACATTATTGGGCTTTATTATACACTTTTATATTATTTTTGGGACTAACCTATTAACCGGAGGCCCAGCCCAGAATTGATGTTTTTTTTTGCCTATTTTAGGGTTTCACAGAAAAAGAATATCAAATGGAGTCCAAACAGAACGAAACCTTAGGGAACATGATTTTCGGAACGAACATGATCTAGAGGATTTGGACCCTACGTCAAGCAATCAACCAGGAAGGCACGAGGTAGGGGGGCACGCCTACCCCCCAAGCGCACCCTCCACCCTCATGGGGCCCACGTTTCTCCACCGACGTACTCCTTCCTCCTATATATACCTACGTACCCCCAAACTACCAGATACGGAGCAAAAACCCTAATTCCACCGCCGTAACTTTCTGTATCCACGAGATCCCATCTTGGGGCCTTTTTCGGAGCTCCGCCGGAGGGGGTATACATCACGGAGGGCTTCTACATCAACACCATAGCCCCTCTGATGAAGTGTGAGTAGTTTACTTCAGACCTACGGGTCCATAGTTATTAGCTAGATGGCTTCTTCTCTCTTTTTGGATCTCAATACAAAGTTCTCCCCTCTCTTGTGGAGATCTATTCGATGTAATCTTCTCTTGCGGCGTGTTTGTTGAGATCAATGAATTGTGGGTTTATGATCAAGTTTATCTATGAACAATATTTGAATCTTCTCTGAATTCTTTTATGTATGATTGGTTATCTTTGCAAGTCTCTTCGAATTATCAGTTTGGTTTGGCCTACTAGATTGATCTTTCTTGCAACGGGAGAAGTGCTTAGCTTTGGGTTCAATCTTGCGGTGTCCTTTCCCAGTGACAGTAGGGGCAGGAAGGCACGTATTGTATTGTTGCCATCGAGGATAACAAGATGGGGTTTATATCATACTGCATGAGTTTATCCCTCTACATCATGTCATCTTGCTTAAAGCGTTACTCTGTTCTCTTGAACTTAATACTCTAGATGCATGCTGGATAGTGGTCGATGTGTGGAGTAATAGTAGTAGATGCAGGCAGGAGTCAGTCTACTTGTCTCGGACGTGATGCCTATATACATGGTCATACCTAGATATTCTCATAACTATGCTCAATTCTGTCAATTGCTCAACAGTAATTTGTTCACCCACCGTAATACTTATGCTCTCAAGAGAAGCCTCTAGTGAAACCTATGGCCCCCGGGTCTATTTTCCATCATATTAATCTTCCAATACTTAGTTATTTCCTTTGCCATTTATTTTACTTGCATCTTTATTTCTCTTTATCATAAAAATACCAAAAATATTATCTTATCATATCTATCAGATCTCACTCTTGTAGGTGACCGTGAAGGGATTGACAACCCCTTTATCGTGTTGGTTGCGAGGAGTTTATGTGTTTGTGTAGGTGCGAGGGACTCGTGCGTGGCCTCCTACTGGGTTGATACCTTGGTTCTCAAAAATCGAGGAAAATACTTACTTTGCTCTGCTGCATCACCCTTTCCTCTTCAAGGGAAAACCAACGCAGTGCTCAAGAGGTAGCAATGGGCTGCAGGCGCTGCATCTTCATCCCAACTCTATACTTCTCTTGTCGATCTTCGCCTACTACTGCGAGGCGTACCTCGGCATGGTGCCGTCCGTGGCCCTTCTACGCCACTTCTTCTTCCTTCGCGTGAAGGAGGGTCACGCCTCCAGGTGTGTCAATTTCATTGCGGCCGGCAAGGCCAACTCAATCTCGAAGACAGGGAAGAAAGCTGAAGGCTTCCGGAGCAAGTGGGCCATGATGGACGCTAAATGCATCCACCCACGCTTGACGCTGCCGACGGAGATGCCCTAGTCCGACAAAGGGTGGTCCTGCGTGAAGCTCACCAACGAGCGTGCGATGTTGGTGCTGGAGTAGATGAAGTCCGATTTGAAGCCGGGCAACGCAAAGGCGGCAAAGGTTACAGGGGCCAAGCTCCTGAGGGAATTCCTGATGCTGTGTGTGACCTCGCTTCAAGCCCGCACGCGCCCCTTGTGGGAGCTTAGGTATGAAGACGACAAGGTTCGCTTGGGTCCGAAGGCCTTGTCTAGCGAGGAGCTGGCCGTAGTTCTCTGCCTCCTGGTTGGGGACGACTAGGAGTATCCCCTAAGCATCTTCACCCCCTTGTTTTGCCATGAGGACGAGGTCTAGGTCGTGGCTTCCAGGCCGACTTTTGACGAGCGTGGGCTGGTGCCGCCGACGCCCACCTGGGCCCCTGCGGCGCTGAAGCCGATGGAGGTGTCTTCTGATGAGTCCCACGGGGAGGAAGAGTGGGAGGAGGAAGACTCGGAGGTGACCCCAGAAGGGATGGGGTAGACCTTCCCCTTGAGCAAAGCTGACATCCTCCGCGCCTTTCCTGACGATGACGAGGCCGGCGCCCGCCAGGAGGAGGGGGAGCTGCCCGTTATCCCGACGAGGGGCAGATCGCCGTTGGTCTCTCAAGGTGTTACTCCTGACTTGATGCCGTCGGAAGCTGCCTCCGGCCCTTCCATTGTGCCGTTTTCTGCTCCCGGAGTCTGCGCGCCCACTCCTCACGCCTCGAAGCTCTCAGGCTTCAAGCTCACCAAGCGAAGGGTGGACTACGCTGCTGTGGACCAGTAAGTGCTTGAGCTTCATCTTGTTCTTGCTTATACTGCTGCCTCCTGACGTTCATGCTTGTTTGACCAGGCCACCGCCTTCAGCAAAGAAGAGGAAGGAGGGTGCAGCGCCCATGCCTGGGACTGAACCATCTGTAGCGGCCGCACCCCCCTCCATGGAGAAAGGAAACGATAGCTCTCGTATCTCTCTGGCCCTATCGCCCTTGCGAAGCCCGAAGGGGCGTCGTCCGGAGGAGTCAGCCCCCGAGGCCCCGCGGGCTCCGGAAGTGGCGATGTCCGGTTCGGCTGCTGAGGTCTCGGAGGCTCAGAAGCCCTTGGTCTCCCAAGCCCTAGCAACGACGTCACCTCCTCCTCCTGCTGCGCCGTTACTCCCAGGTTCTTCTGCCTCCTCTGCTGTCTTGGAGCGTGCCCTTTCAGAGATGACTCAGCTACGGGAAGATCTCCTGGGCACGGATCCGCGTCTGGTAGTCGGGCGCCTGGAGCTGGCCTCCGGCTGGCTTCAGTCTGACGCAGCAGTTCGAGTAGCGCTGAGCCAGGCCGCAATGACCTCCAAGAAGGAGAAGCGGGCCGTCGCTCAAGCTGCGGCCGATCGCAAGGCGGCGCCGAAGGACGCCGAAGCTGCCCACGATCGCTGCCAGGCGCTAGAGGACGAGCTGAAGAGTCTACATGATGAGCGCGCAGAGGAAGCTCGCGGCCGCCAGGCGAAGGAGGAGATGAGGGCCCGGAAGGATGCCATCAAGAACTGCGACGCCGAGCTGGGGGAGTTGGCGAAGGCGCAGGCCACTGAACGCAGCCGGCTGTAGGAGCTGCAGCGGAAGGTGGAGGCGAAGGGGGTCGATCTTGACGCCAAGGCGAAGGTTCTGGCCGAGGACCGCATGACCTTCGCGCTTCTGGAGAAGAGGTCCCGTGAGGCCCTGAAGTCACTCTATGAGAAGGGCTTGGAGAAGCCGTTGGCCACCAACGAGGACGGCCCCGCCCAGTTGCTTCCGTACTTGGTCGAGGCGCTTGAGGAAGTCATGCGTGGCATTGGCCCCATGGCAGAGGCAGAGGCTCGCGTCCTTTCTTTAGCCGCGCTGATGTGCGTCCTCAACCACCTCCATCTTCGCGATCCTGCCGCCTGCCTTGACGAGCTGCTAGAGCCCGTGGCTGATGAACATTGCTCAGCCGCTGCCCCAGCCGTGAAAGGTCGGGTGGAAGCCCTGCTGGAGAAGTTCGACGCCTTCACCCCTGCACCTTCGACCGGTGGTGCAGGTGAAGGCGACACCACCCAGGAGGGGGCACCTCTTGCAGGTGCCGGTGGTATCGAGGGATGATTGGCTTGCGGCTCCTTTCCTGTTGAAACTCCTGCAGCATGTAGCGTGCCTCGTGGAGGCGTTTAAACTTGTGTTTGATATTCGGAGAACAATATGTCTTGTAATATTTGTTTTGAGATTTTGCGATTTTCTTCCTATTTGCTTTATGTTCTATGTCGGCAGAGCCCGACCCCGCGCATACCTCAACCGCCGTTGGGCCGACCGGAGACCAGGACGGACCAAGGAGTGAGGGGCTATGTGGTCGGTTAGGCTCCTGAGTCGCGATGCCCAGGAGTCCCCCTTGACGCACAAAGAGCTTGTGGAAAGGAGATGCAATGGTAGGTCTTGTGTTCTACATCGGCAGAGCCCGGCCCTGCGCATACCTCAACCGCCGTTGGACCGACCGAAGACCAGGACGGACCCAACGAGTGAGGGGCTACATGACCAGTTAGGCTCCTGAGTTGCGATGCTCAGGAGACCCCCTTGACGTTCAAATGACCTTCATACCTTAGCTCCCCATGGGAGGGCACGCGACGACCAGGTCCGAGCGACCTGGCGGGGTGGCGTATGCTTGGGCATGACCCGAGCGCAACCCCTGTGCCCAGCCCCCTCGCGTGGCGCTCCCGAGGGGAGGCGTTGCGTTGAGGCCAGACACCAAGCCCGGAGGCTCCCTGAGGTTGATACGGCCGTGAGGCCTCCCTCAGTTGTTTATCACCAGGACGGACCATGGCGCTTCCGCACTTGCACGGGCATAGCCGCTCCACGGCAGTGTCGACTGCCAGCGCGGAGCATGGTGCTTCCACTGGTACATGGGAGGGGACTCCCTACTACGAAGAGCCCCCGGGGCGTGTACAGCCCCGCCCTGACATGTGGCTTGCACGGAAGGGCTAGACGAGGTGTGTCTGGGCACTCGTGAGCCAGCGCGGGACTCATGAGGCCCTACCTCAAGGCGGGTTGCGCCTTGTCTTGATTCTTGTTTGCTGTCTTGGTCCTGCGAGGTGGTTAGACAACCTGCACCGAACGAATCTCCTGAGGTAATCGCGTGAGCAAGCCAAGCACCAACGGCCCCAGGAGGTGACGTGAACGGGGCCGGCCAGCCAGATAGAGCTCCACCGTTGGATTTATCGACGCTGCAAGGACGGGCCCGAGCACAGACGCCGTGCCTAACCCTCTCATGCAAAGGGTCCTGAAGAAAGATGACCGGCGCGCGGCTCCTGCGATTGGCGACAATCAAGCAGGTGATAGTCATAGATAGATTAAGCATGAAAGGCAACCTAGCTCAGGTAAATGCATGAACGATACGCGCCACTCGGTCCGGCCCGAGCGGCTTGGGGATGATGCAGCCCGAGGGGCGCCCCCAGCAAGGTAAGCTAAAGACATAAAAAAGAAGGGATACATGCCACAGGAACGGACCCACGCGGCCTGGGAATAATGCAGCCCCCTGGGCGCTCCCAGCTAAATGAACTTGGAAAATGTTCCGTTGATGAAGTGGTGTTGAGGCAGCTAAAGGTACGCGGCGAAGGGGTTTCTCCTCACGAGCCGCCGGGGCCCTGAGCCTCGGGAGGCTCTGGGGGTCCAGGCAGTTCCTTGAGGACCGTCGCCATCTCCGCCAGGACTGCTTGGTGCCTGGCCTCCTGGCCCACCATGATGCTTCGCAGGTTGCGTTGGAAGGCAGTAGCCACGCTCGGCAGGACTAATGGCATACGAACGTAGCTGTGAGGTGGACCTTCACAGCGCCGAACACGCGAAGGACAGAAGCGCTCCTGAGATGCGGCTCGGTTGAGCCCTGGTATGTTGATGCAGACACGCAGCTGACCACCCTCGCCTGGGTGGGGAGCAACGCCAGGTGGGCAGCGGTCACCGCGTATTGCTGTTGCTTCCCGAAGCTCCTGAGATACCTTGGTGATGAACTCCTGAGCGCCGGGCGCTCCTTGCCCAGTGTCCTCCTGAGGGAGACGTGCCACGAAACATGCCTCCACATGGTGCCCAAGCGCCTCCCTCGTGACATTGGCAAGGTCCGAGGCACTCTAGAAAAGAGCCCCCGAGCCCTGCCCGAGGAGGGTGCCGGGCGCGCCTTCCTATGCGACAGAGGGAGACGCCCCAGGTGCGGGCACTGATCCTGATGAGGCGCCACTTGCGGCAATGCCCTCCTGAGGTCCGGCACGGAGTTGCTACTTCTTCTTCTTGGGGATGACCTCAGGAGTGTACCGAGCTGCATTGTTGCCGGGGTCTTCGATTGACGCTGCTTGGAAGGTGCGCTTGAGGGAGCACACCACATATCTTTCTTCGCAGGGGACTGTGATGATCTCGCTGCTTCCTGGCATCTTAAGGACGTTGTAGCCGTGGTGCGTCACGGCCATGAACTTGGCCAGGGCCAGATACCCGAGGATGGCATTGTATGGCAGACATGTGTGGGCGACGTCGAAGTCGATGAGTTCGGTGCGGTACTTGTTGCGCCGTCCGAAGGTGACTGGAAGGCAGACCTGACCGATCGGCGTGGTACGCGGCTCCTGGAAGCCCCCAGCCCCTCGTCTTGATGGTGGTCGTCATTCCTTCTTGGTGGTGGCGGTAGTGGAGGGAGACCAGCGTTGCCCTGAGGACGATACTCATGAGGCTGATCCCTCCAGGCGCCCTCGCGAGGCTGATCCTGCCAGCGGTCCTCACGAGGCCAGTCGCTCCACTCCTGGCGCGGGCCACGGTCATCCTAGTGTCTGCCACCACGTCCTCCTCCTCGGCCGTAGCCCCGGTCATTGCGCTCGGGGCATCGACCGAAGCGTCCTTCTCGAATGGCTCTGAGCTATTGATATTCGTTGGTGTTGTCGCTATGCAGGTTATGGAAGGCGCAGAACGGTCAGTTGCTCTTGGACGACTCAGGCAGGTCCCGGCCGCGCTTTGTGTCCGGCTCCGCCGCGAGCACGGCTGCTCCCTTGCACTTCACGTCTTTGGCGTTGGCTTTCTTCTCCTCCGGGTCTGCGGTCGGGAGCTCGAGGAGGGAGATGCGTCCCTCCTCAGCTCTTGCGCACTTGGTCGCCAGGTTGAACAGCTCCAGAGACGTGCACAACTCGTCGTGGATAGCGAGATCCTCCTTCATCTTGACGTCGCAGATGCCATCGGAGAACGCGGAAATGATGGCCTCATCCGTCACCTTGGGGATCTTGAGGCGAATGTTGTTTAAGCGCTGGATGTAGTTCTGGAGGGTCTCTCCTGGTTGTTGCTTGACGCGGAGTAGGTCACCCGCAGCCGGTGGGCGGTCGCGAGAGCCCTGGAAGTTGGCAACAAAATGGTCGCGCATCTTGTTCCAGGAGGAGATCGAGCCTGGAGGAAGGTTCAGGAGCCAGGAGCGGGCACCATCCTTGAGAGCCATGGGGAACCAGTTCGCCATGACTTTCTCGTTGCTGTTGGCCGCCTCAATGCTCAGCTCATAGAGCTGCAGGAACTCCGCGGGGTCGGGGGTGCCATCATAGCGAGGAGGGAGATCCGGCTTGAACTTGCCCGGCCAAGCGATGCTACGCAGCTCAGGGGTGAAGGCGCGGCAGCCTGCCGTGGTCACCGGGAATCTGCGCTGGTGGAGAACTTGTCCTTGATGGGGACCGTGCACCGCCTCCGTAGGCGGCATGCGGTCTTGTCGTGGTGGCGCTGGGAGCGTGGGGGCATTTTCTCGTGGCCGAGGGACTTCTTGGCAGCTTATTTCTTCTTGCGTGGGCACCGGACGTGGCAGGTCACGCCGTTGGGCCACGTGCCCGGGCGCCAAGACTCCGTCTTGGGGCAGAGGTGGTGGAGGCGCTCCATGGGCCATGCCGCCCGCGGCTGGCGGAGGGTGAGGCAGCGAGAGGGGCAGTGCAGGGGAGCCCCCTGTGGCGCTGACAAGCTCGGCGATGCGGTCGAGCCAGTCCTCGTAGAGGTCGTCAACTGGGCGATAGCGCAGGAGCTCGCGCGCCATGCATAGAGCGGCCTGCGCGTCCACGAGAGCGCGACGAGCGTGGGATGACGAACCGGCCGGGGTCAGCGATGGACTGGCGGTGCGGTCGTCCCGCCGCACCGTGGGGTGCCGCGAGGATGCTTGCTGCTCGTTCCCCACCGGGCCGATGGCGGCATTAGCGGCAGGCGACGGAGAACGACGGGGTGGCCCGCCAGCGGGAGCCGTCTGAGCAATGCGGGCGGCGAGGGCAGCCCGACGCTCAGCGCGAGCGCGGCAAGCATCCACCATGGAGACGATGGAGCAATGGGACGCGGAGCAGCGGAAGGGAAGCTTCGTCACACCCCTACCTGGCGTGCCAAAGGTCGGATCTCAGGTTCCGACAAAACCATCAAGGTTCGAACAATGGGGTGCGCGCGAAGATCTCCCCCTACCGATCCACGCCCTAGCTTCGCTAAGATCTCACGGGCTAACTCGACGAACTCGCAACACAAATGACACAAGATTTATACTGGTTCAGGCCACCGTTGTGGTGTAATACCCTACTCCAGTGTGGTGTGGTAGATTGCCTCTTGGGCTGATGATGAACAGTACAAGGGGAAGAACAGCCTCCTGAGGCGAGGTGTTCTTGTGCTTGGTGGGTGTGAGGGTGAACTAAATGAGTTCCAGGCCCCCCCTTTCCCTTGATGAGTCTCCCTTTCTATGGTAGTGGCTAGTCCTATTTATAGAGGCCCTGGTCCTCTCCCCAAATATTGAGTGGGAAGGGAGCCAACAACGGCCAATTTGAAAGGGGACAACTAGTACAACTTATCCTGACAAAAGCAGTCTTCGCCTGCACAAGGCTCTGGTGGTGACGCCGCCTTGGGCTCCATGCTGACCTCCGTCTTGCCGTCCTACTCGTCTTGGTCTCGTTGCACTGATATGGAAACCTTTGCTTGACACTTCGGTACTCCGCGCCTGCGCTTTCTTCCATAGCACCAAAGAGGAAACTAGGACATTGTGCACGCTGGCGCCCGCCTGGCGCCTTCCTGATCTTGATTGTCATGGCTCACGTCATTGGAACCTCGCGAGGTTTACCTTGCCTTGAACTCTCCGCCCCTCGCGAGCCAGCCTGGTGAGGCCGCTCCTGAGGAGGTTTTGTGTCGTCCGCCTCGCGACGCTGGGCCCCTCATGAGGGTCTTGAGTGCTTGTTGATGAAGATGGGCCGTACGGACCCGCTCGCAAAGCCACGCCGTGGGCCACAGGCAGGCAAGTCTGGGGACCCCCGTTCCCAGAACGCCGGCAAAGATATAAGGAGGCTTATGTGTGATAGAGCGTTTCATATCACGGGGTTTGGATGCACCGGCAAAGTTTGCACCAACTCTCAAGGTGAGAAAGGGCAATGCACGATACCGAAGAGGCTAGCAATGATGGAAGGGTGAGAGTGCGTATAATCCATGAACTCAATATTAGTCATAAAGAACTCACATACTTATTGCAAAAATCTACAAGTCATCCAAACCAAGCACTACGTGCATGCTCCTAGGGGGATAGATTGGTAGGAAAAGACCATCGCTCGTCCCCGACCGCCACTCATAAGGAAAGCAATCAAAGAACACCCCATGCTTCAAATTTGTCACACAACATTTACCATACGTGGATGCTATGGGACTTGCCAACTTCAACACAAGTATTCATCAATTTCACAATTACTCAACTAGCACACATCTAGTATTACCACCTTTATATCTCAAAAAAACTATCAAGCATCCAACTTATCTTAGCATTTAAAATTTATAACCAAAGTAAATTACCATGCTGTTCTAAAGGAATTTCAAAATGATATAAGTGAAGCATGAGAGATCAATTATTTCTATAAAATAGAACCATCGCTGTGCTCCAAAAGATATAAGCGAAGTACTAGAGCAAAAATTATCCAATTCAAAAGATATAAGTGAAGCACATAGAGTATTCTAATAAATTCCAATTTATGTGTGTCTCTCCCAAAAGGTGTGTAAAGGAAGGATGATTGTGGTAAACTAAAAAGCAAAGACTCAAATCATACAAGACGCTCCAAGCAAAACACATATCATGTGGCGAATAAAAATATAGCTCCAAGTAAAGTTACCGATGGACGAAGACGAAAGAGAGGATGACTCCTGGGGCATCCACAAGCTTAGGCTTTTGGTTGTCCTTGAATTTTACCTTGGGGTTCCTTGGGCGTCCCCAAGCTTAGGCTCTTGCCACTCCTTGTTCCATAATCCATCAAATCTTTACCCAAAACTTGAAAACTTCACAACACAAAACTTAAAAAGAGAATCTCGTGAGCTCCGTTAGTAAAAGAAAACAAACCACCACTTCAAGGTACTGTAATGAACCCATTCTTTATTTATATTGGTGTTAAACCTATTGTATTCCAACTTTTCTATGGTTCATAAACTCTATTACTAGTCATAGATTCATCAAAATAAGCAAACAACACACGAAAAACAGAATCTGTCAAAAACAGAACAGTCTGTAGTAATCTGTAGGTTTCGAATACTTATGGAACCCCAAAATTCTAAAATAAATTGCTGGACGTGAGGAATTTATCTTTAATCATCTGCAAAAATAATTAACTAAATAGCACTCTCCAGTAAAAAAATGGCAGCAAATCTCGTGAGCACTAAAGTTTCTGTTTTTTACAGCAAGATCGCAAAGACTTTCCCCAAGTCTTCCCAAATGTTCTACTTGGCACAAACACTAATTAGAAGCATAAAACCACATCTAAACAGAGGATAGATGAATTATTTATTACTAAACAGAATCAAAAAGCAAGAAACAAAAATAAAATTGGGCTGCCTCCCAACAAGCGCTATCGTTTAACGCCCCTAGCTAGGCATAAAAGCAAGGATAGATCTAGGTATTATCATCTTTGGTTTTTATCTTTTTAATGGAATTATGCTCGAATCTGGGAGGTTCCTTATGTTTCCCTTCATACTCGGAGATTTTTAAATCTAGAGCATCCAACCGATTATTGCAAAGTGTAATCAATGTATTCACGCGGTGAAGGTTCCCTCCAACATTTTTAAGAGGTTCAATAGACTTTTGCAATTCGCATAATTTTTCTAAGATTTGGGTTCCCTCAGGAGATGGTCCCTTTTGTGGGGGCAGTATTCCTACTATCCCTTCTATAATTTCATAAGCAAGACTGGGATCAATACCAATAAAATTCCCTTTGGCAGCGAAATCAAGGAGTTGCCTATGGGGTATGGTGAGCCCAACATAAAAATTACAAAGTAAAATCTTAGAGTCTCCCTCTATAGTGCAACCATGATAAGATTTTATCATCCTATACCAAGAATCTTTTAAGTTTTCTCCTTGTCTTTGTTTGAAGTGGAGTACTTCAAAATTGGGAGACGGGGGAGTAGATAAAGGACTCGCCATAACGACGAAGCAAGCGAAAGAAAAGGCGAAAGGAAAAAAAAGGCGAATAAAACAGCAAGTGTGAAGTGGGGGAGAGGAAAACGAGAGGTAAATGGCAAATAATGTAATGCGAGGGATAAGAGTTTGTGATGGGTACTTGGTATGTCTTGACTTGTGCGTAGACTCCCTGGCAACGGCGCCAGAAATCCTTCTTGCTACCTCTTGAGCACTGCGTTGGTTTTCCCTTGAAGAGGAAAGGGTGATGCAGCAAAGTAGCGTAAGTATTTCCCTTAGTTTTTGAGAACCAAGGTATTAATCCATTTGGAGGCCACATGCAAGTCCCTCGTACCTACACAAAAAAATAAGAACCTCGCAACCAACGCGATAAAGGGGTTGTCAATCCCTTTACGGTCACTTACGAGAGTGAGATCTGATAGAGATAATAATGATAATATAAATATTTTTGGTATTTTTATGATATAGATTGAAAGTAAATATTGCAAAGTAAAATAGATTGGAAACTTATATGATGGAAAATAGACCCGGGGCCATAGGTTTCACTAGTGGCTTCTCTCAAGATAGCAAGTATTATGGTGGGTGAACGAATTACTGTCGAGCAATTGATAGAAAAGCAAATAATTATGAGAATATCTAGGAATGTTCATGTATATAGGCATCATGTCTGTGACAAGTAGACCGACTCCTGGCTGCATCTACTACTATTACTCCACACATCAACCGCTATCCAGCATGCATCTAGAGTATTGAGTTCATAAGAACAGAGTAACGCCTTAGGTAAGATGACATGATGTAGAGGGATAAACTCAAGCAATAGGATATAAACCCCATCTTTTTATCCTCGATGGCAACAATACAAGACGTGTCATTTCCCTTTCTGTCACTGGGATCGAGCACCGCAAGATTGAACCCAAAGCTAAGCACTTCTCCCATTGCAAGAAGGATCAATCTAGTAGGCCAAACCAAACTGATAATTCAAAGAGACTTGCAAAGATAACCAATCATGCATAAAAGATTTCAGAGAAGAATCAAATATTGTTCATAGATAGACTTGATCATAAACCCACAATTCATCGGATCTCGACAAATACACCGCAAAAAGAGTTACATCGAATAGATCTCCAAGAAGATCGATGAGAACTTTGTATTGAGATCCAAAGAGAGAGAAGAAGCCATCTAGCTAATAACTATGGACCCAAAGGTCTGAGGTAAACTACTCACACATCATCGGAGGGGCCATGGAGTTGATGTAGAGGCCCTCCGTGATCAATGCCCCCTCCGGCGGAGCTCCGGAAAAGGCCCCAAGATGGGATCTATTGGGTACAGAAGGTTGCGGCGGTGGAAATAGGGTTTCGTGGTGCTCCTGGATGTTTTCGGGGTATGTGAACATATATAGGAGGAAGAAGTAGGTCGGTTGAGCCACGAGGGGCCCACGAGGGGGGAGGGCGCGTCCAGGGGGGTAGGCGCGCCCCCTGCCTCGTGGACGCCTCGTTCATTTCTTAACGTCCACTCCAAGTCCTCTGGTTCACGTTTGTTCCTAAAATCACGCTCCCGAAGGTTTCATTCCGTTTGGACTCTGTTTGATATTCCTTTTCTGGGAAACTTTGAAATAGGCTAAAAGAATAGCAATTTGCACTGGGCCTTGGGTTAATAGGTTAGTCCCAAAAATAATATAAAAGTGTAAAATAAAGCCCATTAACATCCAAAACAGGTAATATAATAGTATGGAACAATAAAAAATTATAGATACATTGGAGACATATCATCATACTATGGTCATCCTACTTTAAACCATGTCTCTTTATCCTTATATGTCAATGATTGTGAGGAAATAGACAATACAGTAGGCAGACTACATGGACATATGTTCCGGAAGTGATTCTATTATGTAGTTGACACTACAATACATGCTAATGTATTACAGTAGTTCACCAAAATAAGTTATGTATAAACATGAAACCTACTTTGTTTGTTTTTGTCTCATTAGTAACTTATCTAGTACACTAATCTACAAGTTCAAACTTTCAGCAAGCTATGGAACAAATGATTGAACAGCCACAACCACCTGAAGGTGACGAGGCTACCACAGGCACAATGTCACCTCTTGCTGCAGTGCATTAGTATCTCTCCACTAACAGTGCAAAAGCACCTTCCCGCGTAATTCTGGGTTGGTTGTCAAGGTAACCTCGTCCAAATCTCCTACTGAACAAAATCTTCCGGCTAGACAGAGTGATATATCTGTGCTCCAAACACAAGTCCAATCCCTAATGGACGTTGTGTTGGAAACAAAAATAGTGGTTTGACAAATGTCGTGAAGATATGAATGGTTTTGAAACGAGACTATCAGGCATTTGCTTCGTTGTTCAAGAGCAATGACGGAAAAAGGGGAAGATCATGCTGCTCCATCAGATTATACAGCCTGAAACATAAGCACTCAGGTCAAATGATTTGTGCTTCTATACATCTGATGGTGCTTTTATCTGCAAGGACTGTAAACTTTATGCCAACAGGCCTTTTGTTGTATGGTTGGAATTTATTTTGTTGTTATACAACATTGATGCTGCTGCCAAAGGCTGCAGTAATTACGATGCTATTTTTGTATAGTGTAGGTTTATCTTAGTAATGTATTCGTCCGAAAGCTTCATAAGAGCCCAACATGCCAACGTTCGTCGGGCCCATACCAATTGGGCTAAAAACGATTCTGGGACGAAATTTGCATGTTGCCCACTAAAAATATCTGGGCCTAAATCAACATAAGCTTTCATATATTTCTGGTAGGCATGTGCCTATAGTGGGCCTTTAACAGGCCTAAATATAATTCGGGCCCTCAGTAATAATAGGCCATTTACATGTGTAGATATCTCGAGCCCATAAAAAACATGGGCCTTTAATAGGCCGAACGTAAGATTGGGCCCAGATTGTGCCAAATAACCCACTGGTCTTAGCAGGCCAAAATGGTGGCCCATTTACAATGCGGATCGTCCACAGGCCGAAATTCAAACAGGCCGTAAATGCGCCGACCTACTACACGGGCCTTTAACAGGCCGGAAGTTCGTTCGGGCTTGATTAGTGGCATTTTATATGGGCCGTTAGTAGGCCCGATGTGGCATTGGGCCACATATGGCCCATGGATTTCGTCCAACGTTAACAGGCCGAAAGTCACAACAGGCTGAAAGTGGCCCAAATCTGTAGTGGGCCTCTAATAGGCCGAATGTCAGACATGACCGAATATGACCCATATCCTTCACGATCGTTTATGGGCGGAAAGTTTCAATGGCCTATAAATGGGCCCAAATGAAGCAGGGCCTTTAATAGGTCAAAAACACACCGGGCCGTAATTCGGCCAAAATTCTTAGCAGACTGTTAACGAGCCAGAAGTGACCATGGGCCGCAATGATGACAAGTTTAGGACGGGCCGTTGACGGGCCGATTTGACACTAGTCGTATGGCCTTAATTGAGAATGTTGGGCCTTTAGCTGGGCCGGCCCATTATGGTCTGCAAAATCTTATGGGCCTTTAGCTGGGCCGGCCCATTATGGCCCGCTAAATCTGGTGGGCCTTTAGTTGGGCCTGTCCATTATGGCCCGCTAAATCTTGTGGGCCTTTAGTTGGGCTGGCCCATTTAATCTTTATGGGCCACTTTTGGGCCGGTCCACATGTCAACGTATCATAGGCGCATCTCGCCCATTGGATGAGTGACACCTGTGCCAACGCGGAGCCGACACGTGGTTCCGTCAGCCAATGAGAATTTTACACGTGGAAAATCGGCATTGGTCGTGGCTGTTAGCGGGTTATCGGATCCAAAACCGGACAAGATAGCTTAACAGCGTCCCATTACGGTGGATGCCACGTGTCGGTCACCCTTGACGGAAGCACTTCTATGACGCGCGATTTATCGTCATGGAAGTGGACACTTGCGTGATAATTTTGGTAATGCCATGGAACACTTCTACGATAGCACAGGTATGGCTATCTTGATTTTGTCATAAAATCGTCATGGATGTACACGCATGACAGAAAACGTGACCTACTGTGACAAACACGTATCATCACGGAAGTGTCTTTTTTGTAGTGAAAGCTTACTTCTTCAAATACGAATTGTGATATGATACTAATATTAGTTAACAGACACACATTTAATCGGTCAGGTAGTGCTCCCACTTGATTTTCCAAATGCATGTGGCCACATATAGAGAGACAGCATGGAATTGCATTTCTTTGGGCGCCGTGATTCATCATGAGTGGGCAACCAACATTGTATGCAATGAAGCGGAACCTCAAGAATATTCTTCCTCTTCTGTTCTTTAACATGTTCCTCTTTTGTTATTCTGTATTTAGTACGTACAGTATGTTCCTTGTTAGGAAGGGGGGCAGGGACATCTGCAGTCAACACCTGATAGAGCTGGCATGTACGTGATCGATAGGCTTTCAATTAGTAGCGGCAATACAACACCGTATTTTCCAGCCAGTTCCACTTTCCCTAGTTGCTGCGTGCTCTTGTTATCATTGTTTGGCAATAAACTCTCTATACAGTATATTATGAACCTATCATCTGCCAACTATCCTTACTTCTGGAGCCTATTTTTTGTGTGTACTTGTGCCACATTATATTAATGCACGCACCATATTACATCACACATGAGCTCTCTCATCAGAATCCAGTGATAGCACACAAGGGTTTACAGGGCGCCCCTATATTAAAATATCCTCTACATTACAAAGATAATCTCACTACTATTTATGTTTTCATGGTTGTCATATATCATACATAATTACAGTGAATATAAGAATCCGCGCATCAGAACAATATTGTGGAACACTGCAACGACTTACAAAATTGGCACCAAGGAATTGAGTGCCATTCTGGATGCAATGAGACTCATACGCTCCCCACATGTAGATTCTTGTTCATAATATGATCCTAATGACTATTCTAACCTCGAGGAGTCAAAGGCAGATGGCCTGGCCTGTTCACCCATCAAGGTGCCTGTTGTAATTTGGCAAGGTTTTATTAATTGCGCGTATCTTGCATATGTTGTCTTACATTTCTTCTACTTTGTTGCACCGCCATCTGCTTATTTTACTCATTATATATGTCAAGATGCCATGCCCATCCATTATCAATACATATTCCATCTATCATCATACCATGTTTTTCCACTCAAATGTTGTTCTTGTGCATCAGACATCAAAAATGAAGAGTGTTGGGGATATGACTACCAGGTATGACCCGCCCAGGAGGGGCCAGGTCAATCACAATGGCGGGTTACTTAAAAGGAAGCCCGAAGAGTATACAAGGTGACTGTTTATGATAAGGCTTGTAGTAGGCCCAAGACTAGAGGCGGCTGAAGGCCCGTAAGTGTAAACCGCCATGTAGGAATAAGACTTGTAAAGTAAGGAATGTAAGAGTTGTCACCGAGCCGGACACGTTGTATGAGCCGGCCGGGACTCTAGGCCATAGGGCGTCAACCCATGTATATAAGGGGATGACCCGGCGGCAGCTTAGGGCAAGAAACAACAGATCAAGAGCCAAGCTAGCGTATTCTGCTCCTTGGTCCTCAAAACCTAGCAATAGCACATCAACTGGACTAGGCATTACCTTCACCGCAAGGGGCCGGACCAGTATAAACCTCTCGTGTCCTTTGTCCCGATTAGCCCCTTTAAGCTTCCTAGTTGCGATGGCTCCACGACTAAGTCCTTTCACTAAGACATCTGTCGTGACAATTCCACGACAGTTGGTGCCCACCGTGAGGCCAGCACACGGTGGATTTGAGTTCTTGAAGGGTAGCTTGGAAGGGATCAAGGGATACGTTGTGGGCCAGATGACCAAGAGTTGTCGCGGCAAGCTCTACATCGATGATGCAGGCTGGGGCCCCGACGCCGGCTCAATTGAGTACGACTATCGGGTCTCCTTCGGCGGAATCCACGTCTTCATCGGCCGGATCGGCGAGCCGGGCCCTGAGCCGGACATCGGCACCGACCTCATCGAGATGGCTCGGCGTGCGAGGCCCGCCCGGACTCAGCCCGCCGTGAGGTGTGCCTTCGTGGGTTGCATCCATGGAGGGGACTTTTCTGAAGGATCTGCGGATGGTGGTGAGACGACCGTCTACTCTGACGGTGAGTCGTCCACAGGTGAGACGGATTCATTGTATCAACTACAAGATGGCGGGCTTGGGGGCTGTTCCGATGGCAGCAGTATTCCGGACCCCTTCGAGCCGCCGAACAGAGCAGGGATCTTCATGACTGGTACGCAGCCCGCTCAAAACTCTATGGCTGCAGCAGCAATAACCACCGGGTCAGGAGGACCCGCGCGCCCGCCGGCTCAGGTGCTGATGGATCTCATGGATAGGATGATGGCCCTATTGACCGCCGTGGTCGAACCGGCAGATAAGACTCAGCATGATGCGGAGGTCGCACGATTACGTGGGGAGGTAGCACAAGCCAAGTAAAACTTGGCGGCGGAGGACGTCAGGATGGCTGCAGAGCGGGCGGCTTTGGATGCTCAGGCTCAACAACTTCAACCAGAGACCTTTCGGCTCACGATGGATCTGAACGCATCAAACGAGGTCATGAGGAGAAGGCACCAGAAGACTCAATCATGTCTGCCTCTGAGTTACGATCCTAGGAACCTCTTCCACACACCCGGGGCCGGTCCCAGTAACCTGCCGGAGGCAAACCGGATTACAACACCCGGGGTTGGGGCGACGGTCAACCGTGGGCTATGGAATCCCCTCGTGTGAATACTGCTCCGCCTCATTATACACCAACACCACCGGGTCATTTTTCTAACCCTTTGGAGAATCTGATCGCTGCATCGGCACGCTTGGCGGCTCTCCCGATGGAAGGCGACTCTTCGATGGCGATCGAGACGCGAATGGCCAGAGAACTTCTTCAGGCAGCTCTGGCACAGTAGGAGGCATACTCTTATAGTCGAGACATGATCCATTCGACCCCTCGCCCAAGCCGGAGCCCGAGCTATAGCAGGCATATGGATTCAACGGCCGTGTCAAGAAACGCCCAGTGCCGTAACCAGCCACGCAGGCATGACCCGGTGCATGATGGAGCTCTTAACTTGGTTGACCAGGATAGGATCCACCAAGCGGCTATGCGGGCGGTTCAACAGGCAGCTGAGCAGGCGGCTCACCAGGCTTTTCCGGTTTATCCAACGACCTCTATTGAAGCGGGCGTGGCCACGAGGACTGGAGGTGTCCCTTGCTTGGTGTCGGCTCTGCGTAATGAGTGCTTGCCAAAGGATTTTAAGGGGCCTCGGAAGGTGCATAATTACACAGCCGACTTACAACCCGGGGCATGGATTGAAAGTTACGAGATGGCCATGGAATTATTGGAGGTCAGTGACACAGCAATGGCCAAGTACTTCACTATGATGTTAGATGGAACAGCTCGCACTTGGTTGAAGGAGTTGCCACCCAATTCCATCGGCTCATGGGCAGAGCAAAATGCCCGGTTTATTCAGAACTTCAAAGATACATGCAAGCAACCCATGTCGATTGTGGACTTGACTAATTGCAAGCAAGAGGAAGGTGAATCCATGACCCATTGGGTGCGTCGGGTGAAGGAAATAATACATTCATCTGATAAGATGGATGCGAACATCGCGGTCTTAATGTTGGAGAAAAATTGCCGTTTCGAACCTCTGAAACAGAAGCTAGGGCGGCTCAAGCGTGATTGCAATGACATGGGCCAGCTGATGGTGGCTCTGGTCAAATACGCCGACTCTGATAGTACCAAGGATCCCGCATCTCACGAAGAGAAGACAGGGAAGGGAAAGAAGAATGGCAACGACAAAGGTCACCAGCATAACCCGACAAATCAAGGAGGTAATAATAAACGTAAGGCTGACGGTAGTCTGGAGTTTGTGGCTAACACCAATGCACAGGGCAACAATCAACGCCGTAAGGGGAGGCCACCTCCTCGGTCAGGCGGGTCAGGTCCCACCCTCGAGCAATTGTTAAATGAACCCTGTCCAAGACACGGCACCCGCGAGAAGCCGGCCACCCATCTATGGAAAGACTGTACGATCATGAAGGCTTTCAAGAATTCTAACATGTTCGACGGTAATCATGGACCTGGCAGCGGCTCAGGCGGCGGCGGCTTTCATGGCCCGGGCGGCAATTCAGGCGGTGGCGGTTTTCATGGCCAGGACCCTCAAGGTAATCAAGGTGGTTATAATTAGCAATCTGGCCAAGGAGGTCAGCAGCAGCAAAAATCCGGGTTTCAGAGTAACCCAAAGCAGCTAAGTAGTGGGCAGTATCATGTGTTCACCACCAGCTTATGCAAAAGGGACCAAAAACTTCATAAGAGAGCGGTCAACACTGTTGAGCCGACGGTTCCTCATTATTTGAGATGGTCTGAGCAACCTATTCTGTGGAGTAGGGAGGATCACCCACCCCGGGTTGACAATCCGGGTCATCTGGCTTTGGTGGTGGCGCCTCAGGTTGGTGGGTATAAATTCACTAAAGTGCTCATGGACGGAGGCAGTAGCATCAACATCCTCTATTATGAGACATTCCGTTGCATGGGGTGAACTGACAAAAGTCTTAAGACGTCCAACACTATTTTTCATGGAGTGGTGCCTGGTAAGTCGGCATATCCAGTGGGTAAGATTGAGCTGGAGGTAGCTTTCGGAGATGAACATGATTCTAGGGCTAAGAAATTAACCTTTGAGGTGGTTAAAATCAAGAGCCCATATCACGCCCTGTTTGGACGACCGGCTTATGCAAAATTCATGGCGCGGTCGTGTTATGTTTATCTGCAGCTCAAGATGCCAGGTTATAAAGGTACTATCACAGTACACGGAAGCCGGAAAATAGCCTTGGAGCGTGAGGAATGCAATGCTTCTTACGCAGAATTTGTTTGCGCGATGGAGGGGTTGAAGTTCTACAAAGACAATGTTGACCCGACAGACATGACATCTTTGAAGAAGCCAACCATGGAGCATGAGCCGGTGCTGAAGTTTAAGTCAGCTGATGATACCAAGATGATTGATTTTGTGCCTCGCGACTCATCCAAACAATTTATTATCAGTGCTAATTTGGATCCCAAATAGGAAGGCACGCTCATCAGGTTCATCCAAGAGAACCGGGACATCTTTGCATGGAAGCCTTTTGACATGCCGGGTGTACCGAGAGAACTCGCTGAGCACACTCTCAATATCGATCCAAAGTTTAAGCCAGTCAGGCAGTTTCTTCGGCGGTTCAACGAGGAAAGGTGCAAGGCTATTGGAGAAGAGGTGGCCCGGTTTTTGGAATCGGGTTCATTATTGAAGTCTTTCATCCAGAGTGGTTGGCTAACCCGGTGCTCGTGCTTAAAAAGAACGGCACCTGGCGTATGTGTGTGGATTACACAGACTTAAACAAAGCTTGTCCGGCTGATCCTTTTGCTCTCCCTCGTATTGATCAAATCATTGATGCTACGGCAGGTTGTGAGCACTTAAGATTTTTGGATGCTTATTCTGGTTACCATCAGATCAAGATGGCGGTTAAGGACCAGGAGAAGACAGCTTTCATCACTCCATTTGGAGCCTTTTGCTATGTGTCCATGCCCTTTGGGCTTAAGAGTGCCCACGCGACTTATCAGCGGTGTGTGCAAAACTGTCTTCATAATCAGATTGGGCGTAATGTTCATGCTTATGTGGACGATATAGTGGTGAAATCCAGAGAGAAGGAAACCTTGGTAGATGATCTAAAGGAAACCTTTGGTAACCTATGGGTCTACAAGATGATGCTCAACTCGGCCAAGTGCGTTTTTGGAGTACCAACAGGCAAGCTGTTGGGTTTCTTGGTGTCTAGCAGAGGCATTGAGGCTAACCCGGAGAAAATCAAGGCGATTACATCTTTGGCTAAGCCGACGCGCATCAATGACGTTCAGCGGCTGGCGGGTCGTGTCGCGGCTTTAAGCCAGTTCATAAGCCGGTTAGGGGAGAAGGCTATGCCGTTATATCAAATGATGAAGAAGACGGATGATTTTGTCTGGAGTGATGCTGCTAACTCTGCCTTTGAAGATCTGAAAAGACAGCTCGCTGAGCCGCCGGTTCTTGCTGCTCCCGTTGATAAGGAGCCACTATTGTTATATGTGGCCGCTAACACACATGTTGTCAGTGTGGCCATTGTTGTAGAGCGCAAAGAGGCTGGTAAGGAATATCTGGTTCAGTGGCCGGTTTACTATGTCAGTGAGGTGCTCATTGAGTCCAAACAGAGATACCCACATTGGCAGAAACTCCTTTATGGGGTGTTCATGGCGAGCCAGAAGCTTAAGCATTACTTTTAGGGTCATCCTATCCCTATGGTTAGCTCTGCTCCTTTAGGAGATATTATTCAAAATAGAGAAGCCACAGGACAAATCGCCAAGTGGGCCTTTGAACTTGGGTCTCACGGTTTAAAGTACGTGCCACGTACAGCTATCAAGTCTCAAGCACTGGTGGATTTCATTAACGATTGGACGGAGTTGCAAATACCTGAAGAGAAGCCAGACAACACATATTGGACGATTCATTTTGATGGGTCCATGCAATTGGAGGGCTCGGGGGCTGGAGTTGTTTTAACTTCCCCTCGAGGTGACAAGTTTTGTTATGTTTTGCGATTGATGTTTCCTTGTACTAACAACGCAACTGAGTATGAGGCTTTACTCCATGGTCTTCAAATGGCTAAAGAAATGAGTTTGAGCCGGGTACGGTGCGTTGGCGACTCATATTTGGTGGCTCAGCAAGTATCAGGCAAGTGGGATTCCAAGGATCCTCTCATGGCGGCTTATCGCCATGAGGTTGACGCTGTTGCTGGACACTTCAAGGGTTATCAAGTGGAGCACATTGACTGCCGAAAGAATGAGGCAGCCGATGCTTTAAGCCGGTTGGGATCTCAACGTAAGCCGATGCCGCCTAACACTTTTTAGATGTTCTGCATAACCCTTCTGTCAAGTTTCCTATAGAGGAAGACTTGGCTGTTCCAGACCCGGAAGCACAATTGGTGGCGGCTCTTCATGTCATTCTAGATCGGACAGTGCCATATTTGGCTTATATGACCCGGGGCGAGTTGCCGGAGGATGAGACCCTGGCTAGACAGATAACCCGGCGATCCAAGTCAATGACAATTTCCAATGGTGAGTTGTATCATCGCAGTGTCACCGGAGCGTTTCAACATTGTGTCTCCCCTGAAGAAGGTCAAGAAATTCTTCGTGAGATCCATGAAGGAGATTGTGGCCATCATGCCGGCTCAAAATCTCTTGTGGCCAAGGCTTCCCGTCATGGTTTTTACTGGCTAACGGCTCACGCTGATGCGGAGGATCTGGTCAGTAGGTGCGATGGATGTCAAAAATTTGCACGACGGGCGCACGTACCGGCTCAGGAATTGCGGATGATTCCAATTACTTGGTCGTTCGCAGTCTAGGGGCTTGACATGGTTGGACCTTTCAAAAGATCCAAAGATAAAAAGACACACCTTTTGGTGGCAGTGGATAAGTTCACAAAGTGGATTGAGGCAGAGCCGGTCAGTAAATGTGATGCGGCCACGGCGGTTCAATTCATGAAGAAAGTGATCTTTCATGTTGGTTTTCCACACAGCATTATTACTGATAATGGCACCAACCTGTCCCAAGGAACTATGGAATAATTCTGTCAACGGGAACATATCCGGCTTGATGTTTCAACAGTAGCTCACCCCCAATCCAATGGTCAAGCTGAAAGAGCCAATCTGGAAATCCTGAAAGGTCTAAAACCCCAGCTTATGGTCCCTTTACAACGGACACCGGGTTGTTGGGTGGAAGAGTTACCTTCTGTGATATGGTGTATCAATACTACCCCTAACAGATCCATGGGTTATACGCCTTTCTTCATGGTCTATGGAGCAGAGGCAGTCCTGCCCAGTGACATCCATCATGACTCGCCCCGAGTGGCGGCTTACGTTGAAGTTGATAACGAACAAGCCCGTCAGGATGCGCTTGATTTATTGGATGAAGAGCATGAGTTAGCAGCAGCCCGCTCAGCGATTTACCAACAGGACCTGCGCCGTTATCATAGCCGCCGGGTTAAGTCAAGAACATTTCAAGAAGGTGATTTGGTGCTCCGGCTCATCCAGGACCAGTCTGATGCGCACAAGCAATCCCCACCTTGGGAAGGACCCTTCATGGTCAGCAAGAACTTGAATAACGGGTCATACTACCTTATTGATGTTCGAGAGCACAAAGAATCACGTAAGTCAGAGGAAGAGACCCGCTGGCCGTGGAATATTGCTCAACTTCAGCCTTACTACACTTGAGCCACCGGCTCTCATAATGTACATACTTTGACGTTGTATATAATATGATAAATAATAAAGCATGACCTCTGTCCTTTTTGCCTTAATGATCACATATCTTTGTTATCTTAAGTATAAGACGACCAAGTGGAGGCTGATCGTATTTGAATCTACCTTAACCCTCTTGGTCCGGCTCATGGTTGTATTCGAATCTAGCCGTTAAAACTTCATGGTCACTAGGGGGCTTCCTGTTCAAACATAGGTCGTATTCGAACCAAAGAGAACATAGTTGTCGTAACCCTTTTGCTCAGCGCAAAGCCAAACTCACTAGGGGGCTTCTTGATCGTATCCGAATCATAGCTTATCCCCTTTTGGGTCTGACTTGGATCGTATACCAATCAGGGTCGTTAAAAACCTCTCAAGGTCATTTGGGGGCTTCCTGTTCAAACATAGGTCATATTCGAACCAAAGAGAACATAGCTGTCGGTACCCTCTTGATCGGCGCAACGCCAAAGCCACTGGGGGCTACATGATCGTATTCGAATCCTATCTTAACCCCTTTGGTCTGGTTTACTGATCGTATTCGAATCAGAGGCCTCCAAATTTTTTCCTGATGCTCGTTTTACATTGTTTGAAAGATGCTCTTTTGTTTTACTGGTTTTTTGTTGTCTAGAATCTAACTGTAAGTATGATTTCAATTTAAACCGACTTGGTTCTTTGACGTAAGTTGCCAATGTGTAACAGTCATCAGGCATTTGGAAGTATTGACATCTAAATAGATTGGGTTGTCACCCTTACTGTCCGGGTCATATAAGTCGGCGGTCCAGAATCAAAGAACACAGGTATGACATTATCATTCATAAACAGACTTATCTATGTTTTTCTTTAATCAAAGGCTTTCCGGCCTTATTTAGCTTTACATCTAGCCCTGATTATTCCGTTATGGTAATTTCCTAGTTATATATTGGGTGTTTTGACCCGTCCAGCGACAAACCGCTAGGACAGTTTCTCATCTTTTACATACATGAACAGATTTTAAACACTACAGATATGATAAAGAATATAAAGCATATATTGATATGACGGATAAAAATATTGTACGTAGTATGATATGCATGACGACATAGGCAGAACATGCAGTTTTAAGCTAGCCTATTATAAGGCTTTGGGAGCCCAAAAGGTTAGAACTGTTTTTTCTCCTAAACAGATGTTAAGCTAAGGCTGGTTCATTAAATCTTAGCCGGATTATTTGGATGGTTAAGAATCCTCCCTCGCTGGTTCATCTTCCTCCACTGGATGGAAACTAGGCTTGGACCAACAAAGGCATGAAGAGCAACGAACTCAGCTTCGTCATCAATTAGACCAGACGGGTCAATTTCTGGGGCAAAGGTGTGTTGGCGAACCGACTGGATGAGTTCTGTCCCTTTATACGAAGGAGTCACCATCTTTTTATTCTCAACATCAAAACCCAGCTGATACTTATCAATATTGGTCTCGTCGCCAAGGATAGTAGCATGAGGACGAACTCCCCTCACACAAGCAGCAAAATCATCTAGATCAAACGGGGTCCCTCTTCCTTAAGGCTGGGATACCCCGTGGCTACATCTGCCAGGTCTAGCTCCAGCACCCAGGCTTTGGAGCAGCTTAGAGCAGTTAGAGCTCCGGCTCTTGCATAAGACCGCTTGACCTCTTGGAATCTGGCGGGTAAGATAGATTAATTCTTCAAGACATCACTCAAGAGGTATGGTCCTTGGTTGGTTGGGGAAATAATGGCAAGCGCCCGTTGAGCTCTAGTGTACAGTTGCTCCACCAGGGTGTAAACCGCCTTGAGTTTTATCAAGCTGTTTTGGCTTAGATTGCTGCTCCGGGGACCTACGAGTATTTTAAAAGGTTAAGTAGGCGGCTTATATATCTGGAAAAAATAGAGTCTAAGTAAATAATGCAATGACTCACCAAAGATTGCAGAAACCATCTGAGACACACGGTTTTTTAAACGAGTGAGCTCCGTGGTAACCTCCTTGAGAGCCGACTCGGCTGTCTCAGCACGCTGTATTAGCAAGGTTTTTTCATCGGCCCAGGATTTTTTCTCCACAGCAAAACTGGTCTTCAGTTTCTCTGCTTCAGACAGGCTCAACTGGAGTTTGGAGTTGGCATTCTTTATCTCAGTCTCTTGAGCCGCCAACCGGGCCTTCGCATCAGTCAGTTGAGAACCCAATTCAGTGATGGCGGTCCACAAACATGCACAGGTCAAAAAATTATTCCAATAAAAGTCATAATGAGTAAAGTCCCAAGTACTTTGCAATGCAACACCACTCGACACTTGGGGGCTAATGTCTGCCAAAGCAATTTTTTAAATGCAAGAAAGACTCTTCTATGATTAAAGTCCCAAGTGTTTTACAAGCAACAACGCTTGGCACTTGGGGGCTAATGTAGGATATGAAGAAAGTTTTTCATCTTGAGACGGATAACAATAGTATTTTGGATTGATTCAAGACAGTTATAAAGTTAAGTACCAGCTCATTCATGATAAATTAAGCCGGCCCTAGGGGACTACAGGTGAAACTTTATGCTAATCCACTGGACTTAGGGAAAATATAAGACAAAGCATCAACCTATATCATAAGTCTACAGATCATTCAGGTTCATCATAATCCGGAGACTTGGGGGCTGGCAGAGCATATGCAAACTAATGGAAGCCGGAGAGCATACCTCATATTTCAGTTGAAGCTGTTTGACCATCTCAATTTTAGAGTCACGGCTGGAATGCACATGACTGAGGGATCCAGATAGCACGTCACTAATACTCAGGTGAGCATAGTGAGAGACGTCAAACCACACTTTTTGCCTTTCCAAAGCCTCTTGCTTGGTAGAGTGCCTGGCCAGTACAGTTGGATTACCCGGTTCAAAAAATCTACTACCAGTGATTAAAACGTCACTGTCGTAAGTCGCCGACAGGTTAGCTGAGCTTGACGGTTCAACAGTAGACGGGTTGAGAATAGTTTCATTGACAGACGGTTCAGGAGGATCTATTCAAACATTGACGGCAGGGTCTTCTGGTGCTTCAGATTGTTCATGAGCAGGAGTTGGTATTGCCGGTTCAGGAGCAGGGTCTTTCGGGTCTTCCGCCGGCTCTTAGCCACCCTGGATTTCTTGGGCTTTGCTTGACCGCTAAGAAGAATTTCATGAGTCAGTATAATAATACAGACTTAAAGATGTAGAAGAAAGATAATTTTCTTTACCCAGGGGCAGTCTTGAAAGCCGGAAATTGAGTTTGTGATGAATTGCCAGAAGAACGACAAACCTCCTGCAATAGTAAAACCACAGTTAAGAGAGCAAGGAAATAAATTCATTGATAAAAGCAAAAGTCAATGGTGAAAGAAACCTCATTCTGGCGTTTCCGAGGAGTTTTTGGTAAGCCGGAAGGCAGTTCATTGTCGTCACTGGTCCGGGCCTGACGGCGGATCTCATGTTGCTGTTTTTTCAAAAGAAAACGAGGATCCAAATAAGCCAAAGGGTGTGAAAACCTTACTTTCCGGGTTACCAGTCGAGGTTTCTGTCTTGGCAAAGGGGCTGAGTCAGAGGAAATAGTTACCTCTTCTTCTACTGCCTGGCTGGCCCTCGTGTCATCCTGGCAATAGTTAGTGTCAATAAGGTTGTTAAGAAGCAGGCCAAGAGAGTCAAGGGCTACCTCTGACTCAGAAACATCATCCAGCTTGAACATATCAGAAGTAATTCTCTTCTTCTTGGATCTTTGGGGTCTCTTCTTGGCAGCTATGGCGGCGGCTCTGGCCTTCTTGGCAGCTTCATGATCATATTTGGCCTTCCAAAAGTCAGATTTGGCCTGTAGGCAGATAACAGGTTAAGAGTCATGCAAAGTACTTAACTACCGAAGGAAAAAGGGGGTCAAGGGGATTTACCTCTGGTGCCGGGTTAAGTTTGCAGAAAGGATTCAATCCAACTTTACTACAGTCCTCGTATTTACTGTTTACGAGGGTGGTTGACATTTCAATAATGGCCTCTTCAGTCAGTTGTACAGAACTATGACGCAGAGGGTCAGCTGGTCCTCCGGCATAGTTATACATCAAATCAGAGCGGCGGCTCAGAGGGATGACCCGCCATGCGATCCAACCATGGATTAAGTTAACTCCAGTTAAGACATTTCCAAACAAGGCTTCAATTCTTTTAATGGTTGGGACGAGCTTCTTACGTTCAGCGGCAGCAATCTTGTCAGTGAGTAAAAACTTAGAGTCAAGACGCTCCACACGATAACCCGACATTGGTTTTTCATCAACTGGCGACATGTCTTTGCAATAAAACCAAGTTTGGTTCCAATCTTTGGGATGGCTTGGTAAGACTACTAAGGGAAAGACAACACCTTGTCGCCGCTGAATCGAAATTCCGCCAAGTTCCAAGCTGGGGCCGTTGGTGTATTCATTCTGGCAGTTCAAATAAAAATACTCCCTGAAGAGTTCAAGAGTAGGTTCATCTTGAAGGTAAACCTCGCAGAGAACCTGGAAATTGCAGATATTTTATATGGAATTGGGTCCAAGATCTTGTGCATGAAGCTTGAAAAAGTGCAGAGCATCTCTGAAGAATTTTGAGCCTGGCGGTGAAAACCCCCGGTTCATATGATCAGTAAAAACGATGACTTTGCCATCCTTGGGCTGAGGTCTTTCTTCGGCCGGGTCAGGAGCACGGTAAGACATAATGTTCTTCTCCGGTAAATATCCAATGATAGCGAAATCCTTTAGAGTGGCGTCAGTGACTGTGGAAGGGATCCAGTTGCAAAGTGTTGTCATCTTTGGCGCCATGATGCGGAATGGCGGCTTAAATAAGGGCTAATGATATATGAAGAAAAAATGAGCCGTCATGATAAGCCGCCATGACTAAATATATTCAAAGGAGGCCAATGACAAAAAATGGCTAAGTACTGAGATAAACAAGTTTCACAGGCTGCTGCTACTGTTTTGGATCAAGATTGTTCAAAAAAAGGAAAATAAATCTAGACCTAAAAAACTAGTGCAGAGGAGTTCATCAGTTCTAAGGAGGCCTTTTTGCAAGAAAAGGGGATCTACTAGCATCTGAAATGGATGTGAAACAACTACCGCAAGAGTTCCATGCTTCTTTTGGATCAAAAGAGGATGCGGTGGAGAAACTACGAAGAATCCATGATGAACAGCGAAGAACACCGACGAACTTGCAAACCCTAATGCGGATCTAAGGTGCGGAAAGGCAAAAACTTATGGACGCTAATCTGTTGTGGAGGGTCGCCGTCGTTCTCTAGACAGGCTCAGGGTGATGCAGCGGCCAAGGCTGAGGACGACAGTGAGATCTGTGGCGGCGGCGGAGCTCGAGCGATAGAGGGGTTGGAAGAGAAGGAAGAAGAAGAATGAGGAAGACCAGCCATGCCTATTTATAAGGAGATAGGCAAACAGGCAGGCGCAAAAAATGAGGAAGGCCAAAATGATGATTATCCAGCTAAATGGATGCCTCGATTTTTGGAAAGGCATTTAAGATAAGGATCCATTAAAAATGACATCGTGGCGGGTTTCCAAATTTTCTGAAGATGACGTCAGGGCGGGTTCCAGAGCTTTGACAAGCAGTGGAAGATGGATTTCGTCTAAGTGTTGAAGATTGACATGAACAAAGTTCAAATCAACCTGGGGCCTAATGTTGGGGATATGACTACCAGGTATGACCGCCCAGGAGGGGCCGAGTCAATCACAATGGCGGGTTACTTAAAAGGAAGCCCAAAGAGTATACAAGGTGATGGTTTATGATAAGGCTTGTAGTAGGCCCAAGCCCAGAGGCGGCTTAAGGCCCGTAAGTGTAAACCGCCATGTAGGAATAAGACTTGTAAAGTAAGGCATGTAAGAGTTGTCACCGAGCCGGACACGTTGTATTAGTCGGCCGGGACTCTAGGTCGCAGGGTGTCAACTCGTGTATATAAGGGGACGACCCGGCGGTGGCTCAGGGAAAGAAACAACAGATCAAGAGCCAAGCTAGTGTATTCTACTCCTTGGTCCTCGAAACCTAGCAATACCACATCAACTGGACTAGGCTTTACCTTCACCGCAAGGGGCCGAACCAGTATAAACCTCTCGTGTCCTTTGTCCCGATTAGCCCCTTTAAGCTTCCTAGTTGCAATGGCTCCATGACTAGGTCCTTTCACTAGGACATCTGCCGTGACAACTCCACAACAAAGAGAGTGATTGCTGAACCTGAAGGAGCACCAGCAAAGTCCTTGAAAAACATGGTGGTGCCGAAGAAATCAGACAGCACCCCACTTATATTGGATGTACAACCAGTGACACAAAATGTAGGACCGACTCCAGCAGACTGTACCCATACTTCACTGGCCACACCATTAGCCCCACCACATAGGACCTGCACTCCAGCAAAAGGTATGCCGATTTCAGTTGCCATAGCACCAGCCGTACCACAGAAAAATCCCACTCCAGCAACAAGTACGGGAAGTCCACCAGCTGAAGACCTATCCCAACTGCAGAGACAGCCAATTCCTGTAGATTGGAACCCCATTCCAGTTATTCCTCGTTTAAAAGACAATGCTTTCAATGTTGTTAGGGACTACGTGCATATATTCCCATCATGGGAAGATTATAGTGAAGACAAACACCATTTTCACATCTTCCTGTCCCATTTACATGTAAGTGTTATTATTCATGGTGATTATTTTCCTGTTTTCTGCTGATTGAACACATCAATGATTTACATTACATTGGTGTAAGTAGGCGAGGGTCAATCTGGATAGTCATGACAAGCAAAGCTTGCTTGCGCTTTTCGAGGAAGCATTGTAGCAGTATCGGTGTTACCAGAGGTCGTGCGTCTCCTGTGCTAAATTTAGAAGACACTAGCAAAAGAGCCCGTGCGTTGCAACGGGAGAAAAAAATAGGTCCTCTCACCCATCCACCTCTCTGTCTCCTCCTTTCTCTGTTTCTTCCCCACAATGTGGTTGAACACATCGACGACCTTTGTGGAATGGCGGGTCAGCACGTGGGGTGGGGGGCGTGCAGGTGCGGGCATTGCTTCGGCCGAGCTGCGGTGGCCCCGGAGCTCGGCGCTCGCGAGCGCGCGGAGGTGGGCTCTGCTGCAGGCGAGCATGCGGGCAGGCGCGGAGATGAGCATGCGCGCGGGGGAGGGGGCGTGAGGTGGACCGCAAGGACCGGCAGCGGCGGCAACTGCGGGGCATGGCTAGTCGGCGCGAGCTGCAGGTCAGTGGCTGCAGGGCGGGACGGCTCGAGCCCCAAGCGCCAAGGGTCGACTGTTGTAGGGCAGGCCGGTGCAAGCCATGGGTCGACAGCTACATCGAGAGGGCGCTGCGAGGCGGGGCGGCGCCTCGCGCTCGATGGGCAGAGCGGCGCGGAGAGCACGGGCGAGCTTTGGGACGAGCGCGTGTGGACCTGTGAGCTCGAGCGCACAGCAGATGCGGCCGGCGCGGCGGACACGATGGGGCCGTGGTCGGACATTATTTGGGATAGTCTGTAGCGTAGGACGCCTCCGAAAAACCTAGGTATGGACGTCTGTTTTCTAGACGCAAACGAACAAAATTCAGACAAAACGGACGTCCATTTACGGTCTAGCGTATAGTCCGTCAAAAGAAACAATTAAAGGCAAATATAGACAACAAACACATACTTTTTCGGTTCCAAAATAGATGACTCAACTTTATACTAATTTTAACGAAGGTAATATATGCGTACACATATCCTCGTGAAGCTAGCTTAGTACAGAAAAACCCATCTTATCTCTAAGGACATACTGACATACCGTCCTACCCACCACCACTCGTTTCTATGCCCTTCTCATACCCCAAAACTAGATCCCGTTTCTCTCCGTCTTCTTCGCCATAGGAGCAGCCACAACAGCAGAGTACAGGGCGGCGGACTTTAACTCTCCAAGCCTAGCCTGCAGCTCCCCCCACAGGAGCAGATCACGCCCGCCATGGCCAGCCTGCAGCTCCCCCCACAGCAGCAGATCACGCCCGTGCGTGCGCGCCCGAGGCCTTCCCCGGCCTCCTCCAACCACGCAAGCGGGACAAGCTGACTCCCGCCCCCCTCTCCTATCCTGTCTTCCCCTTCTCTCTCTAATCTGTCACATGTTTTCACCAGGTAGCCCGCCATGAAGACGCCACCCCGCCGTCTCGATCCGTCAGCCGGTGTTCATCGAATCCGCTGGCCACTGCTAGTGTCCTCCAAGGAGCCTGCCATGGAGATCGCCACCTCTCCCTATCATCCGTCCACCACTGGTTTCCTTCAAGGACCCGCCATGGAGGTTGCTGCCTCTCCCATCTCGATCCGTTCGCCATCGGATCCATGACGGAGCAGCCGAGATCCGCCGCCCAAGCGAGCGCCCATCGATGCCGCTGGTGTCCCTTGGCCTTTCCACCGATGTCGTGAGGCACAACATGTATGTGTTTTGATGCACACTACGTGGTTCCCGAATTAGTACCACCTCGCGTATATGTTTTAAATTCAAACTGAAAGCGTAAATTCATAAGAAGAAAGCGTATTGTGACGGTGAACCCATGGAGTCAATCCATGCTTTATTATTAGGGATAGATTGAATGGAAAAACCTTGTTATGCACTGGTCTCGTTCCCAGGATGAGGTATTGTCTATGATATCACATGACAATTTAAACTTCTACTTTTCCGCATGTGCCTTACGGATCTTTTTTGCAGGAAATCGGTCGAAGAAGAATTCCGATTTGAAAAGAACGACAGGATATCGCAAATATGCTGCCCGCTGCTTTTCTCTTGTTAGTACTTGTTGTCCTGTATCATTGTACTTGCATTCGTACCTGGTTCATTATGTGACAGCAGTATGCATGATAGCTTGCTTATCAATTGTTCGCTCCAAATTATCTGATATGTATGAATGGTTACATTAGTGTAGAATATATCCAATGCCAATGCTTTTTTAGCTCTGCATTGTTCTTGTAAGTACCTGCTATCCTTTATCAGTGTATTTATATTGACAGGTAGTTGTTCATGTACCATCACTCTGCAGCTTATTTTCCTTTGGCCTCCATTTTCTACGCATCAGATCTATATTTACCCTTACCATAAGGTTGGATAACACCGATGGACCTGAAGAAGTTTAGCTCTGCATTGCTCTTGGCTGTACCTTTTGCCTGTATCGATGTACTTACATTTATAGCTACTTGGTTATGTAGCATCACTCTTCAACTTATCTTAAATATTCTCCATTTTTTCTTATATTATCACATCTATATTTACTCTTAACAAAATGTAGAATAAAGGCAATGCTTATGAAGAAGATTCTGTGGTAAACTTCTTGAATCCCCCCCATCAGCATGGACAAGGGCTTTATAGAGCCTGTCTTCACCAATAATGTAAGTTTGTCCTTATCAAGCCTTCAAACTTTGTTGTGTATATTTGGTTAGGCATGACTGCAACAGCTGTTTATTTTTGGTGTTTGCATCAAATTGCATGTTTAAAGTTTATTATGTAGTTCATAAAAAAGTTTGTCCTTCTCAATTTAAGTTTTCAGTTGTACAACCAAGTTCCTTCTTCATACCATGTAAATTAAACTATATAGAGCAAGTGATCTTGTTTTGCAGTGCATGTATGCTTTTGTTCTTGATCCGTAATCCAGTGGTGTGGTGAACCTACCCACTACAACACAATGTCATATTCTGCAATGTCTCAACTATGAACAATGTCATATCATTCTACTATTATTTAAACCGTCTCTTTATTTGCCAATCTGAAATGGGATAAACAGATAGCACACTAACCATTGATTCTTATGAGTTCTTGATCTGTAATCCAGTGGTGTCGTGAAGCTGCCAACTCCTTCACAATGTCATTTCCTGCCATGTCTTAACCTGAACAATGCCATATTGTGTTAATGCTATTTTAAATTGTGCCACTTTATTCGTCAGTAAGAAATGTGATGCATTGTCAGCACTGATACTTATATGTGCAAAACATGTCATATGTCTGCTTGTTTATCTTCCAGAGTGAGGAGGATATAAGTGTCAAACAAGCGCAGTCTCATCATCTTGCTCAGTTGCTTGCGCTGCAGCTCCTGAGCAGGGCTAACCTTTCCTGAACTCTATTGAAGTGTTGTCGGTTTTGTATATTATTTTGTCGGCGTGTTTATTTGCACTGGTCACGATCTTTGATGCCCAGTGTAACACCAACTATGCGGCTATATCTCCCACGTGTCGGGGCACGACTTAGAGGCATAGCCGCATGGTAGGCTTGTCGCAAGAGGGGTAATCTTCACACATCCCATGTACTGAATAAGAAAGGGATAACGAGTTGGATTAGAATCGCCACTTCACACAATACATGAATTATCCATACATCATCCAAGGTACAATCAAAGGTCCGACTACAGAACCAAAATAAAGGAAGACAACCCCAAATGCTAGATCCCCGATCGTCCCAACTGGGCACCACTACTGATCAACCAGAAAAGACACATAACAACGATCAAGATCTTCATCGAGCTCCCACTTGAGCTCGATTGCGTCACCTGCACTGGTATCATCGGCACCTGCAACTGTTTGGAAGTATCTGTGAGTCACGAGGACTTAGCAATCTCACACCCACGAGATCAAGACTATTTAAGCTTATGGGTAGGGTAAGGTAATGAGGTGGAGCTGCAGCAAGCGCTAAGCAAAATATGGTGGCTAACATATGCAAATAAGAGCGAGAAGAGAAGCAACGCAACGGTCGTGAAACTAGAAGTGATCACGAAGTGATCCTGAAACTACTTATGTTCAAGCATAACACAAGAACTGTGTTCACTTCCCGCACTCCGCCGGAAAGAGACCATCACGGCTACACACGCGATTGATGCATTTTAATTAAGTTAAGTGTCAAGTTCTCTAAAACCGGACATTAACAAATTCCCATCTGCCACATAACCGCGGACACGACTCTCGAAAGTTTATACCCTGCAGGGTTGTCCCAACTTAGCCCACCACAAGCTCTCATGGTCAACGAAGGATATTCCTTCTCCCGAGAAGACCCGATCAGTCTCGGAATCCCGGTTACAAGACATTTCAACAATGGTAAAACAAGACCAGCAAGACCGCCCAAATGTGCCGACAAATTCCGATAGGAGCTGCACATATCTCGTTCTCAGGGCACACCGGATGGGCAAGACGTCGGGTTGGCATAGACCCTGGTTGCCCAGGGGGCGCCGGACATCGCCCAGTTCGGACCAACACTTAGAGAAGCACATGCCGGGGGGGTTAAAATAAAGATGACCCTCGAGAGCGCGACTGCCAAGGAAAAAGTATAGGTGGTGGTGAGGCAAATGGTAAAACCAAGGTTGGGCCTTGCTGGAGGAGTTTTATTCAAAGCGAGCTGTCAAGGGGTTCCCATAACACCCAACCGCGTAAGGAACGCAAAATCAAGGAACATAACACCGGTATGATGGAAACTAGGGCGGCAAGAGTGGAACAAAACACCAGGCATAAGGCCGAGCCTTCCACCCTTTACCAAGTATATAGATGCATTAATTAAATAAGATATATTGTGATATCCCAACATATCCATGTTCCAACATGGAACAAACTTCAACTTCACCTGCAACTAGCAACACTATAAGAGGGGCTGAGCAAACAACGGTTTGCTAGGAAAGGTGGGTTAGAGGCTTAACATGGCAATATGGGAGGCATGATATAGCAAGCGGTAGGTAGTGCGACATAGCGATAGAGCGAACAACTAGCAAGCAAAGATATAAGTGATTTTGATGGTATGGTCATCTTGCCTGCAATGTTCTCAGAGTCGTCGAAAGCTTGAACCTCGAAAGCGTACTCAACAGGTTCCTCATCACGTATTCGTCTCCCGGCTCTACCCAAAGAAAGAACACAAGCAAGGGAACGACAATCAAACACGGTGCAATGCACAAGCAACATGATGCAATACATGGCATGATATGCAAGATATGATATGCAATGCATATGCCTGCTCTGAAAGGGAAAAGATGATCAAGGCATCAACTTGGCAAACCAAGTATGCCGCTGGAAAGATGAGATGATTTCGGTTGAAATCAATATAAAGATCACCGGAAACGAATGCACGGTTTGCAAATGGCAAGCAAAACAAGAATGGTGCAAAACTGTAATTAACAGCATGATGCCACTTAGAATGCAACAAGAACCTAAGCTACTGCACTCCAACATAACAACAAAGCATATGGCAGTGATGTAAAAGAGATGCTTGACAAAACATAAACAATGAGCTACGGCTAAATCACATAAGAACAGGTTCAAACAAGCATGGCGAAAGTGCAAAAGATATCAGCATCACAGACACAGTGAAAATACTAACATGTCAAAAATAACATCAGGAAGCAATGTTTAGAGCAAGCAAACATCATGCTATAGGAACATATCATAGCAAACTAAGGCATGGCATGATTCTACCAAAATCATAGATCAAAAGTCTCTTACTGAAGATGAGCCAAAAAGGAACAGAAGATATGATGGCACCCATGTAAACATAGCAAGATTTATTAACAGTTTCAGACTTATAAGAAAAACAGAGCATGGCATTAACAGATTTATGATAGCAACTTTGCGAGCTCATACCACTCAACACAAAGAGTTTAATGACAACATAAGCATACTAATAGCAAGATGACATGTTCATGAATATAAACATGGCAAGATCAAGTTCATAGGATGCATGGATCACTAGCAACAACCATGGCAAAATTGATTAGCATGTTAACATTCTACCAGGAACATTTTATAGCAAAAGTAGAGCAAGAACAAGATATGCTAGAGCACTCCATAATTGCAAACATGGGCATGAGTGGATAGATCATTACCACATGTTCAAGACACCCTTATTGAAGTATCCCAAAATAAGCATGGATCTCATTGTAGCATCAAGTTTACATGGCATCAAAATAACAGCAGGAAAAGACTTAGCAAAATCGTAAGTCCCTAAAAACAGCAACATCACGAAGCCTAGTTTGCATGATTGTGCTAGTCACCACGTAGATCACAAAAATACAAGACAAGCACCTCCGTAAATATGGCATGATCTATTTCAAAACACATGTAGACCTCATGCTCATATGATGCACATATCAAATGCAACAAAAATGACAAAACCTCATAAACTGATAAGTACCAGCAGTTACATTTTATAGCACTCTTGCATCCATGAAAAAGGCATCATAATGGGAAGTATCATGCATGGAAATGCATCTAACATGGAGATCTCAACGAGACGAACAATTTGACATATCATATGCATGATGTGGAGCTACTGTCACCGAGATATGACATGTTGAAGAAGTGCACAAAGTATCTGGAATTCGGGACTTAGTGGAATTTTACCCTTCGAAAAGTCAACGGGACGAGGATATCCGGGACGGAGAGATCCCAGGCATGGGCAACGCGTTTGGTTCGGGCACCCGGTGGATCTGATCCACCCGGGCCGGATCTGGCCGGTCTGAACTCCAGCGATGGCGGGCGGTTCCGGCGAGGTGGAACTCCAGCGAGGGGTGCAGCCTTCGAGCGGCGACGGACGTCGAAGAGGCGGCCGACGACGGTGGAGCACGGCGGCGGTCTGGCGAAGGGTGCGGCAGCGCTGGAGAGCTGCGGCGGCCGGCTTGCGCGGGAGGCGCGGAGGCGGCGGTGAGCTTGCGCGGGAGGCGCGGCTCCGGGTGGTGAAGGGCGCGGACGGCGGCGCGGGGAGCCGGGCCGGGGAGGGCCTGGCTCGGGCTCGTGGGCCCGCGGTGGGGAGGCACGGCGGCGGGACACGTAGCAGCGTGCAATTGGACGAGGCGTCGGTGACGGACATGTCCGGGCGGTGGGAGGTTATGTCCGGCGGAGTGAGGTGGAAGGAGGCTAGGGTTAGACCGTGAATTTCGGGGAGGGGCACATGTTTATAGGTAGACGGAGGTAGGAGTGTGCAAATGAGGTGCGGTTTTCGCCCACACGATCGTGATGCAATGGCGGAGAACATGGAGATGGTTTGGATGGGTTCTTGGGCTGTTTCGAGGGGTGTTGGGCTGCAACACAAAGAGGGCTTTTGCGGTTACCCGGTTATCCGTTGGGGCATCAAACGGCCTCCAAATGGAACGAAATTTGACAGGCGGTGGTCTACCGGTAGTGTACCAAGGCCACTTGGCAAATCTCAGTCCATTCCGAGAACGTTTAACACCCGCTCACAAAAAGAGACAAGAGGGGTGCGCCGGTGCATGTGGGAGTGTCGGATTGCAAAACGGACAACGGGGAAAAAGCTCGGATGCAAGAGACGAACATGAATGCAAATGCGATGCACATGATGACATGATATGAAATGCATGACATGAACAAAATGAAAAACGAAAGACAAAAACCCAACCACGAAGGGAATATCATATCGCATCTCCGGAAAAGACAAGAGTCGGAGTTACAAATATGGAAAGTTGTATCCGGTGCGTTACAACACTCCACCACTACGAGAGGATCTCTTCCCGAGATCTAGGATGGCACCGGAGGGAAATGGAAGAGGAAGAGGAAGGGTAAAACTAAGTTGCTTCTTTGACAAACGAGTGAAACCAAAGAACCTTGAGAGGTTAAAGCATTTTCGAAAAAAGAATACAACAAAGATGAAAAAGTTGAAAACACTCCGTTAGAAAAGAGGAACAAGGAAGGACAAATTGGACAACACTCTAGTTGAAAAGAGATGCAAGACTTGATAAGTTGAAACGAACTTGAAAAGAGAACACGGCACTCCACTTAAATGGATAAGCACGAAAAAAACACGACCCTCACAATCTGAGATGATGAGTGAAGAGAGCAACATCACAATGCCTCCGGAAGAAAGAAAGAATGGAATGAAATGAATAGAGGGAAACAAGATCTTGGGAGAGCACGCTTACAACAAATGCTAGAACGGAGTTGTTGGATTATCAACAACAAAAGGATAAGCTTGATGTGGGCTTATGGAAGACATCTCAAAATTGTGAGGTGAAATTCTGCCACAAACGGAAACAAGAGATTGGATTTATATCAACAAGGAGACGAGAAACTTATTTCACTAGGAGGATAAGTGAAGAACTTGGGTCACTTATAAGCACCGTAATAGCAACAATCCTTAGGGAAAGCTTTAGGTGAAATATACCCCAACATAACTTCCAACGAAGAGATTGATTGGTTGAAAAAATGTCTTGAACGAAGAGAAAATGATGGATTTAGATATGTCACTCTTGAAAACTTGTGAATCATGAAACACGAAGGGAAATTATCAACAATGACATAACACCACATCAAAAGATGAGATATGAAAGAATTACACTTCAGAATGCAAGATGAAGAATGCTTGAACTCCTCAAAACAAGACATGCGTTGAACACCATGTTTAAATTTGAGAATAGCTTGGCGGATCATAACTTCGAGAGAAATCTTAAAGAACAATTGCAGAATGAAAGGAATCCTTGATGAACCACCATGTAGAGCCTCCGTGAAGAACTCCGGTAATAAAGGATGATAGAAAGAAAGAGAAGTTGAAAACACAAGGTGAATCCTTGCAATGATTTAGATGAATCTTCATGGTGATATAGTTGAGAGATCTTGGAACTCCGGGAAAAGTATGAAGCACTTAAACTGAGAATTCTGACATGATGAACAACTCCGGAAGAAGAAATTAGATCACTTGGATGAAACAATAATAAGAATGATGTTATGCGTATCCTTCACCAATTAAATTGATGATGAGAAAACGGATTTGGCATACTACTTATTCTCATTGGAAAGGATTAAGGAGAGATATAGCGCAAACTTAAGATGTTCTTGAACGAACCGCCGGTATGATTGGAAAGAACAAATGAATTGATATGATAACCAAGGAAGAGAACACTTGAACGAACCACCGTAAGAATTGAAAACGAACGAAGTAAAGGGGTGAATCACTGGTAAGAATTAGAGAACGGATGAAGATACTTGAGGGAATTTGATACAAGACAACGAAGAGATCACAAGCTGACTAGAGAATACTTGAATGAAGCACCGGTAAGATTGCAGAATGAGAGCTGAAAGCTGAGAATGAGTAATGTTTCAAAAGATGGCCTTCGGAGAATCAAACTGAAAAGACTCCTGAATTGCTCCGGATGGGTGAAAAGAATTCTCACAATCAAAAACAATTATGAGAGGATGGCTGTCACACCCTAGCTAGTCATGCATTAGAGTGTGTGCATCATGTTTAAAATTCCATTTAATTTGAAATGGGGATTTGTGAAACCCTCAGAATCATTTTGAAAATGACCCAAATAAAAATTTCTCCAAAAGGGTCCAAAAAAATGCTCATGTTGATCTCTGAAAATATTGGACAGAGATAAAAATCAAACCAATATTTTTAGTGGCTCATGGACATTTATTTTGGGCATTTGGAATAAATGCATAAATATTTGCATTGGAAATATATTAATTATATATATTAATATATGCCCAAATATTATGCCAATTATAAAAGAGCTCTGGAATAATATAAATAGCTCCTGCAAAAATTGGCATAAGTTAAATAAATGATTTAATATATTATTTAAATCAAACAAATGTCAGAAATTAAAAAAAAAGGAAAATATATAACAGGAGGAGCTTACCTGGGCTCCTCCACTGTGCGGCCCAGCCAGCTGGCTGGCCCAGCCAGCAGCCGGCCCAGCCCACCTCCCTCCTCTGTCGTCTTCGTCCCGACAGAGGGAGGGGAGTGTGGCCGGCGCGCGCGCGCCACCGCGCCACGCCACCTGCTCGCCTGCTTGCCTGGCCTCCCCTCCTCGCTCGACGCCCTGGACGATGCCACGCCCTCCCCCCTGCTCTCTCTCACTCTCCCCCGGCTCTCCTCTCCTCTCCCTCGCTCTCTCTCTCACACGGCCGAACACCACACTCGCCGCCGTTCGCCACAGTAGCCGTCTCCGGCCACCCCTCGCTCCCCCGACTAGCTCAGAAGCTCCGCCACGACCCCCTCTTCC
>NC_041384.1:683982299-684069971 GCF_002162155.2 Triticum dicoccoides | reverse complement strand
GATGACCATTATGCGAGTCAGATCTGGGTTATTTCGGGACTCTGATTTCCGGTATATGCCAGGATCACTTCCGGGAGCGCAAGGGTATCTCCAGGCTATCTATGCTGACCCCACTCAGGAGGATTCACGGACTCGCACCACTGCTGAGATGCTCGAGGATAAGGACCGTGAAAATCGGGCCTTAAGGCTAGAGCTCTTCAACACCCGTGCTGACCACTGGGCCACTTTGACTCGGTTCGCACCGGCGGTGCAAGCTGGATATTCAGATATGCGCGATCTCTATCCTGTGAGATCTGCTCTGCCAGACGTGATGGTTTGGCGTGATGTAGGAGGCATCACCCCACCTCGCGGTCCCCGCAGGCCACCGTTTGTTGGTCCAAGGCCTCATCCTAGCCCCTATGGTCCACAAGCTCCGCGAGACCGTCTGTTTCCAGACGATCATGTTGAGCTCCCAGGCTATGGAGGTGACTTCTACGAGGACTACTACGGATCGGTCTGAGTTAGTGGTAGTATCACTAGTTCGCACTAGCTGTGTCGTCTATCGTCCCGCGTGACTCGTGGGATATGACCTAGTTTGTACTCCTTCCGGAGGTGTAGAAAAATAATGTATAGGAGCTGGGAATGCCTCCGATGAGATGTAATCCCCTTTTCACCGTAATAGTACTTTGTTTGGTCTTGTACTAAACCCTGTATGGTGTGTATGACGATGGAATAAAAGAAGCAGTTTCTGTATCTACCATGTCATACGGATGATCATCTTGCATTCCGAGTTATTTCTTACATTATGAATCCTATGTCGGAATTTTACCATCCTGACTAAATCATTGTCTTGTTTACCTAGGATGGTCAACACGCGCGCTAACCCTGCTTCTCAAGAGCAGGCCGAAGGCAGTGAAGCCAGGAATGAAAATCTGCCTCATCCTCCTTCACTAGCCGAGGTGATGATGGAAGCTGAGAGAAACAAGCGGGAGACAAACCGTTTGTTGGAGCGTATTGAACAGAATACAGCACACCATCAGAGGGCTAACGTGGTGTCACTCAGTGATTTTATCAAATTGCATCCACCCACGTTCCACCACTCCGTCGAGCCCCTCGACGCTGATGACTGGCTTCGCAGTATCTCTCACAAACTGCGTTCCGCGCTGGTAGCGGAGGCTGACAAGGTCACCTTTGCTGCATATCATCTTGAAGGCCCCGCCAGCCTATGGTGGGAGAATTATGGAGCTATGCGCCCAGCGGGCCATGTCACAACTTGGGCTGAGTTCAGCGAGGCTTTCCGTGAACATCACATTCCGGAGGGTCTCATGGACCGTAAACGTGAAGAATTTTGCAGTTTCACCCAAGGCCGACTTTCTGTGGATGCCTATAGCAGGGAGTTTGGTAATCTCGCCCGATATGCAACTGAGGAAGTGTCTACTGACGCCAAGAAGCAAGCAAGGTTTCGTAAGGGCCTTAGTCCTGAGCTTCGCCGCGACCTCCGTCTGCATGAGTGCACATCTTTTTCGAAACTTGTCAACAAAGCCATCAGTGCTGAAACTGGTCAGACTGACTATGACGCAACACGCAAGCATGGACGTGACATGGGTTCCTCATCCGGTGCTGGTCCTCAGAAGCGCCGCGTGTGGGTACCCAACACCGCCCTGCCACCCAGGTTCACACCGAGGCCATCTTTCCAAGCGCCTCGCCCCGTTCAACAGTCTGCTCCAGCCAAGCCCTATGGGGGTCCAACTAACAATGCTCCTCCACGTACCAGTTCCGTGACTTGTTTCAAGTGTGGGGAATCTGGTCACTATATGCGTGAATGCCCCAGACCAACCCCAATCAATCTGCTAAAGCTGTTGGCCGTGGCAAGCCGACAGGAAAAGTATTCCACGCCAAGCCGGTCACCGCTTCACGTGGCCATGTCAACTGTGTCTCTGCCGAAGAAGCTCAAGAGGATCCCAACGTCGTTCTCGGTACGCTTCTTGTTAATTGCCACCCGGCATCTGTTCTTTTCGATACAGGAGCCTCTCATTCTTTTATATCCGAAAGTTATGCTCGTCTGCATAACGTTGCATTCTGTGACATGCCATCCACTATGGAAATCTCTACCCCTGTTCTAGATGGCAGACCTCTAGGGTAAGTTATGGAAATGAAATCCAAGTCGACAGACTTGTTTTCCTCGCGTCTTTGATAGCCCTTAAATCTTCAGATATTAATATCATTCTGGGTATGGACTGGATGTCGGCTCATCATGCCCAAATTGATTGCTTCTCTAGGACTGTTCAACTCACCCATCCTTCGGGAAAGATAGTTAATGTCTTGACCCGAATAGCCAAGCGACAATTATATTCTCTTAACGCCAGCCCTTTGCCAGACCTTGAGGACGTTCCGGTAGTCCGTGACTTCCCGGATGTCTTTCCAGAGGAATTGCCAGGTGTTCCACCTGACAGGGATGTTGAGTTTGTAATAGACCTCATTCCAGGAACCGTTCCGATTGCTAGAAGACCTTATAAGATGGCACCCCTAGAACTAGCCGAGCTTAAGAAACAACTCGATGAGTCCTTGAAAAAGGGTTTCATCCGACCTAGTTCATCTCCGTGGGCTTGCCCCGTCCTATTCGTCAAGAAGAAGGATGGTACGGACCGGATGGTTGTAGATTACCGACCTGTCAATTTGGTCACAATCAAGAACAAATATCCGCTTCCCAGGATCAACGACCTGTACGATCAGCTCGCTGGATCCTCAGTCTTCTCCAAAATGGATTTGAGGTTGGGCTACCATCAAATCAAAATCAGAAACGGGGACATTCCTAAAACGGCCTTTGTTACTCGCTATGGCCAATACGAGTACACCGTCATGTCCTTCGGTTTAACCAACGCTCCAGCCACCTTTTCTCGGTTAATGAACTCAATCTTCATGGAGTATTTGGATAAATTCGTCGTAGTTTATCTCGATGACATACTCATTTACTCCAAGAACGAGGAAGAACATGCCGAACATCTAAGGCTAGTGTTGCAGAAACTTCGAGAGCATCGCCTTTATGCCAAATTTTCTAAATGTGAATTCTGGTTGTCAGAAGTGACCTATCTGGGTCATGTAATATCCGGTAAAGGTATTGCTGTTAACCCTGAGCGAGTTCAAGCCGTCCTTAACTGGACTCCACCTGAATCGGTCAAGCAAGTTCGGAGTTTTCTGGGCTTAGGGCGCTATTGTCGTCGCTTTGTCGAGAACTTCTCCAAAGTTGCCAAACCTCTAACCGAACTCCTCAAGAAAGATAAGAAGTTCGAATGGACTCCACAATGTGAGCACAGCTTTCAGGAACTGAAAAGACGCCTGACTTCTGCTCCCGTACTGGTACCGCCAGACTTCTCCAAGGACTTTGTTATCTACTGCGACGCTTCGCGACAAGGACTAGGTTGCATTCTCATGCAAGATCGACACGTAATTGCCTACGCTTCACGGCAATTGCACCCACATGAGGAGAATTATCCTACTCATGATCTAGAGCTTGCAGCCGTAGTCTATGCACTTAAGACCTGGCGACATTACCTCCTCGGTAATCGTTGCGAAATATTCACTGATCACCAAAGCCTGAAGTATATTTTCACCCAACCGGATTTGAATCTCAGGCAGAGACGTTGGGTCGAATTGATCACCGACTTCGACTTAGGAATAACCTACACCCCAGGGAAAGCCAACGTCATGGCTGATGCGCTAAGTCGTAAATCTTATTGTAACAACCTGATGTCACAACAAAGTCAACCGCTTCTCCATGAGGAATTTCGGAAGCTTAACCTTCATATTGTTCCTCAAGGTTTTCTCTCCACCATGGTGGCAAAACCTACCCTTACAGATCAAATTATCAAAGCACAGAAGGTAGATCCGGGAATCTCCCGCATCAAGAGGAACATTCAGAAAGGAATTGCGAATTGTTTCTCCATTAATGATCAAGGAGTCATATACTTCGGGAATCGATTAGTAGTTCCCAAAGTGCGCAACCTAAGGCGATTAATCCTTAAGGAAGCTCATGAATCTCCTCTCACCATTCATCCCGGTAGTACTAAAATGTATCAGGACCTACGCCAGAGGTTCTGGTGGACTAGGATGAAGAGAGAAATTGCTCAGTATATTGCAAATTGCGACGTCTGTCCTCGTGTAAAAGCAGAGCATCAACGGCCTGCTGGCACCCTTCAACCCTTAGCTATTCCTGAATGGAAATGGGATAAAATTGGTATGGATTTCATTACCGGGTTTCCCAGGACCAAGAGAGGGAATAATGCTATTTTCGTCGTGGTCGATCGTCTTTCCAAAGTAGCCCACTTCTTACCTGTTCGTGAGAGTATAACCGCTAGTCAGCTGGCAGATTTGTACATCTCCCGAATAGTGTCTCTCCATGGTGTTCCTTTGGAAATTAACTCGGATCGAGGATGTCTTTTCACCTCTCGATTTTGGGAAAGTTTCCAAAATGCTATGGGGACCCGTCTTTCCTTTAGCACCGCTTTCCACCCTCAGTCGAGTGGTCAAGTGGAACGCGTCAACCAAATTCTAGAAGACATGCTTCGAGCCTCTGTTATCTCATTCGGAATGGACTGGGAGAAGTGCCTTCCATTTGCCGAATTCGCTTACAACAACAGCTATCAATCTAGCTTGGGTAAAGCCCCTTTTGAAGTTCTCTATGGACGACGATGTCGAACACCCCTTAACTGGTCAGAGACCGGGGAAAGACAATTCTTTGGCCCGGATATGATTCAGGAAGCAGAAGAACAAGTTCGTATCGTTCGTGAAAAGTTGAAAACAACCCAATCTCGTCAAAAGAGTCAATATGACCGAAAACATAAGGCTATGACCTTCGAGGTTGACGAGAAGGCTTATCTTCGGGTCACCCCTCTGAAGGGAACCCATCGTTTCGGTATCAAAGGCAAATTGGCTCCTCGTTACATTGGACCTTTTCGCATTCTTGCCAAACGAGGAGAAGTTGCCTACCAGTTGGAACTACCTCCGCACCTCTCCAGAGTTCACGATGTCTTCCACGTTCCTCAACTCAGGCGTTGCTTCTCGGATCCTATCCGTGAAGTGGACCACGAAACGCTTGATCTCCAAGATAATCTTACATATCGAGAGTACCCCGTTCGTATCCTCGATCAGGCCGAACGTACCACCCGACGTCATAATATCAAGTTTCTCAAGGTTCAATGGTCGCACCATTCTGAGGATGAAGCAACTTGGGAAAGGGAGGATCGTCTTCGACTCGAGTATCCCGCCTTCTTCCCGGAGGAACCCAAATCTCGGGACGAGATTCTTTTGAGTGGGGGTGAGTTGTCACACCCTAGCTAGTCATGCATTAGAGTGTGTGCATCATGTTTAAAATTCCATTTAATTTGAAATGGGGATTTGTGAAACCCTCAGAATCATTTTGAAAATGACCCAAATAAAAATTTCTCCAAAAGGGTCCAAGAAAATGCTCATGTTGATCTCTGAAAATATTGGACAGACATAAAAACCAAACCAATATTTTTAGTGGCTCATGGACATTTATTTTGGGCATTTGGAATAAATGCATAAATATTTGCATTGGAAATATATTAATTATATATATTAATATATGCCCAAATATTATGCCAATTATAAAAGAGCTCTGGAATAATATAAATAGCTCCTGCAAAAATTGGCATAAGTTAAATAAATGATTTAATATATTATTTAAATCAAACAAATGTCAGAAATTAAAAAAAAGGAAAATATATAACAGGAGGAGCTTACCTGGGCTCCTCCACTGTGCGGCCCAGCCAGCTGGCTGGCCCAGCCAGCAGCCGGCCCAGCCCACCTCCCTCCTCTGTCGTCTTCGTCCCGACAGAGGGAGGGGAGTGTGGCCGGCGCGCGCGCGCGCCACCGCGCCACGCCACCTGCTCGCCTGCTTGCCTGGCCTCCCCTCCTCGCTCGACGCCCTGGACGACGCCACGCCCTCCCCCCTGCTCTCTCTCACTCTCCCCCGGCTCTCCTCTCCTCTCTCTCGCTCCCCCTCTCACACGGCCGAACACCACCGTCGCCGCCGTTCGCCATAGCCACCGTCTCCGACCACCCCTCGCTCCCCCGACTAGCTCAGGAGCTCCGCCTCGACTCCCTCTTCCTCCCCACCGCTCCACAGCTCCCCGGAAGCCCTGCATCGCCGCCACGTCGCCGTTCCCCTCTTCGGGCTCCGACCACCGTCGCCGTCGAATTCGCCGTCTCCAGCGCGTCCCCGAGCCCGCTTCGACGCCCACTGCAACCGCGGTGAGCTACGCCACCGTTTCCCCCTCTCCTTCCCCTCATTCCCTCACCGTAGCCACCTCCCCACCACGGCCGAACCTCCGCCGTCGCCGAGCTCGCCGTCGACGCAGCTCCGGTGACCATTTGGTCACCCCGGCGAGTCCAACGAGTTCGCAAGACCCCGTAGAGCATCCCTAGCGCCTCGCTTTGCTCGACTTCGAGCTCCAGCACCGTTCCCGTGCACGACCGAACCCCGGCGGCCGCAGCCGAGCTCGCCGCCGTCGACTCCGGCCACCCCGACCCCAACGGGCTCCGCCAAGAGCTGCGGGTTGGCCTCAGCTCCACTCCGGTGGTCTCCGCGGTCCGTTTGGTGGCCGAAATGACCAAAACCACTTCCGCCGCCGCGTCGGGCTCGCCGGCGGCTAAACGCCGGTGCAGCCGACTCGGGTTTGACCACGGGTGGGCCCTGGTTGACTCCCCTGAGTCCCTGACAGGTGGGCCCAGCCCTGTAGCTAATTAGGATTAGCGCTAACCACTGTTAGTTAACCCCCTGACACTGACCAGTGGGCCCCAGCGCCACTAATTAGTAATTAGGATTAATTTAACCCTGTTTAACCTCCCTGTCACTGACGTGTGGGCCCCACACGTCAGGTTTGACCTCAGCCAGCCGCAGTTGACCACTGACGTCATGATGACGTCATGCTGGCGCAGTAATTGATTTTCTGGATTTAATTTAAATCAGGAAATTCCAGAATATTATTTAAACTTCAAAAATTCATAACTTTTATTCTGTAACTCCAAATTGGACAAATTATATATGAAAAATGATCAGAAAAATCCAATCTACCCATCTGTACTATTTTCATGCATGATCAAACAAGTTAAATTGATGTTTTAAGCAGAACAAGAAAAGGCACTTAAAAAGGCCATATTTGAATTTGGAATTTGAATCTTTGATTCAAATTTGTTCAAACCCTTCTGGCCTTAGTTGCATTAGCCCAATACACTCATTTTGCCATGTCTCATGCATGCATCATGTTGTTGCATACTGTTTGGTAATGTTTGTGTATCGGTGCTCTCTGCGGCAGGTTCTGTCCCCGAGGAGTACCGTGATTACCCTAACGAAGAACCGTATCAGTGCATCGAACCATCATGCAAGCAACCAATCATTTGATCATATCGATACAATCCCATGTTCTCGCTCCTGCTCTCTTTTACTGCATTAAGACAACGCGTTTCAAACTGCTGTGTGTTACGGTAGTTGAACCCATTTCCTCTGCATGACCTGTCATTGCCACAGTAACTAGATGAAACCCACTAGCATGTGTAGGAGTTGATTGAGCCATATGTATGTGTTGTTCCTACCTTGCTATGCCTGCTATGCTTAGAGTCGTGTCAGGTCTGGTTCATCTGGGTGATGGGCTAGAGTGAAATGATTATGTCGGTAATGAGAGTGGTGTGGTGAACACGATTTGGTAAAGGTATCGATGAGAGGCCATGTAGGAGTACATGGTGGGTTGTTTCATTGAAGCCGACCTTAAGCACTGAGATCTGTATGTGTGATTTAAGATACAGCTACTACCATGCATTGGGCCCGAAACCAATGGACCCTCTCGGCTTCTTATTCACCCTAGTTCTCCGTCCAGGAGTTGCAAGTAGTTTCTGGTGTTTGTAGCCTACTGGAGGCCGTGGACAGCGCTGACCGTAGGGGTGGGCTGTGATGCGGTAGGTACATGGCCGGGTGTACCGAATACCCGTTAGGTATCTCGGGAACCCTGTTCACATCGTTCGGGGCCGTATGGGAAACCTCGGCCGGACTCCCTGCGGATGGAACCTGGATAGGCGATAAACCTGGACTGGAGGCTTAGGTGATTAGGTAGGTCGTGGCCGACACCCACGTTGGGCTTCCGCTTGAAGGTTGCCGAGTACATGTCGTGTAAACGACGGTAAGTGGTGAGAGCGTGTATGAAGAAGTACCCCCTGCAGGGTTAACATGATCTATTCGAATAGCCGCGTCCGCGGTAAAGGACTACTTGGTTGCCTATACAGTTCATAGACAAGTAAATGGAAACTACTAAAAGCCTCAAGATAAGTGTGAGTGCCGAGGATGGCTCTTCCGTAGGAAGACGGAGGCGGATCCTCGGTAGTGTATTGAATTGGTGAGTAGCGGACTCGTGTGCGCAAAACCATTTCAAGTCGGAGTATCGTAGGATAGCCTAGCCAAGAGTCAAAGCTGGCTTGCTGCAATAACTCCACCAACCCTTCTTGATACTATGCATGTATGTAGGATCTGATGTAAGTCTTGCTGAGTACCTTTGTACTCATGTTGCTATAATCTACCTTTTTACAGAAGACGCTGCAACCCCTTCTGATGGGTTCTATGTAGACGTTGACATCAACGAATAGGCTAAAGACCCAGGTGGTGACCCTGAGCTTGTGAAGGACCACGTAGTATAGCTAGGCTTTCCAAGCCTCTTTTATTTTACTAGTTGTCTGTACCCAGACAAGTTATTCCGCTGCTGGTTTGTATGACTGTATGACTTGTATGTGGGGTCGTGAGACCCGTACCTTTGTGTATGTTATGTATGGCTCGCTGAGCCTTAACTAAAGTACTTGTGTCATAGAGTCATGTTGTGATGCTTCGTTGTATTTGCACATATCGAGCATATTGTGTGTATGATTGAAATGCTTGGTATGTGTGGGATCTGACTATCTAGTTGTTTATCTTTAGTAGCCTCTCTTACCGGGAAATGTCTCCTAGTGTTACCGCTGAGCCATGGTAGCTTGCTACTGCTCTGGAACACTTAGGCTGGCCGGCATGTGTCCTTCTTCGTTCCTGTGTCTGTCCCTTCGGGGAAATGTCACGCTTTGAGTACCGGAGTCCTGTTAGCCCGCTACAGCCCGGTTTACCGTAGTCCTGTTAGCCCAGTGCTACAGCCCGGACCCACTTGCTGATGACCGACACGTTCGAAGCTGGGTCATGGATGTCTGTCCTTGTAAGTCTGTGCCACTTTGGGTTTACGACTAGTCATGTCAGCCCGGGCTCTTTATCATATGGATGCTAGCGACACTATCATATACGTGAGCCAAAAGGCGCAAACGGTCCCGGGAAAAGGTAAGACGACACCCGTGGGGATACCGTGCGTGAGGCCGCAAAGTGATATGAGGTGTTACCAGCTAGATCGATGTGACATCGAGTCGGGGTCCTGACAGCGTTGGCATCAGAGCTGGACTGCCTGTAGGTTCTCCAAGCCAAACTGGTCGATGTTGAGTCTAGAAATTCTTTAGTTATATGTAGGGGAATTGTTTGTGGGTTGGAACGTAAGGCTCTTTTTACTCCTTATACCTTATGACTTTCTGATCTGAGTCAGTCCATTCTTCCACCGGGGGTTAAGGAATTAGGATCTGTTCTCTCTATCAGGATCACGAGTTACTAATCAGTAGTACCTTATAAGTTTGATGGTTACCAGCCTAGTTCAGTTCTACTACCACATTATGTTGCCAGAATGGTTTCAGAACTTTGATATGATGATGATGAGTGTGTACGAAATCCTTTGTCAAATGTCTCAAATCCTTTTTGAGCATTTACAGCTGTCATGCTGCCGAAATTTTGCTAGAAATTCTAATACCTTTGCATTATGATTGTGCTTTCAGATGGCCACTCGCGACCTCAATCAAGTGGTTCGCCTGACTCGATGCCTAGATGTACCCGGCCATACTGCTAAGTTGGTCAGGGTAATGACTGAGGCTGGATACCGCTGGTATCCCGAGTACACGGTCGAAGAGCAATTCCGAGATTTTAATCAAAGCCAGTATCTCTGCACTGTCAGGATATTTCCATCTTATCCTGGATCCACCGAGCCTCTTCACTGCTCCTATGGACTCGGGGTTACTATTGAGATGGCTGTGCAGGACGCCGCCTACTCTATGATGACCATTATGCGAGTCAGATCTGGGTTATTTCGGGACTCTGATTTCCGGTATATGCCAGGATCACTTCCGGGAGCGCAAGGGTATCTCCAGGCTATCTATGCTGACCCCACTCAGGAGGATTCACGGACTCGCACCACTGCTGAGATGCTCGAGGATAAGGACCGTGAAAATCGGGCCTTAAGGCTAGAGCTCTTCAACACCCGTGCTGACCACTGGGCCACTTTGACTCGGTTCGCACCGGCGGTGCAAGCTGGATATTCAGATATGCGCGATCTCTATCCTGTGAGGTGTTCTTGTGCTTGGTGCACTTGTGTGGCTGAGGATGATCTTGGATCCTCTCTCCGCCTATGGTGGTGGCTAGTCCTATTTATAGAGGCACTGGTCCTCTCCCCAAATATTGAGCGGGAAGGGAGCCAACAACGGCCTATTTGAAAGGGGACAACTAGTACAAGCTATCCTGACAAAAGGTGGTCTTCGCCTGCCAAAGGTTCTGGCGGTGACGCCGTCCTGGGCTCCATGGTGACCTCCATCTTGCCGTCCTTCTGGTATTGGTCTCATTGCACCAATATGGAAACCTTTGCTTGATGCCTCGGTACTCTGCACCTGCGCTTGTCCCCTTAGCACCAAAGAGGAAACAAGGACGTTGTGCGCGCTGGCGCCCGCCTGGTCTCGATCGTCATGGCTTACGTCATGAGAACCTTGCAAGGTTTTCCCAACCTTGAACTCTCTGCCCCTCACGAGCCGGCCTAATGAGGCTGCTCCCGAGGAGGTCTTGTGTCGTCCGCCTCATGAGGGTCTTGATTCCTTGTCGTTGAAGATGGGACGTACAGGCCTGCCAGCAAAGCCACGCCGTGGGCTGCAGACAGGCAAGTCTGGGGACCCCCATTCCCAGAACACCGATAGTAGCCCCCGGGCCCAAGACGCGCTCGGGCTTGGCTTTGAGGCGAAGCCAAGGGTCAAGTGCGGAGCACCGCAGGCCCCAATAGCCTGCGGCCTCGGTCGACGCGTGGCGGTTGATTGGACGTGGGAGTCTTCGCTTCCCCATGCTGCCTCGACAACTGCCCGACTGTCAAAAGGCTAGCATAGACAATGTTCACCTTCACTCTTTCCTTTCGCCTTGCTCAGATCCCCTTTCTTGCTCCCCGCTTTCGAATTCTTCAGATCCGCTCCCATCCTTTCCTGCATCAGCGACCCATGGCGGCCCGGAGGGTCAAGCCCGCCTCGTCCCCGGTGTCGTCTGTGGCGAAGGCTTGGTACGAGCTTGCCCTCGACTCGCCCAACGTCTCGGCGAAAAACCTCGCCGGCACACGCCTGCTAACGGCGGGGGGAGAGTAATGAAAGGGGGAAGAAGGAGCTCCGGGTTGCCTTCGACGTGCCGGAGCCCGAGGGGAGCGTGTTCTCCCCCTTCTTCACGAGAAGTATCGCCGTCGGGTTGGTTCCTCCCTTCTCCGATTTCTTCTATGAGGTCCTCGACCACTACAGGCTGCAGGTGCTGCATCTCCATCCCAACTCTGTCCTTCTCTTGTCCATTTTCTCCTACTACTGTGAGGCGTATCTGGGCGTGATGCCGTCCGTGGCCCTACTGCGCCACTTCTTCTTCCTCCGTGCCAGCGAGGGCCATATTGTTGGAGATATGCCCTAGAGGCAATCATGTATGATGATATTTCCTATGTGTTTACGAATAAAGATAGTCCTTGGACATTATCAATGATGTGTATCAGCAAGTACATGACTTGTTTGTGGGACTATGCATTGTATGATGACTGTCCTAAAAGGTCCCTAGTCGACAGGGCTGTGTGGACGCGCGGCCAACTAGACTAGCATATGACACAGTCGATGGCTTGGTCTCACTAGCATGGAGCATTGGATGCTAACCAGATAATATGGACTTGGAAGGATCTGGTCGGATTCGACGTAGTCGGATCCGAGTCGAGATAAGATCCGAGTCGGACAGACCCAACTATGAGACGGAGCGATATGTCATCTGTGAGTCTCTAGTACAACATATGTTCTATGTCCTAAGACCTGAGCTGACGCATGTACTCGGGATGGTGACAGACTTGCTTTGGGCCGACCAAACGCTACTCCGTAACTGGGTTGTTATAAAGGTAGGTTTCTAGTTTGTCCAGAACCATGTTGCGAGACATGGTCGAGCAAGATGGGATTTGCCCCTCCGATCAGGAGAGATATACTCTGGGCCCCTCGTGTGATCCGACCAGGATAAGCATGGCCATGCGAGAAGGATTATGAGATAATCTGGTTTGTGGTTGGCATCACTGGAACGAGAAAGAGGTCGGGCTAGCACAAGGATGACAGACTCGCCTTGAGCTCGACAACATATATCGTGTGGCAAGAGGAATGGATGTGTGATGTACAGGTTCGCTAACCAGTTTCATAGTCTGCTTGGTGTTCGGCATGCCTTGCTAGAGGCCGCTACCAACTGTGCAGTTCGGAGTTGATCCGAACTGTGACCAAGCCGACTTGAACCTAAGGGGTCGCGCGCTTAAGGGAAGGAACCTACATGGTCGGATCTGAGGACACTCGTCGGATGTGATCCGAACTGTATTCGGATTGTGGCCGAGTAGACTTATGGGCTTTGGGGTCCGTGCGAGGCCCAAGTGTTGAGCCCACGACGGACGCCTATATATATAGTGGAGGTGCCGCACACTCACGCAGTTGATCGCTTCGGTGCTGTCACTAGGGTTTGCATGTGTTGCGAATAGACACCTCCACTCGCTGCCGGTTGTGTGATCGAACCTAGCAGTCTGCTGCATGACGTTCGTCCTGCACGCGCGGATACCGTTAGAGGCGATGCACTTGCGCCGCTCTGGCGAACCTGTACGTGGGAACCGACCACCGGCTGTACGAGGGAGATCGGACGAGGAGGAGACGACCCACGCGGACGCGCTGCCCCAACTCTTCTTCCGCTGCACGGCACTGCGCGTCTAGTGGTAACGAACTGTGATCCATCTCCCGTAGCATGTTCTTGGTTGGTCTGCGCGTAGGAAATTTTAATTTGCAGTCGACGCACCCTACCATAGATCCCAACACATATCTCCGGGTGCGCCAATTTCATCGCGGCCAGCAAGGCCAACTCGATCTCAAACACCGGGAGAAGGACGACAACCTCCGGGCCAAATGGGTCATGCTGAGCGCCAAGCGTGTCCACCCGTGCTTGGCGCTACTAACAAAGAAGCCCCAGGCCGACAAGGCGTGGTCCTATGTGAAGCTCACCGACGAGCGGGCGGCGTTGGTGCTGGAGCAGATGAAGTCTGACCTGAAGCCCGACAATGTGAATGCGGCGAGGATTACAGGGGCCATGCTACTGAGGGAATTTCTAGCGCTGCGCGTGGCCCCGCTGCAGGCCCGTTCGCGCCCCTTGTGGGAACTCGGGGATGAAGAGGACGAGGTTCGCCTGAGCTCGGAGGCCTTGTCCGGCAAGGAGCTGACCACAACTCTCCGCCTCCTGGTCGGGGATGATCAGGAGTATCCTCCCAATGTCTTCACTCCCTTGTTCTGCAGCAAGGATAGTGCGCTGATCATGACCTCCAAGCCGACCTTCGATGGGCGGGGATTGGTGCCGTCGGTGCTCACCAGGGGCCCAGTGGCGCCGGCGCCGGTGGAGCTGTCTTCTGGTGAGTCCCATGAGGAAGAAGAGGAGGAAGACTTGGAGGTGACCCCCGAAGGGACGGGGGAGACCTCCCCCCCTGAGTAAGGCTGACATCCTCCACGCCTTCCTTGACGATGATGAGGCCAACATTTCCCAGGAGAAGGAGGAACTGCCCATGATCCCGATGAGGGGCAGGTCGGTGCTGGTCCTCCAAGATTCTGTTGCTGCTCCGGTGCCGGCTGGAGCCGCTTCTGGTTCAACTGCCGCTCCCGCTTAAGCTTCTAGAGTAGGTGCGGCAGTGCCTCGGGTCATGACGCTCTCTGGCTTCAAGCTCACCAAGCAGAAGGTGGTCTGTGTTGCTGTAGACCAGTAAGTGCCCCGCCTCGCCTTGTTCCTGCTGCTGGTGCTCGTTTCCAACTCTCTTTGCTTGCTGTGTAACCAGGCTTTCGTCTGTGGTGAAGAGGAGAAGGGAGAGCGAGGTGCTGTTGCTTGAGTCCGCGTCGCCTCCTGTGACCGTGCCCCTCTCCACGGGCAAAGGAGGGGATGGTGCTTATGCTTGTCCAGCCCGGTCATCCTCGCGGGGCCCGGTGGAGCATCCTTGGGATGAGTCAGCCCCCGAAGCCCCGCTGGCTCAGGAGGTGCCAGCGTCCGGCGCGACTAGTGAGGTTCACGAGCCCTTGATCTCCCAGGCTCTGGTGACAATGTCACCCCTTCTCCTGCTGCGCCCCTGGCTCCGGGTTCTTCTGCTTCCTCAGCCGTCTTGGAGCACGCCTTTTCGGAGATGGCCCGGCTGCAGGAAGATCTCCATGGCATGGACTCGCACCTGGTGGCAGGCGCTTGGAGCTGGTCTCTGGCTGGCATCACTTCGACTCAGTGGTCCGAGCGTCGCTGAGCCAGGCCGTGGCTGTAGGATCGAAAGTATGTCTAGAGGGGGGGGGGGTGATTAGACTACTTGAGCAAATAAGAACTTATCCTTTTCCCAATTTTAATTCTTGGCTGATTTTAGCAACTTTGGACAAGTCAAGCAATCTTAACACAATTCAAGCAAGCATGCAAAGATTATATGAGCAGCGGAAAGTAAAGCATGCAACTTGCAAGAATGTAAAGGGAAGGGTTTGGAGGATTCAAACACAATAGGAGACGCAGATGTTTTTGTCGTGGTTCCGATAGGTGGTGCTATCGTACATCCACGTTGATGGAGACTTCAACCCATGAAGGGTAACGACTGCACGAGTCCACGGAGGGCTCCGCCCACGAAGGGTCCACGAAGAAGCAACCTTGTCTATCCCACCATGGCCGTCGCCCACGAAGGACTTGCCTCACTAGCGGTAGATCTTCACGAAGTAGGCGATCTCCTTACCGTTACAAACTCCTTGGTTCAACTCGACAATATTGTCGGAGGCTCCCAAGTGACACCTAGCCAATCTAGGAGACACCACTCTCCAAGAAGTAACAAATGGTGTGTTGATGATGAACTCCTTGCACTTGTGCTTCAAATGATAGTCTCCCCAACACTCAACTCTCTCTCACAGGATATGGATTTGGTGGACAAAATATTTGAGTGGAAAGCGACTTGGGGAAGGCTAGAGATCAAGATTCATATGGTAAGAATGGAATATCTTGGCCTCAACACAAGTGTAGGTGGTTCTACCTTAGAAAAGGTAAGTTGGAAGTGTAGGTATGTTCTGATGGCTCTCTCTTCAAATGAAGATGTGGTGGAGGGGTATATATAGCCTCCACACAAATTCTAACCGTTACACACAACTTGCCAATCTCGGTGGGACCGAATTGATAAACTCGGTCGGACCAATTCAGCAAAGCTAGTGACCGTTAGGAGTTTCGATGGGACCGACATGCAACTCGGTAGGACCGGTATGATTATGGTTAGGGCATAGCGTAATCTCGGTGAGACCGATTACACAAACTCGGTGAGACCGATTTTGGTAATAAGCTAACCAGAGAGTTGGTCAGGTAAACTCGGTGGGACCGATCGCTCATTTCGGTGAGACCGAAACGTTACGAAGGGGAAACAGAGACTTTACATTGCAATCTCGGTGGGACCGACCGCTCATCTCGGTAAGACCAAAATGTTACGAAGGGGAAATAGAGAGTTTACAATCCCATCTCGGTGAGACCGAGATCCCTATCGATGAGACCGATTTGCCTAGGGTTTGTGGCAGTGGCTATGACATTTGAACTCGGTGGCGCCGAATAGAAAGAATTGGTGGGGCTGAGTTTGACTTTTGGTTTAGGTCATATGTGGATGTGAGAAAGTAGTTGAGGGCTTTGGAGCATATTACTAAGCATTTTGAGCAAGAGCCTCATTAAGCAACACCTCATCCCTCCTTAATAGTATTGGATTTTCCTATAGACTCAATGTGATCTTGGATCACTAAAATAGAAAATGTAGAGTCTTGAGCTTTGAGCTTGAGCCAATCCTTTTGTCCTTAGCATTTTGAGGGGTTCACTTTTCTCATCCATGCCATGCCAATCATTGAGCTTTCCTGAGATATTATTCTTGAAATGGCATTAGCTCAATGAGCTATATGTTGTTAGGAATTACCAAAACCACCTAGGGATAGTTGCACTTTCAATCTCCCCCTTTTTGGTAATTGATGACAACATATAGATCAAAGCTTCGACAAATGATAATAAGCATGAAATATATCGTCGCTTTGAGAAGTATGTGATAAGTAAGAGCTCCCCCTAAATTTGTGCATATTTAAAATTTGCTTTGGACTGCAAATGCACAAAGAGTTAGAGTCATGGGTTACTCTTCCATGTCACATACATCTTGGTGGAGCGCTTAAATGATAAGAATGAAATACATGCACTCATCACCAAGAATAGTGAATGATCACATAAGATAGATAAGATGATAATATTAAGCAAACATTAAGTGTAGCTTATGATCAAACACATGATCATCAATGTCTCACGAGCAATGACATAGTATCTCACACAAAAGCAAACAAAGTTCAAAAAACCATCAAATAAAGCAAGAGAGAAAAAAGCAACACTCTCTCTCTCTCGAAGCCTATGATCTATACATTTTTCTCCCCCTTTGGCAACAAGTTACCAAAAAGTTCCTAGAAAATGCATAGTGCTAGATCGACGCTCAGGCTTGATCTTCAGGTGGTGGTGGAGTCCGGAGCACTCCAAGGACGAAGCCTTCTGTAGACATGGTCGGAGTCGAGGCTGAAGTAGATGCTGGAGCTGGTGGAACTGAAGCTGTGGCTGGTGCAGAAGTAGTGGCTCGGGTGTCAGCAACTGGCACTACATGTGATCTCTGAGCTCTTGGCACTCTGGTAAATGCATCAGTTGTAGTCTTGCCTCTCCTCTCCTGCATGTCATCCTGAAGTTGTTCCACTGCAGACTGAATCTCTGTTACTTTGACATCCAAGTCATAGAACTTTTGTTCCATGATTCTTTCTAAGCTCTGCTGATTCTGAGTGAGGGTGGCCAGCCCTTGCTCAATTCTCAGTGTGGATGCAATCAAGTAACCAAGCTGCTCTTGTTTGGTTTTCAAGAAATACTCAGATGCCTCCTCTTGAGTTGGCATCTTGGCAGCTTTCTCCTTCCTTGCCTTCTCCTTCTTTGCTTGTGCTTCTGCAGATGATGGTTCATTCTCATGCATGACAACCTGATTATCTTCAAAATCTGGATGAATGGGCAGATGTTCCTTATCCAAAAGGTATATCACCATGCCCATCTTAGAGTTGATCAGCTCCTGGATCTGAGGGGCATATCCATAGCTCCTCTTCTGGTCCGCTGCAGTCCTCTTGATTGTTTCTACGATGAGGCTCATGACTTTGAATTTTTGTGGCACATCAAAGATATGAAGCAAGTTGATTGCATGGCCTCTGATCATCTTGTGATCACCTAACTTGGGCAACAAGGTGTGCCTCAAAATCCAATTAATTGTAGGCAGACCTGACAGAAGATAATGCACTGAGCCAAACTTGAAAGTATCAAGTGCTTCATTTGGGATCTCCTTGTACATGTTTGACATTGAGTTATGATCCATCTTCTTCTTGGCATAGATATCCAAGTCATCCTCATGCTCTTCAGGGGCATTGATGAGCTGTGCCCACTCAGCAACTGTAGATTGGTACCTCGTCCCCTTAGACATCCATACAATTCTGCCATCTGGATAAAAATGTGTTGTGGAGTAGAATTGCATAATGAGTTCCTCGTTCCACTTTGTGAGCTTCTGCCCAACAAAGTCTGCTACTCCACAAGCATTGAAGTTGTCATACACTCCAGGGTAGTGTTCTTCATTGTCCTTGATGTACTCCCAATCAACCCATCTCATGTCACAAACTATGGGCTTCTTGTCCAACAAAACTGTCTCATTGAAGTCCCGCTGTTCCTTAGTGTGAAACCTGTAATCAACAGCAGTTCTTCTCCTTGAAGCATACGGATCTGCTTCTCTCCACTTCCTCAGACCTGAGTCTCTTCTGAGCTTCATGTCCTCAGCCACAGGATGAGCATCATTGTGGTCTAGGATCTTGGGCTTGAGCTTTCTCAGAACATGCTCTTCATCATCTTCTTCAGCAGCTTCAGGCACTGGGGCCTTGTTCCTTTCAGTTGTAGGTATGCTCCTCGTATTTCTCTTTGGAGATGTCTTGACCTTTGATGCAGCCTTGGGTGCTTCCTTGGGCTTAGATGCAGTAGCCCCTGATTTGATAGCATCACCCATTAGCTTGGGTGCCTTAGGTGCTGGTGCAGCAACCTCTTCTTCTTCCTCTTTTTCCATGATGGAAGCCTTTCCAAGCACTCTGGCTACGGTCTTCTTGACCCTTTCCTTCCTTTTCTTTCCTTCAGCAGCAATTGGCTCTATGGTTGCAGGCTTTACAGGAATTTGAGTTGAGGCTCTGGCCTTTGGCATAGGCTGCCTACCTGCTGGCCTTTTGGTTTTCAATCCTGGCTTTGTGCCTTGAGCTGAGCCATGTTCCTTCTCGAGCACTACTCTCTTTGAAGTTGCTTCCTCTTCTGCCACATAGTCCTCATCCTCTGATTCTGAGGTTCTCTTCTTCCTTTGTCTTGTGGCAGCTTTTGGCAAATTGCTAGGGGTGCTCCTGCTGCCTTCATCTGAAGAACTTGAGGGACTAGTGCCCTCACTCATCTGCACTTGCTGCTCTGACAAGTTCTGGCTATCACTTTGGTCTGACATAATGCAAACTCTGACTGCTGACCCTGTGAATAGGTTATAGATGAGATAGAGTGGATGAGCATCACAAAATGCAAAGATTTTTGCAAAAGAATAATTCAAAAACTTAGTTTTAGTTTCCCACTGAAAACATCTCGGATCTACCGATTTCTAAACTTGGTGATACCGAAGCAGTTTTGGCACCTAAGTTGTGAACTCGGTCAGACCGAGTCACAGTTCGGTGGCACCGAGACTGCTAGGGTTTCACAGAGTTCCAAAATCGGTCACACCGATAAGTAATTCTCGGTCAGACCGAATCTCACTTGTGCAATGGCATAAGCCAAATCGGTGGGACCGAGTTTTTCAACTCGGTGGGTCCGAGATGGTTTCGGCGGAAACCTAAACCTAAATTTTTTGAATTAAACCTAATCTACGAGTTCATTGACTGGATAGAAGTTTAACAAACGTGGCAAGAATCATGATGATCACAATGTGCTAAGAATCGGATTGGGGAATAGCACAAAGATCGAGTCCATACCCTAGTTCGGCGGAGACTCGCTACGGCGGTAACGGCGGGGTTGAATTTCCGTTGACAGCGAGAGGCGGCTGGCGGCGAGGAGACGATCCGGAGACCAAGTTGGCAGAGCAGGCTATCGCGCGGGCGAAGGGGTTCGGAGAAATTTCCAAAAAATTTCCCGTGACTATATATAGCCCGACCCTGTCGGTGTGACCGAGTGGAACAACTCGGTGGCACCGAGATGCAAAACTATATACAGTTGTTGCAACTCGGTGTGACCGAATGGTTCAAATCGGTTGCACTGAGATCGAAAACCTAGATCAACTTAATGATCTCGGTAGGACCGAAAGTAGGGTATCGGTCAGACCGAGAATCATAAAGAGGTTTTGGAAGTTTAAGTCTATGACGAATCGGGGACTCCGAGCGCTCCTCACACAGAGTGGTTCGAATCTGACTTGATCAAATTTTGTAATGTAGCATGAATAGAGTTTGAGACGAGAAAAGCATAGATAGCTAGAGGAGGTTCTTAGGCATTCTTGTCCATCCACTTGGCAAAAGGAAATAAAACCAAACAATCAAAACAACAAGTGGATGTCCTCGAATGGGTAAAATATGCAACCAGCATGCTCACACAATAAGATGGCAAATGAAATATGTGACAAAGCATGCACAACCAATTCTAGCATCTATCAAGCAATTTGCGATGACAAGGTCATCTATATGTGAATATATTGTCTTAGGAGTCAAGTGAGAACACTTGATCATAGGTCATACTCATTGTTTAAGCTCAAGTGGGGTTACCACTTTTACATAAAGCATTGTTGTGTTCACATCTTTAGAGTTGCTTTAGCTCAAGTCTTAGAGTAAAGCTCCCCCTAGATGTGATATCCCCCCTTAGAGGGATGAACTAACCTCGGGTTTTGTCAATGATGACTTCTTGTAGATGTTGAAGATGTGGATGCTCAATGTTGATGTAGATCACTTGGAGCTATCCATTTGAGTGGATTGCACTTTCAATACCTACATGGGTTAGTCCCACAAGGAACAAACAAGGATATCCATAGACATAGAGTGATGCACACACAAGATGATGTCCATGAAAACTTTTAGGTTACCTTGTCCCTTGTCTTACCAACAAGAGGGTTTGTGACTCCTTGAACTAGTGCAAGATGTGGAAGTTGATTGCACTTGTTCTTGCCAAAATGATAAGAGTGAAGTATGTTGGCGGAGTCACCCTCAAGAACTCTCTAGTTCTTCTTCTTTTGGATCCACACCATCTTGATGGAAATCCTTGGAGTTGTAGTCGTACTTGATGAAGTGGAACTTGAAGTAGTCTTGGGAATCCACTTGACTAAGGTCTTAGGAGCTTCTTCAAATGCATCAATTTCCTCTTGAAGCTTGTCCTTGCCTTTTTGCTTGTAGTCTTGTGGTGGAAGATCATCTTGAGCTTGTGTCCCCTTGAAAGAAGTATCATACTTCTCTTGTTGGGGAACAAACTTTGTCTCGGGGTATTGATCTTCTTCCCACTCAACACCATTGGCATTGAACTTTCGTTCAAAACCAACACCTTGATTCTTCCAGTGCATTCCTTGCTTGCGCACAACTTCCTCGAATTGCTTACTCCCGGCAAGGCTTTTGTACACTCCTTTCTCTATAATTCCCTTCAATAAGCTATTTTCTTGCTCAAGTGTAACTTGGCTAAGAGAATCATTAGTGGAATCAAGAGAACTACTAGAAGCAACAATATTGGATTTAGCATGATCATTGTTACTGCTAGAGGAAGAATCTTTCTTGTTCTTGTTACTAGACTTGACTTGAGGCATGTAAGTGGATAAGAGTAAACGCTTGGCAATGTAAGAAGAACTTTTCTTGCGGAGATCATCATTGATTGCTTTTAAGAACTCATGCTCTTGCTCAAGATTGAGCTTTTCAAAGCGTAATTTCTCATGAGCTCTTAAAAGTTCTCGATGATCTTCGAAGATAGTTTCATGAGCTAACTTAAGAGTGTTTAGTTCTTTAGTTAGAGCCTCAATCTTCTCCTTATCATTGTCATTCGTTTTATCTTGATTAGCATGATTAATTGACGTTTCATCATAGTATTCATCACTAGAGTTGTCAACAAGCAAATCATCACCTAACAAGTCATCTTCATCACTATTGAAATCAACATACTCGGGGTGTGTTACCTTAGGACCTTTGGCCATGAAGCATCTTCCAATTCCTTCATTTGGTGAGTCAAATATGTCGTAGGAGTTGGTTGACACAAGTGCTAGACCGGCAACACCTTCATCTTGAGTATCTTCGGAGTCGGAGTGATAACTTCTCTCGGAGTGGCTGTCGGAGTCGGAGCCGGATACCCATTCACCAACATGAGCTTGATGTCTTCGTTTTTTGTAGCTCCTTGATGATTTTTCCTTCCTTTCCGAATCCTTGCTTCTCCGTGAGTATCTTCGTTCATAACGATCATCTCTACTCCTTCTCTCTCTTGGTGGTGATTCTTTGCTTCTTCTTTTTGGAGAATCTTCTCTTCTCTTGTAGGGAGCCGTACACTCATTGGAATAGTGTCCGGGTCTTCCACAACTGTAGCAGTTTCGCTCTCGACTAGCAGATCTTTTGTCATTGTAGGACCTTGACTTGAAGCTTCTATCTTTGCTTCTACTCTTGTAGAACTTGTTGAAGTTCTTCACCATTAAGCTCAATTCTTCATTGAAGTTTTGTTTCTCACTTGATGATGTAGGGGCTTCACATGAGGCTTTGTAGGCACCACTTGATTTGTTGTGAAGTTCCTCTTTATCCTTAAGTGACATCTCATGAGCAACAATTCTTCCAATCACCTCCGTTGGCTTGAGATCTTTGTAATTGGGCATCATTTGGATCAATGTGCACATGGTATCATATTTTCCATCCAAGGCTCTTAGAATCTTCTTGATGATGAATCTATCGGTCATCTCTTCACTTCCTAAGCCGGCAATCTCATTTGTGATGAGAGCAAGCCTAGAGTACATTTCAGCGACACCTTCACCATCCTTCATTTTGAACTTGTCAAGTTGACTTTGAAGCACATCCAACTTGGATTCCTTGACGGAGTCGGTACCTTCGTGCATATCAATCAAAGTGTCCCAAATTTCCTTTGCATTCTCAAGACGGCTGCTTTTGTTGAATTCTTCGGGGCACAATCCGTTCAAGAGAATATCACAAGCTTGAGCATTGTATTGCAACATTTTCAACTCATCCGCGGTAGCTTCAAGGTTTGGTTCTTTCCCATCAAAGAAGTCACCTTGCAAACCAACACACACAATAGCCCAAACGGCGGGGTTATGTCCAAGAATATGCATTTTCATTTTATGCTTCCAACTAGCAAAATTAGTACCATCAAAGTAAGGACCTCTACGGTGATAATTTCCCTCCCTGGACGCCATACTCTCCTAGGTTGTGAAACCAAGGCTATGACTACCAAAAGCTATGGAGATCAAAGCAAATGGAGACCAAAGCTCTGATACCACTTGTAGGATCGAAAGTATGTCTAGAGGGGGGTGATTAGACTACTTGACCAAATAAAAACTTAACCTTTTCCCAATTTTAGTTCTTGGCAGATTTTAGCTATTGTAGGACAAGTCAAGCAATCATCACGCAATTCAAGCAAGCATGCAAAGAGTATATTGGCAGCGGAAAGTAAAGCATGCAACTTGCAAGAATGTAAAGGGAAGGGTTTGGAGAATTCAAACGCAATTGGAGACACGGATGTTTTTCCCGTGGTTCGGATAGGTGGTGCTATCCTACATCCACGTTGATGGAGACTTCAACCCAGGAAGGGTAACGGTTGCGCGAGTCCACGGAGGGCTCCACCCATGAAGGGTAATGGTTGCGTGAGTCCACGGAGGGCTCCACCCACGAAGGGTCCACGAAGAAGCAACCACCCACAAAGGGTCCACGAAGAAGCAACCTTGTCTATCCCACCATGGCCATCGCCCACGAAGGACTTGCCTCACTAGTGGTAGATCTTCGCGAAGTAGGTGATCTCCTTGCCCTTACAAACTCCTTGGTTCAACTCCACAATCTTGTCGGAGGCTCCCAAGTAACACCTAGCCAACCTAGGAGACACCACTCTCCAAGAAGTAACAAATGGTGCGTAGGTAATGAACTCCTTGCTCTTGTGCTTCAAATGATAGTCTCCCCAACACTCAACTCTCTCTCATAGGATTTGGATTTTGTGGAAAGAAGATTTGAGTGGGAAGCAACTTGGGGAAGGCTAGAGATCAAGATTCATATGGTAGGAATGGAATATCTTGGTCTCAACACATGAGTAGGTGGTTCTCTCTCAGAACATATGAGTTGGAATTGTGTATGTGTTCTGATGGCTCTCTCCACGAATGAAGAGGAGGTGGAGGGGTATATATAGCCTCCACACAAAATCCAACTGTTACACACAGTTTTCCAATCTCGGTGGGACCGAATCAACAAACTCGGTCGGACTGAAAAGGTAAACCTAGTGACCGTTAGAGATTTTCGGTGGGACTGACATGCAACTCGGTAGGACCGATATGCTTAGGGTTTGGGCATAACGTAATCTTGGTGAGACCGATTACACAAGCTCGGTGAGACCGATTTTGGTAATTAGCTAACGAGAGAGTTGGTCAGGCAAACTCGGTGGGACCGATTTGCTCTTTTGGTGAGACCGAAAAGTTACAAAAAGGAAACACTGAATTTACATTGCAATCTCGGTGGGACCGATCCGCTCTTTCGATGAGACCGAAAAGTTACGAAAGGGAAACAGAGAGTTTGGAATCCCATCTCAGTGAGACCGAGATCCCTATCGGTAGAACCGAATTGCTAGGGTTTGGCAGTGGCTTATGACAAGTGAAACTCGGTGGCGCCGGATAGAAAGATTTGGTAGGACCGAGTTTGGCTTAGGGTTTAGGTCATATGTGGATATGGGAAAGTAGTTGAGAGTTTTGGAGCATATCACTAAGCACATGAAGCAAGAGGCTCATTAAGCAACACCTCATCCCTCCTTGATAGTATTGGCTTTTCCTAAAGACTCAATGTGATCTTGGATCACTAAAATATAAAATGAAGAGTCTTGAGCTTTTGAGCTTGAGCCAATCCTTTGTCCTTAGCATTTTGAGGGTTCCACTTTCACATCCATGCCATGCCAATCATTGAGCTTTCCTGAAATAATCATCTTGGAATAGCATTAGCTCAATGAGCTATATGTTGTTATGAATTACCAAAACCACCTAGGGATAGTTGCATTTTCAACCTCCATTCCCACACTGCCGTCTTCACCTGCACCACCGGAAGAGCGGCATCATCACCGTTTCCTCGGATGAAGCTAAGGCCTAATCAGCGCCACCAAAAAGGTTGTACACTAATCACTGCATTTTCTTCTTGATTCGATCTCACGGTGCTGCCGATGCTTGGTCCCGAGCCGGCACTGCGCGACTCCATTCACTTTCAGAGACTTCGTATCTCTCAATCCGGGCATTTGCTTGAAATATTAACTTCAACTCCTAGAACATCTCATATGCTCCATGACGTTCAAAATGTCGTTGAAGTCCCGATTCTAAGCCGTAAAGCATGGCACATTGAACTATTGAGTAGTCATCAGCTTTGCTCTGCCAGACATTCATAACATCCGGCGTTGCTCCTGCACAAGGCCTGGCACCCAGCGGTGCTTCTAGGACGTAATTCTTCTGTGCAGCAATGAGGATAATCCTCAAGTTACGGACCCAGTCTGTGTAATTGCTACCATCATCTTTCAACTTTGCTTTCTCAAGGAACGCATTAAAATTCAACGGAACAACAACACGAGCCATCTATCTACAATCAAACATAAACAAGCAAGATACTAATCGGGTACTAAGTTTCATGATAAATTTAAGTTCAGTTAATTTACTTAAAGAACTCCCACTTAGATAGACATCCTTCTAATCCTCTAAGTGATCACGTGATCCAAATCAACTAAACCATGTCCGATCATCACGTGAGATGGAGTAGTTTCATTGGTGAACATCTTTATGTTGATCATATCTACTATATGATTCACGCTTGAACTTTCGGTCTCCGTGTTCCGAGGCCATATCTGTATATGCTTGGCTCGTCAAGTTTAACCTGAGTATTACGCGTGTGCAACTGTTTTGCACCCGTTGTATTTGAACGTAGAACCTATCACACCCGATCATCACGTGGTGTCTCAGCATGAAGAACTTTCACAACGGTGCATACTCAGGGAGAACACTACTTGATAATTTAGTGAGAGATCATCTTATAATGCTACCGTCAATCAAAGCAAGATAAGATGCATAAAAGATAAACATCACATGCAATCAATATAAGTGATATGATATGGCCATCATCATCTTGTGCTTGTGATCTCCATCTCCGAAGCACCGTCGTGATCACCATCGTCACAGGCGCGACACCTTGATCTCCATCGTAGCATCATTGTCGTCTCGCCAAGCTTGTGCTTCCACGACTATCGCTACCGTTTAGTGATAAAGTAAAGCATTACAGCGCGATTGCATTGCATACAATAAAGCAACAACCATATGGCTCCTGCCAGTTGCCGATAACTCGGTTACAAAACATGATCATCTCATACAATAAAATTTAGCATCATGTCTTGACCATATCACATCACAACATACCCTGCAAAAACAAGTTAGACGTCCTCTACTTTGTTGTTGCAAGTTTTTACGTGGCTTCTACGGGCTTAAGCAAGAACCAATCTTACCTACGCATCAAAACCACAACGATAGTTTGTCAAGTTGGTGCTGTTTTAACCTTCACAAGGACCGGGCGTAGCCACACTCGATTCAACTAAAGTTGGAGAAACTGTCACCCGCAAGCCACCTCTGTGCAAAGCACGTCGGGAGAACCGGTCTCGCGTAAGCGTACGCGTAATGTCGGTCCGGGCCGCTTCGTCCAAAGATACCGCCGAACCAAAGTATGACATGCTTGTAAGCAGTATGACTTATATCGCCCACAACTCACTTGTGTTCTACTCGTGCATATAACATCAACATATAAAACCTAGGCTCTGATACCACTGTTGGGTTTCGTAGTAATTTCAAAAAATTTCCTACGCACACGCAAGATCATGGTGATGCATAGCAACGAGAGGGGGAGGATGATCTACATACCTAGTAGATCGACAACGCAAGCGTTTGGTTGATGTAGTCGTACGTCTCCACGATCCGACCGATCAAGCACCGAAACTACGGCGCCTCCGAGTTCTAGCACACGTTCAGCTCGATGACGATCCCCGGACTCCGATCCAGCAAAGTGTCGGGGAAGAGTTCCGTCAGCACGACGGCGTGGTGACGATCTTGACGTACTACTGCTGCAGGGCTTCGCCTAAGCACCGCTACAATATTATCGAGGACTATGGTGGCTGGGGCCGCCGCACACGGCTAAGGAATAGATCACGTGGATCAACTTGTGTGTCTCTGGGGTGTCCCTGCCTCTGTATATAAAGGACTAAAGGGGGGAAGGCTGGTCGGCCAAGTAGGGCTTGCCAGGAGAGTCCTACTCCCTCTGGGAGTAGGATCCCCCCCCCCCCCAATCCTAGTTGGAATAGGATTCGCGGAGGGGGGAAAAGAGAGAGAGGGGCCGGCCCCCTCTCCTTGTCCTATTCGGACCAAGGGAGGGGAGGGGCACGCGGCCCATGTAGGGCTGCCTCTTCACTTTTCCACTAAGGCCCATCATGGCCCATTTAGCTCCCGGGGGGTTCCGGTAACCTCCCGGCACTCCGGTAAAATCCCGATTTCACCCGGAACACTTCCGGTATCCAAATATAGGCTTCCAATATATCAATCTTTATGTCTCGACCATTTCGAGACTCCTCGTCATGTCCGTGATCACATCCGAGACTCTGAACAAACTTCGGTACATCAAAATGTATAAACTCATAATATAACTATCATCGTAACCTTAAGCGTGCGGACCCTACGGGTTCACGAACAATGTAGACATGACCGAGACATGTCTCCGGTCAATAACCAATAGCGGAATCTGGATGCTCATATTGGCTCCTACATATTCTATGAAGATCTTTATCGGTCAGACCGCATAACAACATACGCTGTTCCCTTTGTCATCGGTATGTTACTTGCCCGAGATTCGATCGTCGGTATTCCAAATACCTAGTTCAATCTCGTTACCGGCAAGTCTCTTTACTCATTCTGTAATACATCATCCCGCAACTAACTCATTGGTTGCAGTGCTTGCAAGGCTTAAGTGATGTGCATTACCGAGAGGGCCCAGAGATACCTCTCCGACAATCGGAGTGACAAATCCTAATCTCGAAATACGCCAACCCAACATGTACCTTTGGAGACACCTGTAGAGCTCCTTTATAATCACCCAGTTACGTTGTGACGTTTGGTAGCACACAAAGTGTTCCTCTGGTAAAGTGCTCCTCATAGTCATAGGAACATGTATAAGTCATGAAGAAAGCAATAGCAACATACTAAATGATCGGGTGCTAAGCTAGTGGAATGGGTCTTGTCAATCAGATCATTCACTTAATGATGTGATCCCATTAATCAAATAACAACTACTTGTTTATGGTTAGGAAACATAACCATCTTTGATTAACGAGCTAGTCAAGTAGAGGCATACTAGTGACACTTTGTTTGTCTATGTATTCACACGTGTATTATGTTTCCGGTTAATACAATTCTAGCATGAATAATAAACATTTATCATGATATAAGGAAATAAATAATAACTTTATTATTGCCCCGAAGTGACAATAATCGGGATACTTACCGGTGATGACCGTAGTTTGAGGAGTTCATGTATTCACTATGTGCTAATGCTTTGTTCCGGTTCTCTATTAAAAGGAGGACTTAATATCCCTTAGTTTCCATTAGGACCCCGCTGCCACGGGAGGGTAGGTCAAAAGATGTCATGCAAGTTCTTTTCCATAAGCACGTATGACTATATTCGGAATACATGCCTACATTACATTGACGAATTGGAGCTAGTTCTGTGTCACCCTATGTTATGATTGTTACATGATGAACCACATCTGGCATAATTATCCATCATTGATCCGATGCCTACGAGCTTTCCATATACTGGTTTACGCTTATTTACTTTCCCGTTGCTATTGTTACAATCACTACAAAATACCAAAAACATTACTTTGCTTTTGTTACTCTTTTGTTACCGTTACCATCACTATCATATTACTTTGCTACTAAACACTTTGCTGCAGATACTAAGTTTCCAGGTGTGGTTGAATTGACAACTCAGCTGCTAATACTTGAGAATATTCTTTCGCTCACCTTGTGTCGAATCAATAAATTTGGGTTGAATACTCTACCCTCGAAAGCTGTTGCGATCCCCTATACTTGTGGGTTATCATATATGAGCAGCGGAAAGTAAAGCATGCAACTTGCAAGAATGTAAAGGGAAGGGTTTGGAGGATTCAAACGCAATGGGAGACACGGTTGTTTTTGTCGTGGTTCCGATAGGTGGTGCTATCGTACATCCACGTTGATGGAGACTTCAACCCACGAAGGGTAACGGCTGCGCGAGTCCACGGAGGGCTCCACCCATGAAGGGTCCATGAAGAAGCAACCTTGTCTATCCCACCATGGCTGTCACCCACGAAGGACTTGCCTCACTAGTGGTAGATCTTCACGAAGTAGGTGATCTCCTTGCCCTTACAAACTCCTTGGTTCAACTCCACAATCTTGTCGGAGTCTCCCAAGTGACACCTAGCCAATCTAGGAGACACCACTCTCCAAGAAGTAACAAATGGTGTGTTGTTGATGAACTCCTTGCTCTTGTGCTTCAAATGATAGTCTCCCCAACACTCAGCTCTCTCTCACAGGATATGGATTTGGTGGAAAGAAGATTTGAGTGGAAAGCAACTTCGGGAAGGCTAGATATCAAGATTCATATGGTAAGAATGGAATAGTATGGCTCATGTGTATGTGATGCATGTATTTCGTACACGATCACTCAAACCGGTAGAATGCGATTCTATGCATAACTTTATTTTGCAGGGTTTGATGTGAATAGTATGGCTCATGTCTATGTGATGCATGTGTGTAAATTATACATGGCCTACGTGTCATGTTTGGCAGCCGGTAGGAGCCAAAGTGCTATCATTATATTGTATAACGACCTGCGTGTCGACTTGTGACTCTATGTAAAATTCATCACTAGTTGTAGTAGTTGGATAATAGAGATCGGGTTGGTGGCTTGGCGTCCCGGCGTGACAAACAAGATGGAGTTTCTAGATGGTCATCGGAGTTGGAGCCAACCTGGAAGAACATCCATGAAGGAGCCATACTATTTCACAATATGTGTTTATTTGTGATTGTTATGCTTCCTTGTTTTCTATGCATGTTAGAATGGTAGAAAGATCCCTCATGAATATCAAGCGAATTGCCATCCCCGATGTTGCACCTTCGCACGTCAAGTACGTCTAGTAGTGGGCTCATAAAATTGGGGTGCTGCTAGGTGTCCTTGAACTGAAGGGTTCGTGTCGGACACGGACATGCACTGCATTAGGTTGACTTGACAAGGCTATCAAAACGGTTTTGGGCCTTGTGGCAAAAGAGGTCGGGAGCCGGGGTATGAGATACCTACCCGACCGACAGGAGTCGTATGGAGATACGATTAGCAAGGAGTTGCTTACCGGATAGACATGTTGTCTAGCAGTGATGCTAAAGCTCACTAGTCGCATGTGCTAGTCGTATCCTGAATCACTGAGAGTTTGCAGAGGGATGCTGACTTCAGTGGGAGTATTTCTGTTTAAGGCTAGAATTACTCTACATAAACACATTGCTTAGTGATTGCATATTTTTCTGTTGTAGATCAATGGCACCACCTGCTCAACCCAACTTTGCATTGAAATCAATTCTGGAAAAAGGATAAACTGAATGGAACAAACTTTACTACTTTGTATAGAAATTTGAGAATTGTTCACAAGCATGATAAAAAGGAACATGTTCTAGAGGATCTGCTTCCAGAGGAACCTGCCGATAATGCTAGTACCACAACCAAGAATGCCTACCAGAAACTCATTGATGAATCAAACGATATCAGCTGCCTCATGCTGGCTTGTATGGAGCCCGATTTGCAGCAGCATTTCGAAGACGTTGGGGCTTTCGATATGATCGAGAGTCTCAAGAGCATGTTTCAGGTACAGGCTAGGACCGAAAGGTTCAACGTTTGGCGATCCTTGATGGATTGTAAGCTGAAGGAAGGTGATCCACTGAGCCCGCATGTGATCAAGATGATCGGATATGTGCAAGCTTTGGATCGGTTGGGCTTCCCGCTCTTGGATGAGATGGCTACTGATGCAGTTCTAGGTTCTCTTCCGCCCAGCTATGGGATGTTCATCTGAAACTATCATATGCATGGCATGGATAAGAAGCTCACTGAATTGCATGGGATGCTCAAAGTGGCAGAACAGGATATTAAGAAAGGCACGCATCAAGTGTTGATGGTGCAGAAATCGGCTAAGTTCAAGAAGAGTTGGTCTAAGAAGTAGGCTAAGGCAAAGGGCACGGAGATGGTAACCTCCGCCGCTGCGCCGAAGTCTGGACCGGACTCAAAGACCATTTGCTATCATTGCAAGGAAACTGGTCACTGGAAGAGGAACTGTAGCAAGTGGCTTGCAGAGCATGGCAAGAAGGCCGGGAATGCTGCTTCAGGCAAAGGTACACTTGTTGCATATGTTATAGACATTTACCTTGCCGACATACCTAGTAGCTCTTGGGTATTTGATACCGGATCGGTTGTTCATATTTGCAACTCGATGCAGGGGCTGGTAAGAACTAGGCATGTGGCACAAGGGGAGATTGACATCTGGGTCGACAACAAAGCAAGAGTTGCTGCGTTGGAGGTCGGCACGATGCAGCTCCAGCTTCCTTCTGGATTTATTTTGGAATTGAATAATTGTTATTACATTCCTGCACTTAGTCGGAACATTATTTCTGCCTCATGCTTGATGAGTCAGGGTTATGAATTCAATTTAAAGGACAATGGTTGTTATATTTATTTGAATGGTATGTTCCACGGCTACGCACCCATTATTGATGGGTTATTTATATTGAATGTAGAACAAGAACCGGTCTATAACGTGAATGTTAAGAGGCATAAGCCCAATGAGATAAATCCAACAAACTTCTGGCATTGCCGTCTTGGACACATTAGTCTGAAACGCATGAAGAAGCTCCATGATGATGGACTCCTAACTTCGACCGACTTTGGGTCGTTCGAGACATGCGAATCATGCTTGCTCGGCAAGATGACTAAGTCTCCTTTCGCAAAGAGTCGTGAGAGGGCATCTGAGCTGTTGGAATTGATACATAGTGATGTGTGTGGACCAATGAGCACAACTGCCAGAGGTGGCTATCAGTACTTCGTGACTTTTACCGACGACTTGAGTAGATACGGATATATCTATTTGATGAGGCACAAGTCAGAGACTTTTGAAAAGTTCAAAGAGTTTCAAAACGAGGTGGAGAATCAGCTCGGCAAGACTATAAAACTTCTACGATCTGATCGTGGAGGTGAGTACATGAGCCAGGAGTTTGATGATCATCTGAAAATCAGAGGTATAGTACCTCACCTCACACCCCCGGGTACGCCACAGAGAAATGGTGTATTAGAACGGAGGAATCGCACCTTGTTGGACATGGTTTGATCTATGATGAGCAAGTCAGATTTACCCTTGTCATTCTGGGGATACGCTCTAGAAACTGCAGCTTTCACACTTAACAGGGTACCATCAAAATCCGTAGACAAGACACCACATGAGATGTGGACCGGGAAGAGTCCCAGTTTGTCTTTTCTAAAGATTTGGGGTTGTGAAGCATTTGTCAAGAAACTTATGTCAGACAAGCTTACACCCAAGTCGGATAAATGCATATTCGTGGGATATCCGAGGGAAACCTTGGGATATAACTTCTACAATCGGGAAGAGAACAAAGTGTTTGTTGCTCGGAACAGGGTTTTCCTTGAGAAAGAGTTTCTCAGTCGGGAGGCTAGTGGGAGGACGGTCCGACTCAAAGAAATTCGAGAACCACTCGGGGACGGCTCGGCTGGTGATGAGATCATATCGGAGTCAGTTAGGGAACCCGTAGTGGAAGTGGCACCGAAACCACGGAGGTCGGAAAGATTGCACAGAGTGCGCGATGTATTGTTGCTCGAAAGCAACAAGACAACCACATATGCGGAAGCGATGGTGAGCCCAGATTCCGAGGCATAGCTGGAGGCCATGAGATCCGAGTTAAAGTCCATGGATGAGAATCAAGTTTGGGACTTGGTTGATCCGCCGCCTGGCGTAACGGCCATTGGTGGCAAATGGGTCTTTAAGAAGAAAACCGATGTGGATGGAAATGTTCAGATCCACAAAGCTCGGCTCGTCGCTAAGGGTTATGGACAAGTTCAAGGAATTGACTACGATGAGACTTACTCGCCGGTAGCGATGCTGAAGTCGGTAAGGATCGTACTAGCTATAGCTGCATATTTCGACTGCGAGATATGACAGATGGATGTCAAGACGGCTTTCCTTCATGGAAATTTAACCAAGGACGTGTATATGATACAACCCGAGGGTTTTGTCAATCCGACTAGCACTAGTAAGGTATGCAAGCTCAAGAGATCCATTTATGGGTTGAGGCAAGCATCTCGGAGCTGGAACATTTGTTTTGATGAGGTCATCACTGGTTTCGGCTTCATCAAAAGCGAAGAGGACTCTTGTTTACACAAAAAGTTAAGTGGGAGCTCGATAGTGTTTTTGATCTTGTATGTGGATGACATACTACTGATCTATTTCGATGCTGAACTTGGTCAAGGAGTCATTGAATGGCAAGTTTTCGATGAAGGACCTTGGTGAGGCAATGTACATTTTAGGCATTAAGATCTATAGAGATAGATCAAGAAGGCTGCTCGGCTTAAGCCAGAGCACGTACATAGATAAAGTGTTGAAGCGGTTCAACATGAGTGAGGCAAAGAAAGGGTTCTTGCCACTCTCACATGGTATAAGGCTAAGCGAGACTCGGAGTGCTTCGACATCTGATGAGCGAAGCAGGATGAGTAGGATTCCATATGCCTCGGCAATCGGATCCATCATGTATGCCATGATATGTACGCGACCCGATGTTGCCTTTGCAATAAGCCTAACAAGTAGATACCAGGCCAACCCCGGTGAGAGTCACTGGGCAGCGGTAAAGACTATTCTGAAGTACTTGAAAAGGGCAAAAGAGATGTTCCTAGTTTTTGGAGGTGAGGAAGAGCTCGTCGTAAGGGGTTACGCCGATGCTAGTTTCCAAACCGACAGAGATGATTGTCGATCACAGTACGGATTCGTGTACGTCATGAACAGAGGAGCAGTGAGCTGGATGAGTTCCAAGCAAGATACGGTGGCCGATTCTACTACAGAAGCCGAATACATTACGGCTTGTGAAGCTGCAAAGGAAGGTGTTTGGATCTAGAACTTTCTGGGCTATCTTGGTATTTTCCCAGCCTCGGTAAAACCGTTGGACCTTTATTGTGATAATTCTGGTGCCATCGCACAAGCCAAGGAGCCGAGGAATCACCACAAGGTCAGACACATAGATCGAAAATATCACCTGATACGAACGATCGTAAAGAGTGGTGATGTAGAGTTACGCAAAATTCACACGGATGCAAATGTTGCGGATCCGTTGACTAAGCCGCTTTCACAACCCAAGCATGAGGGGCACGTTAGAGCTATGGGCATTCAATGTCTATTTGATTGACTCTAGTGCAAGTGGGAGACTGTTTGAGATATGCCCTAGAGGTAATCATGTATGATGATATTTCCTATGTGTTTATGAATAAAGATAGTCCTTGGACATTATCAATGATGTGTATCAGCAAGTACATGACTTGTTTGTGGGACTATGCATTGTATGATGACTGTCCTAAAAGGTCCCTAATCGAAAGGGTTGTGTGGACACGCAGCCAACAAGACTAGCATATGACACGGTCGATGGCTTGGTCTCACTAGCCATGGAGCATTGGATGCTAACCGGATAATATGGACTTGGAAGGATCTGGTCGGATTGGACGTAGTCGGATCCGAGTCGAGATAAGGTCCGAGTCGGACAGACCCAACTATGAGACGCTGCGATATGTCATCCGTGAGTCTCTAGTACAACATATGTTCTATGTCCTAAGACCTGAGCTGACGCATCTACTCGAGATGGTGATAGACTTGCTTTGGGCCAACCAAACGCTACTCCGTAACTGGGTAGTTATAAAGGTAGGTTTCGGGTTTGTCCAGAACCATGCTGCGAGACATGGTCGAGAAAGATGGGATTTCCCCCTCTGATCAGGAGAGATATACTCTGGCCCCCTCGTGTGATCTGACCACGATAAGCATGGCCATGCGACAAGGATTATGAGATAATCCGGTTTGTGGTCGGCATCACTGGAACGAGAAAGAGGTCGGGCTAGCAAAAGGATGACAGACTCGCCTTGAGCTCGACAACATATATCGTGTGGCAAGAGGAATGTAAGTGTGATGTACAAGTTCGCTAACCAGCTTCATAGTCTGCTTGGTGTTCGGCATGCCTTGCTAGAGGCCGCTACCAACCGTGGAGTTCAGAGTTGATCCGAACTGCGACCAAGCCGACTTGAACCTAAGGGGTCGCGCGCTTAAGGGAAGGAACCTACGTGGTCGGATCCGAGGACACTGGTCGGATGTGATCCGAACTGTATTCGGATTGTGGCCGAGTAGACTTATGGGCTTTGGGGTTCGTGCGAGGCCCAAGTGTTGAGCCCATGACTCACGCAGTTGATCGCTTTGGCGCTGTCACTAGAGTTTGCATGTGTTGCGAATAGACACCTCCACTCGCTGCCGGTTGTGTGATCGGACCTAGCAGTCTGCCGCATGACGTTCCTCCTGCACGCGCGGATACCGTTAGTGGCGATGCACTTGCGCCGCTCTAGCGAACCTGTACGTGGGAACCGACCACCGGCTGTACGAGGGAGATCGGACGAGGAGGAGACGACCCACGCGGACGCGCTGCCCCAACTCTTCTTCCGCTGCACGGCACTGCGCGTCTAGTGGTAACGAACTGTGATCCATCTCCCGTAGCACGTTCTTGGTTGGTCTGCGGTAGGAAATTTTAATTTGCAGTCGACGCACCCTACCATAGATCCCAACACATATCTCCGGGTGCGCCAATTTCATCGCGGCCGGCAAGGCCAACTCGATCTCAAACACCGGGAGAAGGATGACAACCTCCGGGCCAAATGGGTCATGTTGAGCGCCAAGCGTGTCCACCCGTGCTTGGCGCTACCGACAGAGAAGCCCCAGGCCGACAAGGCGTGGTCCTATGCGAAGCTCGCTGACGAGCGGGCGGCGTTGGTGCTGGAGCAGATGAAGTCTGACCTGAAGCCCGGCAATGTGAATGCGGCGATGATTACAGGGGCCATGCTACTGAGAGAATTTCTGGCGCTGCGCGTGGCCCCGCTGCAGGCCCGTTCGCTCCCCTTGTGGGAACTCGGGGATGAAGAGGACGAGGTTCGCCTGAGCTCGGAGGCCTTGTCCGGCGAGGAGCTGACCACAACTCTCCGCCTCCTGGCCGGGGATGATCAGGAGTATCCTTCGAATGTCTTCACTCCCTTGTTCTGCAGCAAGGATAGTGCGCTGATCATGACCTCCAAGCCGACCTTCGATGGGCGGGGACTGGTGCCGTCGGTGCTCACCAGGGGCCGAGTGGCGCCGGCGCCGGTGGAGCTGTCTTCTGGTGAGTCCCATGAGGAAGAAGAGGAGGAAGACTTGGAGGTGACCCCCAAAGGGACGGGGGAGACCTCCCCCCTGAGTAAGGCTGACATCCTCCACGCCTTCCCTGACGATAATGAGGCCAACATTTCCCAGGAGAAGGAGGAACTGCCCGTGATCCCGACGAGGGGCAGGTCGGTGCTGGTCCTCCGAGATTCTGTTGCTGCTCCGGTGCCGGCTGGAGCCGCTTCTGGTTCAACTGCCGCTCCCGCTTAAGCTTCTAGAGTAGGTGCGGCAGCGCCTCGGGTCACGACGCTCTCCGGCTTCAAGCTCACCAAGCAGAAGGTGGTCTATGTTGCTGTAGACCAGTAATTGCCCCGCCTCGCCTTGTTCCTGCTGCTGGTGCTCGTTTCCAACTCTCTTTGCTTGCTGTGTAACCAAGCTTTCGTCTGTGGTGAAGAGGAGAAGGGAGAGCGAGGTGCTGTTGCTTGAGTCCGCGTCGCCTCCTGTGACCGTGCCCCTCTCCACGGGCAAAGGAGGGGATGGTGCTTATGCTTCTCCAGCCCGGTCGTCCTCGCGGGGCCCGGTGGAGCATCCTTGGGATGAGTCAGCCCCCGAAGCACCGCTGGCTCAGGAGGTGCCAGCGTCCGGCGCGGCTGGTGAGGTTCACGAGCCCTTGATCTCCCAGGCTCTGGTGACAATGTCACCCCTTCTCCTGCTGCGCCCCTGGCTCCGGGTTCTTCTGCTTCCTCAGCCGTCTTGGAGCACGCCTTTTCGGAGATGGCCCGGCTGCAGGAAGATCTCCATGGCACGGACTCGCACCTGGTGGCAGGGCGCTTGGAGCTGGTCTCTGGCTGGCATCACTCCGACTCAGCGGTCCGAGCGTCGCTGAGCCAGGCCGTGGCTGTAGGATCGAAAGTATGTCTAGAGGGGGGGTGATTAGACTACTTGAGCAAATAAGAACTTATCCTTTTCCCAATTTTAATTCTTGGCTGATTTTAGCAACTTTGGACAAGTCAAGCAATCTTAACACAATTCAAGCAAGCATGCAAAGAGTATATGAGCAGCGGAAAGTAAAGCATGCAACTTGCAAGAATGTAAAGGGAAGGGTTTGGAGGATTCAAACACAATAGGAGACACAGATGTTTTTGTCGTGGTTCCGATAGGTGGTGCTATCGTACATCCACGTTGATGGAGACTTCAACCCATGAAGGGTAATGGCTGCACGAGTCCACGGAGGGCTCCACCCACGAAGGGTCCATGAAGAAGCAACCTTGTCTATCCCATCATGGCCGTCGCCCACGAAGGACTTGCCTCACTAGCGGTAGATCTTCACGAAGTAGGCGATCTCCTTACCGTTACAAACTCCTTGGTTCAACTCGTCAATATTGTCGGAGGCTCCCAAGTGACACCTAGCCAATCTAGGAGACACCACTCTCCAAGAAGTAACAAATGGTGTGTTGATGATGAACTCCTTGCACTTGTGCTTCAAATGATAGTCTCCCCAACACTCAACTCTCTCTCACAGGATATGGATTTGGTGGACAAAAGATTTGAGTGGAAAGCGACTTGGGGAAGGCTAGAGATCAAGATTCATATGGTAAGAATGGAATATCTTGGCCTCAACACAAGTGTAGGTGGTTCTACCTCAGAAAAGGTAAGTTGGAAGTGTAGGTATGTTCTGATGGCTCTCTCTTCGAATGAAGATGTGGTGGAGAGGTATATATAGCCTCCACACAAATTCTAACCGTTACACACAACTTGCCAATCTCTGTGGGACTGAATTGATAAACTCGGTCGGACCAATTCAGCAAAGCTAGTGACCGTTAGGAGTTTCGGTGGGACCGACATGCAACTCGGTAGGACCGGTATGGTTATGGTTAGGGCATAACGTAATCTCGGTGAGACCGATTACACAAACTCGGTGAGACCGATTTTGGTAATAAGCTAACCAGAGAGTTGGTCATGTAAACTCGGTGGGACCGATCGCTCATTTCGGTGAGACCGAAACGTTACGAAGGGGAAACAGAGACTTTACATTGCAATCTCGGTGGGACCGACCGCTCATCTCGGTAAGACCAAAATGTTACGAAGGGGAAACAGAGAGTTTACAATCCCATCTCGGTGAGACCGAGATCCCTATCGATGAGACTGATTTGCCTAGGGTTTGTGGCAGTGGCTATGACATTTGAACTCGGTGGCGCCGAATAGAAAGAATCGGTGGGGCTGAGTTTGACTTTTGGTTTAGGTCATATGTGGATGTGAGAAAGTAGTTGAGGGCTTTGGAGCATATTACTAAGCATTTTGAGAAAGAGCCTCATTAAGCAACACCTCATCCCTGCTTAATAGTATTGGATTTTCCTATAGACTCAATGTGATCTTGGATCACTAAAATAGAAAATGTAGAGTCTTGAGATTTGAGCTTGAGCCAATCCTTTTGTCCTTAGCATTTTGAGGGGTTAACTTTTCTCATCCATGCCATGCCAATCATTGAGCTTTCCTGAGATATTATTCTTGAAATAGCATTAGCTCAATGAGCTATATGTTGTTAGGAATTACCAAAACCACCTAGGGATAGTTGCACTTTCAGTGGCGGCCTCTGAGAAGGAGAAGCAGGCCGCCGCCAAAGCTACGGCCGATTGCGAGGCGGCATTGAAGGATGGTGAGGCCACCCGCGGCAGCTGCCAAGAGCTGGAAGACAAGCTGAAGAGCCTACCCGACCATCATGCGGAAGAAGCACGCTGCCGCCAGGCGAAGGAAGAAGAGATGAAGGCCCGGGAGGACGCCATCAAGGGCCGTGATGCCGAGCTGGGGGAGCTGGCGAAGGCGCAGGCAGCGGAGTGCAACCAGGTCGAGGAGTTGGAGAGGAAGGCGAGGGCGAAGGAGGCTGACCTTGATGCCAAGGCGAGGGTCCTAGCCGAAGACCGCGCGGCCTTCTCGACCCTCGAGGAGAGTTCCCGTGTGGCGTTGAAGACAATGTACGAGAAGGGCTTGGAGAAGCCGCTGGCCAGCGATGAGGATGGCCCTGCTCAGCTGCTTCCCTTCCTGGTGAAGGCGCTCGAGGAGGTCGTGGAAGGCATCGGTCCTACGGCGGAGGCAGAGGCTCGCGTCCTTTCCTCAGCCGCACTGACAGGGTCTTCAGCCACCTACACCTTCGTGACCCCAGCGCTCGTCTTGACGAGCTGCTGGAACCTGTAGCTGACGAACATTGCGCGGCTACCGCAGTGGCCGTGAAGGGTCAAGTGGAAGCCTTGCTGAAGAATTTCGATGCCTTCGCCGCCGCGCCCTCAACCGGTGATGCAGGTGAAGGCAATGCTACCCAAGAGGGGGCACCTTTTGCAGGTGTCGGCGGTGTCCAGGGGTGACTTGCGGGTGCTTTCCTGCTTTATTCCTGCAACATGTACCATGCCTCATGGAGGCGTTAAACTTGCGTTTGATATTGTGAGAAAATATGTATTGTAATATTTGCTTTGAGATTTTGCACTTTTCTTCCTCTTTGTTTTGTGTTCTGCGTCGGCAGAGCCCGGCCCCGCGCATACCTCAACCGTCGTTGGGCCGACCGGAAACCATGACGGACCAAGGAGCGAGGGGCTACGTGACTAGTTAGGCCCCTGAGTCGCGATGCTCAGGTGTCCCCCTTGACGCACAAACAGCCTATAGGAAGGATACGCGAGGATAGGTTAATGTTCTGCGTCTGTAGAGCCCGGCCTCGCGCATACCTCAACCGCCGTTGAGCCGACCGGAAACCAGGACGGACCAAGGAGTGAGGGGCTACATGACTGATGTCTACTACACAACCTTCTTGTTGTAGACGTTGTTGGGCCTCCAAGTGCAGAGGTTTGTAGGACAGTAGCAGATTTCCCTCAAGTGGATGACCTAAGGTTTATCAATCCGTAGGAGGCATGGTCTCTCTCAAGCAACCCTGCAACCAGATATCAAAGAGTCTCTTGTGTCCCCAACACACCCAATACAATGGTAAATTGTATAGGTGCACTAGTTCGGCGAAGAGATGGTGATACAAGTGCAATATGGACAGTAGATATAGGTTTTTGTAATCTGAAAATATAAAAACAGCAAGGTAACTAATGATAAAAGTGAGCACAAACGGTATTGCAATGCTAGGAAACAAGGCCTAGGGTTCATACTTTCACTAGTGCAAGTTCTCTCAACAATAATAACATAATTGGATCATATAACTATCCCTCAACATGCAGCAAAGAGTCACTCCAAGTCACTAATAGCGGAGAACAAACGAAGAGATTATGGTAGGGTACGAAACCACCTCAAACTTATCCTTTTTGATCGATCTATTCAAGAGTCCGTAGTAAAATATCACGAAGCTATTCTTTCCATTCAATCTATCATAGAGTTCGTACTAGAATAACACCTTAAGACACAAATCAACTAAAACCCTAATGTCACCTAGATACTCCAGTGTCACCTCAAGTATCTGTGGGTATGATTATACGATATGCATCACACAATCTCAGATTCATCTATTCAAACCAACACAAAGAACTTCAAATAGTGCCCCAAATATTCTACCGGAGAGTCAAGACGAAAACGTGTGCCAACCCCAATGCATAGGTTCATGGGCGGAACCCGCAAGTTGATCACCAAAACATACATCATGTGGATCAATAGAATACCCCATTGTCACCACGGGTATCACACGCAAGACATACATCAAGTGTTCTCAAATCCTTAAAGACTCAATCCGATAAGATAACTTCAAAGAGAAAACTCAGTCCATTACAAGAGAGTAGAGGGGGAGAAACATCATAAGATCCAACTATAATAGCAAGGCTCGCGATACATCAAGATGGTACCACCTCAAGAACATGAGAGAGAGAGAGAGATCAAACACATAACTACTGGTACATACCCTCAGCCTCGAGGGAGAACTACTCCCTCCTCATCATGAAGAGCACCGGGATTATGAAGATGTCCACTGGAGAGGGATTGCCCCCTCCGGCAGGGTGCCGGAACGGGTCTAGATTGGTTTTCGGTGGCTACGGAGGCTTCTGGCGGCGGAACTCCCGATCTATTGTGCTCCTCGAAGTTTTTAGGGTATATGGGTATATATAGGAGGAAGAAGTACGTCGGTGGACCTACGGCTGTCCACGAGGCATGGGGGCACGCCCAGGGGGTGGGCGCGCCCCCACCCTCGTGGGCAGCCCGGGACTCTCATGTTCCATCTTTGATACTCCTTGGGCTTCTTTTGGTCCAAAAATAAGTTCCGTGAAGTTTCAGGTCAATTGGACTCCGTTTGATTTTCCTTTTCTGCGATACTCTAAAACAAGGAAAAAACAGAAACTGGCATTGGGCTCTAGGTTAATAGGTTAGTCCCAAAAATCATATAAAATAGCATACTAATGCATATAAAACATCCAAGGTTGATAATATAATAGCATGGAACAATAAAAAATTATAGATACATTGGAAACGTATCAGCATCCCCAAGTTTAATTCCTGCTCGTCCTCGAGTAGGTAAATGATAAAAACAGAATTTTTGATGTGGAATGCTACCTAACATATTTATCCATGTAATTCTCTTTATTTTGGCATGAATGTTCAGATCCATAAGATTCAAGACAAAAGTTTAATATTGACATAAAAATAATAATACTTCAAGCATACTAACTAAGCAATCATGTCTTCTCAAAATAACATGGCTAAAGAAAGTTATCCCTACAAAATCATATAGTCTGGCTATGCTCCATCTTCACCACACAAAGTATTTAAATCATGCACAACCCTGATGACAAGCCAAGAAATTGTTTCATACTTTTGATGTTCTCAAACTTTTTCAATCTTCACGCAATACATGATCGTGAGCCATGGACATAGCACTATAGGTGGAATAGAATGGTGGCTGTGGAGAAGACAAAAAGGAGAAGATAGTCTCACGTCAACTAGGCGTATCAACGGGATATGGAGATGCCCATTAATAGATATCAATGTGAGTGAGAAGGTATTTCCATGCAACGAATGCACTAGAGCTATAAATGTATGAAAGATCAACAAAAGAAACTAAGTGCGTGTGCATCCAACTTGCTTGCTCACGAAGACCTAGGGCACTTGAGGAGGCCCATTGTTGGAATATACAAGCCAAGTTCTATAATGAAAATTTCCCACTAGTATATGGAAGTGACAAAACAAGAGACTCTCTATCATGAAGATCATGGTGCTACTTTGAAGCACAAGTGTGGAAAAAAGGATAGTAGCATTGTCCCTTTTCTTTTTTTATTTGGCCTTTCTTTTTTATTTGGCCTTTCTTTCTTTTCTTTTTTTGGCCTTTTTTGAGAAAATGCTCTATTAATGATGATCATCACACTTCTATTTATTTACAACTCAATGATTACAACTCTATACCAGAACAAAGTTTGACTCTATATGAATGCCTCCGGCATTGTACCGGGATGTGCAATGACTCATGAGTGACATGTATGAAAGAATTATGAACGCTCTTATAAAGGCATCTTTCTTAGCACGCATCCTAGAGGTTCTTTCTTTGCACCCATCAATGGAAATTCTCATGGATTTGAGAGACTCATTGATATCATGCTTAGGTGGAATAGATCTAAGCTTCAAAGAATCAACATCAAGAGCAATTCTATCAACGTTCCTAGCCAAATCATCAATCTTAAGCAATTTTTATTCAATCATAGAATTAAAATTATTTTGTGAAGTAATAAATTCTTTAATAGTAGATTCAAAGTCACAGGGAATCTTATTATAATTTCCATAAGAATTACCATAATTATTGGAGGGATTACTAGGATAAGGCCTAGGATTAAAATTCCCTCTATACGCGGTGTTACAAAAATTGTTCCTACCAACAAAATTCACATCCATAGATTCATTATTATTCTCAATCAAAGTAAACAAGGGCATATCAATAGGATCAGAAGAAACACTCTTATTACCAAATAATTTCATAAGTTCATCCATCTTTCCACTCAAAACATTAATTTCTTCTATCGCATGCACCTTTTTATTAGTAGATCTTTCAGTATGCCATTGAGAATAATTGACCATAATATTATCTAGGAGTTTAGTAGCTTCTCCTAACGTGATTTCCATAAAAGTGCATCCCGCGGATGAATCTAAAAGATTTCTAGAAGCAAAATACAATCCGGCATAAAAATTCTGAACAATCATCCACAAATTTAAACTATGAGTAGGGCAATTACGTATCATTAATTTCATTCTCTCCCAAGCTTGTGCAACATGTTCATGATCAAGTTGCTAAAAATTCATAATATCGTTTCTAGGAGAGATGATCTTAGCGGGAGGAAAATACTTAGAGATAAAAGCATCTTTGCACTTATTCCATGAATCAATATGATTTTTAGGCAAAGACGAAAACCAAGCTTTAGCACGATCTCTAAGTGAAAAAGGAAATAGCTTCAATTTAACAATATCATTATCAACATCTTTTTTCTTTTGCATGTCACACAAATCCATGAGGATATTTAGATGGGTAGCGGCATCTTCACTAGGAAGGCCGGAAAACGGATCTTTCATGACAAGATTCATCAAAGCAGTATTAATTTCACAAGATTCAGCATCGGTAAGAGGAGCAATCGGAGTGCTAATAAAATCATTGTTGTTGGTATTGGTGAAGTCACACAATTTAGTATTATCTTGAGCCATCGTGACAAGCAAGCAAACTAACACACAAGCAAACAAAAAGCAAGCGGGTAAAAAGAGGCAAATAGAGAAAGAGAAGGAGGATAAAGAGAGAGGGCAAATAAAATGGCAAGGGTGAAGTGGGGGAGAGGAAAACGAGAGGCAAATGGCAAATAATGTAATGCGAGAGATATGGGTATGTGATGGGTACTTGGTATGTTGACTTTTGCGTAGACCTCCCCGGCAATGGCGTCAGAAATCCTTCTTGCTACCTCGAGCACTGCGTTGGTTTTCCCCGAAGAGGAAGGGATGATGCAGCAAAGTAGCGTAAGTATTTCCCTCAGTTTTTGACAACCAAGGTATCAATCGAGTAGGAGGCTACGCACGAGTCCCTCATAACTGCACAAAACAAATAAATCCCCGCAACCAACACAAATAGGGGTTGTCAATCCCTATAATGCCACTTATGAGAGTGAGATCTGATAGATATGATAAAGATAATATTTTTGGTATTTTTATGATAAAGATGCACAGTAAAATAAAGGAAAAGGAAATAGCAAAGGAAATAACTAAGTAGTAGGAGATTAATATGATAAAGATAGACCCGGGGGCCATAGGTTTCACTAGTGGCTTCTCTCGAGAGCATAAGTATTCTATGGTGGGTGAACAAATTACTGTTGAGCAATTGACAAAATTGAGCATAGTTATGAGAATATCTAGGTATGATCATGTATATAGGCATCACGTCCGAGACAAGTAGACCAACTCCTGCCTGCATCTACTACTATTACTCCACTCATCGACCGCTATCCAGCATGCATCTAGAGTATTAAGTTAAAAACAGAGTAACGCCTTAAGCAAGATGACATGATGTAGAGGGGTAGACTCATGCAATATGAAGAAAACCCCATCTTGTTATCCTCGATGGCAACAATACAATACGTGCCTTGCTGCCCCTACTGTCACTGGGAAAGGACACCGCTATATTGAACCCAAAGCTAAGCACTTCTACCATTGCAAGAAAGATCAATTTAGTAGGCCAAACCAAACTGATAATTCGAAGAGACTTGCAAAGATAACCAATCATACATAAAAGAATTCAGAGAAGATTCAAATATTATTCATAGATAGACTTGATCATAAACCCACAATTCATCGGTCTCAACGAACACACCGCAAAAATAAGATTACATCGAATAGTTCTCCACAAGAGAGGGGGAGAACATTGTATTGAGATCCAAAAAGAGAGAAGAAGCCATCTAGCTAATAACTATGGACCCGTAGGTCTGAGGTAAACTACTCACACTTCATCGAAGAGGCTATGGTGTTGATGTAGAAGCCCTCCGTGATCGATGCCCCCTCTGACGGAGCTCCGAAATAGGCCCCAAGATGGGATCTCATGGATACAGAAAGTTGCGGCGGTGGAATTAGGTTTTTGGCTCCGTATCTGAACGTTTGGGGGTACGTAGGTATATATAGGAGGAAGGAGTACGTCGGTGGAGCAACAGGGGGCCCACGAGGGTGGAGGGCGCGCCTGGGGGGGTAGGCGCGCCCCTACCTCGTGGCCTCCTGTTTCTTTTCTTGACGTAGGGTCCAAGTCTCCCGGATCATAATCTTACTAAAAATCACGTTCCCGAAAGTTTCATTCTGTTTGGACTCCGTTTGATATTCCTTTTCTTCGAAACCCTAAAACAAGCAAAAAAACAGCAATTCTGGGCTGGGCCTCCGGTTAATAGGTTAGTCCCAAAAATAATATAAAAGTGGGTAACAAAGCCTAATAATGTTCAAAACAGTAGATAATATAGCATGGAGCAATCAAAAATTATAGATACGTTGGAGACGTATCAGTACCTCGTACCTTCAGACATCCAGACAGTCCTTCCATCTGGGTAGAAATGAGCTATGGAGTAGAACTGCATAATAAGCTCATCATTCCACTTTGTGAGCTTCTGAGCCACAAACTCATCGACTCCACATGCCTTGAAGCTGTCATATATACCAGGGAAGTGATCTTCATTTTCCTCAATGGGTTTCCAATCAACCCATCTCATGTCACACACTATGGGCTTCTTGTCAAGTAAAATGGTCTCACCAAAGTCCTGTTGTTCCTATGTATGGAACATGTAGTCCACAGCAGTCCTTCTCCTGGTGGCATATGGATCGGACTCTCACCATAGCCTTAATCTTGAATCCTCCCTGATTTTCATTTTCTCTGCAACTGGGTGAGCATCATTGTGATCTGGAATTTTGGGCTTCAACTTCCTCAAAATGACAGAATCATCTTCTTCTTCAGCAGCTTGAGGCACTGGGGCCTTGTTATTCTCCTCAGCAGGGATGTTCCTGGTGCTCCTCTTGGGTTTTGGCTTTGGAGCTGGAGCAGCAGTCTTAGGAGCAGTGAGGGAGTCCTGGATTAGGGGGTCTCCGGACAGCCGGACTATATCCTTTGGCCGGACTGTTGGACTATGAAGATACAAGATTGAAGACTTCGTCTCGTGTCCGGATGGGACTCTACTTGGCGTGGAAGGCAAGCTAGGCAATAAGGATATGGATATCTCCTCCTTTTTGTGTAACCCTAACCTTCTTCGGTGTCTATATAAACCGAAGGGTTTTAGTCCGTAGGACAACAATCACAACATACAATCATACCATAGGCTAGCTTCTAGGGTTTAGCCTCTCTGATCTCGTAGTAGATCTACTCTTGTACTACCCATATCATCAATATCAATGAAGCATGACGTAGGGTTTTGCCTCCATCAGGAGGCCCCGAACCTGGGTAAAACATTGTGTCCCCTACCTCATGTTACCATCCGGTCTAGACACACAGTTCGGGACCCCCTACCCGAGATCCGCCGGTTTTGACACCGACATTGGTGCTTTCATTGAGAGTTCCTCTGTGTCGTCGCCATTAGGCTTGATGGCTCCTACTATCATCGATAGCGATGCGGTCCAGGGTGAGACTTTTCTCCCCGGACAGATCTTCGTATTCGGCGGCTTTGCACTGCGGGCTAATTCGCTTGGCCATCTGGAGCAGATTGAAAGCTACGCCCCTAGCCGCCAGGTCAGATTTGGAAGTTTGAACTACATGGCCGACATCCGCAAAGACTTGATCTTCGACGGATTCGAGCCGCAGCCAGACGCGCCGCACTGTCATGATGGGTATGACCTAGCTCTGCCGCCGAGCAGTACCCCAGAGGCCGCACCCTCATCTGCCCCGACCCTTAGCTCGTAGCCAACTACGCCAATCGAGAACAGGTGCTTAGACACCGCCTCAGGGGCTGCAGTCTCAACGGCTATCGAGCCGAACACCAGCCTAACCCTCTGCGCAGCCTGTGACTCCAAGGTGTCGGACTCTTTTTCGGACTCCGAACCGTCCGCGCCCCTGCCAATCGAATCCAATTTGGCGCCGATCATGGAATTCACCACCGCGGATATCTTTCAGCAGTCGCCCTTCGGCGACATTCTGAATTCACTAAGGTCTCTCTCTTTGTCAGGAGAGCCCTGGCCGGACTATGGCCAACAGGATTGGGATGCGGACGACAAAGAAATTCGAGGCCCACCCACCACCCACTTCGTAGCCACTGTCGATGATTTAACCGACATGCTCGACTTCGACTCCGAAGACATCGACGGTATGGACGACGATCTAGGAGACGAACATGAATCAGCGCCTATAGGACACTAGAAAGCCACCTCGTCATATGACATATACATGGTGGATACACCCAACGAAGGCAATGGCGACGAGATAGCGGAGGATGACCCCTTCAAGAAGCAACCCAAGCTCTGACGTCAGCGGCGCCGCTCTAAGTCCTGCCAAAGCAAAAGTGGTGATACCGGCACAGGAGATAATAACACTCCGGATAGTGCCGAAGACAACAACAATCCCCTTCAGCAAGATTTGGAGTAGGAGGATGAAAGAGCCAGCTCTCCTGAGAGAGCGGCAGACAGAGAGGAGGAGGATGACAATTACATGCCCCCCTCCGAAGACGAGGCAAGCCTCGGCGACGGTGAATTCGCCATACCAGAGGATCCCGTCGAACAAGAGCGCTTCAAGCGCCGGCTTATGGCCACGGCAAATAGCCTAAAGAAAAGGCAGCAGCAGCTTCAAGCGGATCAAGATCTGCTAGCTGACAGATGGACTGAAGTCCTCGCGGCGGAGGAATATAAACTCAAGCACCCCTCCAAGAATTATCCAAAGTGCAGGTTACTACCCCGATAGGAGGAAGAAGCGTATGATACGACTGATCGGCCACCTCGTGGCCGCGATAGAGAGGCATCCCAGCCAAAAACTCAGCCTCCACCCCGACGCCATTCAAATAAAAAGGCATGGGGAGATACGCCAGACCTGCGAGACATATTGAAGGACAAAGCAAAGCATGCAAGATCGATCTACGGATCACGACGGCGCACCACTCTGCGAGACTATAAATGTCACGCCGGATACAGTAAAAGCAAATCCGGCCGGGCCGAACACAGCGGGCAAGACCCATTCGAGCTGCGTCGCAATATAGCCCAATACAAAGGTGCCGCACACCCCTTATGCTTCACAGAAGAAGTAATGGAACATCAATTCCCAGAAGGTTTCAAACCTGTAAATATTGAATCATACGACGGCACAACAGATCCCGCAGTATGGATTGAGGATTTCCTCCTCCACATCCACATGGCCCGCGGTGACGACTTACACGCCATCAAATACCTCCCACTAAAGCTCAAAGGACCAGCGCGGCATTGGCTTAATAGCTTGCCAGCGGACTCCATTAGCTGTTGGGAAGGTCTGGAAGCCGCATTCCTGGACAACTTTCAGGGCACTTACGTGCGACCACCAGACGCCGATGACTTGAGCCACATAATCACTACAAGAAATATGTCAACTTATGACCTTCTCTCAGTGACCCTCGAAGAATTGGTCATAAATTTATGACCATTTTAGACCAATTGGTCAAAAGCTGTTCAGGGGGCTCCAAACCCTAAACCATTGCGACCATTTTGGTCAGAAAGGTCGTAATTTCCTTACATGAAATGGTCACAAAGCAAACAGTGCTAGTCCGTTGCCTTATTTCTAGTTGTTAATGACCAATATAGATGGTCATAGCCTTGTAGATTGTGGTGGGTTGTGATGACTAGGTGCCATCTCATCAGTTTTGCCTATGTGTCATGTCCATGTGGCAGTTTTTGCCCTAGGTTGTGAAGCAACCTATATTTCTATCATTCCCAAAATTCCCAAAAAATCTCATAAATTCTTTGGGGCATATCTTCATCAAATATGTAAAAATCCTTCCTTGCTTAGTTCAAAACTAATTCAACAATATTCATTTTCCTATTCTGTTCACAACAACACTTTATGAAGGAAGTGCTATTTATATATTCTTGATTGCCCTCGGAATTTTTGGGCACTCTTTCCTATCCAAATCATTACTGCATGACAAAATTCAGCTCCATTTGCCTAGCAAACCTTCTTCGGCAAATTTCCAAAGTTTTTATCCACCTAGAAGCATTGTGAAGGAAGTACCTTTTTTATATCTCTAAATGACATGAAATTTATACAGTTCCTTCATATACCCAAATTATCACCCTCCTCCAAATTGCAGCTCAGTCAAATCATCTATATGAGACCAGGTTCAATTTATATTTTATGGCCAAATTGGCACGTTGCAAAGCAAGTGTTATATAGACCCCTCCTATTACCCTCAAACTTTTCGGGCACACTTCCATACCCAAATCATTGCCACATGATAATATTCAGCTCACTTTTCCTAGTAAATCTTTCTCGGGAAATTTCCAAAGTTTCTACCTCGAGAGAAGCTTTGTGAAGTAAGTACTAGCTAGGCTTACCCAAATGATCTGAAAATTTACCAGCGCATGACCACACCTAAGTAACTTACCTACACCAATTTTGAGCTCATTTCATTCATCAAATCTCTCTCACTAGTTTTCCCAAGTTTCTGTCCATAGAAGAGCATTGTGAAGGAAGTACTACTTTGGCATGTCCAAATGGTATCAATTTTCTACAATGCTTTCCTATGCCCAAATAACCATCCTCCACAAAATTTCAGCTCACTCCATTCATTATTTTGAGCCCATCTTCAACATTCATATTTTTGTCCAGTGTGGTACTTTGCAAAGCAAGTACCACCTAGGATCCTCCTTTTGATCTCAAAATTTGTGAAGACATTCTCCTTAGTAGATGATCATCCTCAGCCAAAACTCACGCCCATTGGCCATGTGCATTTTCCGTACCGCTAATCAAACACTTGGCTGCTAATTCATGTTTGAGCATCGATCGGTCTCCTCGTGAGAATCTTATGTTGTAATTTTCTTCCTAACACCAACCTGGGGAGTGCCCAACCCACTAGACATGCCTAGGCCGCCCAGAACACATGCCAACATTATAGTCACGCGGTGACCACACGACGGGCATGCGAGTTTACGTGCTCTAGAGTTGGGGCCCTCGGCCACCGCCCAAAACTCGACATATCGCCACCAAACCATGTATTTATGATTAAATAGGTCCTTATGTAACTAGAAATGATTTTTGGAAAAAATAAATAGCAAACTATGAGGCAGCTGCAGTTCAAATTTGACCCGCTTCCAGCTGAATCGGCGGAAATTTGTCTTTTTCACGAGAGGTCGATCAAAAACTTTTACACCCAACCATTTTGTCAATTGTGCATTAAATATGGCCTAGTATTTTATAAAAATGATTTGGTCCAATTTTGCAACAATTATTTGGTAGTTCCTTCACAAAAAAACCTCCTTTCGGGCACTCGAAAAATGGAAAATGGTTTTTTCGTCCAACGAAATGAAAACTTCCTTAGGAAACATTGTTTGCCATTCCAATATGCACCCTTGTGCACAATATGAGATCATTTTAACAAACTATGCCATGAATGTGGCCATAAGATTGATCATTTGGCTTGAAAGCCATTGATCTCCACACATGATAGCTCGTTTCTGAGAACACTTTTTTAAAATAATTGCCGTATTATAAGTTTGTTATTTTTCCTAGGAACTTGGCCACATATGATGACACAATGCGAAGGTTTCCCAATTTTTTTGATTTTTTTGAATTTTTTATGCCCGTTTCAAAATGCAGTCAAAACGACGGGGATGACCGTTCCTAGCTAGTGGTTGAATCTTGGAATTTTTTTGGTGTTTCTCTGATTAAATAGATACTTATGTACCTAGAATGATTTTTTGAAAAAATAAATAGCAAACTATGAGGCAACTGCAGTTCAAATTTGACCCACTTCCAGCTGAATCGGCGGAAATTTGTCTTTTTCACGAGAGGTGGATCAAAAACTTTTACACCCAACCATTTTGTCAATTGTGCATTAAATATGGCCTAGTATTTTATAAAAATGATTTGGTCCAATTTTGCAACAATTATTTGGTAGTTCCTTCATAAAAAAACCTCCTTTCGGGCACTCGAAAAATGGAAAATGGTTTTTTCGTCCAACGAAAATGAAAACTTCCTTAGGAAACATTGTTTGCCATTCTAATATTCACCCTTGTGCACAATATGAGATCATTTGAACAAACTATGCCATGAATGTGGCCATAAGATTGATCATTTGGCTTGAAATCCATGAATCTTCAGAGATGATAGCTCATTTCTGAGAACACTTTTTTTAAATAATTACCGTATTACAAGTTTGTTATTTTTCCTAGGAACTTGGCCACATATGATGACACAATGCGAAGGTTTCCCAATTTTTTGTTTTTTTTTGAATTTTTTATGCTCGTTTCAAAATGCAGTCAAAAAGACGGGAATGACCGTTCCTAGCTAGTGGTTGAATCTTGGAATTTTTTTGGTGTTTCTCTGATTAAATAGATATTTATGTACCTAGAAATGATTTTTTGAAAAAATAAATAGCAAACTATGAGGCAGCTGCAGTTCAAATTTGACCCGCTTCCAGCTGAATCGGCGGGAATTTGCCTTTTTCACGAGAGGTGGAACAAACATTTTTACAACCAACCATTTTGTCAATTGTGTATTAAATATGTCCTAGTATTTTATAAATTGAGTTGGTCCAATTTTGCAACAATTATTTGGGAGGTCCTTCACAAAAAAACCTCCTTTCAGGCAGTCGAAAAATGGAAAATGGTTTTTTCGTCCAAAGAAAATGAAAACTTTCTTAGGCAACATTGTTTGCCATTCCAATATGCACCCTTGTGCACAATATGAGATCATTTGAACAAACTATGCCATGAATGTGGCCATAAGATTGATCATTTGGCTTGAAATCCATGAATCTTCAAAGATGATAGCTCATTTCTGAGAACACTTTTTTAAATAATTACCGTATTACAAGTTTGTTATTTTTCCTGAAAAATTGGTCACATATGATGACACAATGTGAAGGTTTATGAATTTTTTGATTTTTTTTAAATTTTTTATGCCCGTTTCAAAATGCAGTCAAAACGGCGGGAATGACCGTTCCTAGCTAGTGGTTGAATATTGGAATTTTTTTGGTGTTTCTCTGATTAAATAGGTACTTATGTACCTAGAAATGAATTTTGGAAAAAATAAAGAGCAAACTACAAGGTAGCTACAGTGCAAATTTGACCCGCTTCCAGCTGAATCGGCGGGAATTTGCCTTTTTCACGAGAGGTGGAACAAACATTTTTACAACCAACCATTTTGTCAATTGTGTATTAAATATGTCCTAGTGTTTTATAAAATTGAGTTGGTCCAATCTTGCAGCAATTATTTGGGAGGTCCTTCACAAAAAAACCTCCTTTCAGGCAGTCGAAAAATGGAAAATGATTTTTTCGTCCAAAGAAAATGAAAACTTTCTTAGGCAACATTGTTTTCCATTCCAATATGCACCCTTGTGCACAATATGAGATCATTTGAACAAACTATGCCATGAATGTGGCCATAAGATTGATCATTTGGCTTGAAAGCCATTGATCTCCACACGTGATAGCTCGTTTCTGAGAACACTTTTTAAAAATAATTGTCGTATTACAAGTTTATTATTTTTCCTGGGAACTTGGCCACATATAATGACACAATGCGAAGGTTTCCCAATTTTTTGATTTTTTTTGAAATTTTTATGCCCGTTTAAAAATGCGGTCAAAACGGCGGGAATGACCGTTCCTAGCTAGTGGTTGAATCTTGGAATTTTTTTGGTGTTTCTCTGATTAAATAGATACTTATGTACCTACAAATGATTTTTTGAAAAAATAAAGAGCAAACTACAAGGCAGCTACAGTTCAAATTTGACCCACTTCCAACTGAATCGGCGAAATTTTTTCTTTTTGACGAGAGGTGGATCAAAACTTTTTACACCCAACCATTTGGTCAATTGTGCATTAAATATGGCCTAGTATTTTATAAAAATGATTTGGTCCAATTTTGCAACAATTATTTGGGAGGTCCTTCACAAAAAAACCTCCTTTTGGGCACTAGAAAAATGGAAAATGGTTTTTTCGTCCAAAGAAAATGAGAAGTTTCTTAGGCAACATTGTTTGCCATTCCAATATGCACCCTTGTGCACAATATGATATCATTTGAACAAACTATGCCATGAATGTGGCCATAAGATTGATCATTTGGCTTGAAAGCCATGAATCTTCAGAGATGATAGCTCATTTCTGAGAACACTTTTTTTGAAAGAATTGCCGTATTACAAGTTTATTATTTTTCCTGCTAACTTGGTCACATATAATGACACAACGCAAAGGTTCTCCAATTATTTGATTTTTTTTAATTTTCTATGCCCATTTGAAAACGCGGTCAAAACGGTGGGCATGGTTGTTCCTAGTTGAATCCCTGAAAACTTTTCTTGTTTCTCTGATTAAATAGATACTTTTGTACCTAAAAATGATTTTTGGGAAAAATAAATAGCAAACTATGAGGCAGTCACGGCTCAAATTTGACCCGCTTCCAGCTGAATCGGCAGAAATTAGTCTTTTCACGAGAGGTGGATCAAAACTTTTGACACCCAACCATTTGGTCAATTATGCATTAAATATGGCCTAGTATTTTGAAAATTTGAATTGGTTCAATTTTTCAACAAATATGTGGTAGGTCCTTCACAAAAACTCAAAACTTCCTTGGCGATAAGTTTAATCATTTTGGTTCAAACCGGCCTCATTCTCCCCCCTCATCCTCTGCCGCCCGCGCACACTCAAGCCGCTCGCCGCCCACATGTGCTATGATTGTGAGTAATAAAATTGATGTGCTCCAAATTTGCAACAAATATTTGCTAGGTTCTTTAGAAAAATATCATTTTGGACACTCGAAAAATGATTCTCTTACAAAAAAACTCATATCTTAGAACACTTTTTTTAATGATATTTACATTATTCAAAGTTTTTTATTTTTGCTGAAAAGTAGGTTACACTTGGTGACAGAATGCGAATTTTTTTTATGTCTATTTATTTTTACAAATTTCTTAGGTCGTCAAATAGCAGAGATGATTCAAAATCTTATTTTTAATCAATTATGACCAATTTAAATGGTCTTAACATCATCAAAGGAGATACTGCGTTCTCATTGGTCTAAAATCATCTCACGCGGATCATGGATTAAGCACCGTCCGATGCGCCTGGATCCAACGGTAGCCCACACCCCCCTCATCGCTGTCACCCCCTCCCGAATCCCTCTCATCCTCGTCCACACACGAAACCCTAGCCCCTTCTTCCAATCGCCGCTACCGCTCCCTTATCCCCATCGCCGCCGCCACCGTCCTTCCCCTCGCGCTGCCCAGATCTACGCACACTCTCGCCGCCACCGTCCTTCCCTCTCTGCCTCACCTCTGTCTCCCACCACGCCGCTGCCACCGCCCCCGCCCCCACACCATGGCCGGCCTCCACCCCTGCATCAACGACGAGGAGCCTGAGTACCCATGCCTCCCCGCCCTCAAGTGGCTCCTGTTCCCCGCTACCTGGATCTGCGTCGCCCCATCCACTCTCTCGCCCGGACCACACGCCGGACCGATCCCGCACCCGCACAGCCCATCGGCGACCTCGCCGGAGAAGAGAGTAGAAGGTGAGAGATGGAAGCGGCGGAGGCCGCGGCCGGCGTGCAGGTGGGCTCCTCGAAGCCGCAGATCGCGACCGAGCTGGGCTCCTCCGCCGACCCGCACCAAGTTCCTCGAGGAGTTCGCGCGGCGGTTCGACCTCCTCGGGCTGGTCTGATTCGGGATGGAGGTAGTGAGCATCCGCCGTAGCAGGGCCGATGACACGAGCTGGAGGTTGAGGCTCGCCTGCGCTGGCAGCGAGCTGGAGGAGGAGGTTTGACGCCGTGAGATCAACCACCGGATGCCATGGGCGCCAGTTGGAAGCTGCAGGGCGAGATCGACCGCGTCCTCAAGAAGGTCCAGGAGGGCGTCGTCATCTTGGACAACATCTGGAACAAGGCACGCACGCACGCGCCTCCTTCTTTCCTCTCCCCAACCCCCACGCTAGATTCTCATGATTTTGCATGATTTTGGGGCAGGTCTACGACACCGAGAATGTGAACCAGAAGGACAAGTTCGAGGCGGACCTCAAGAAGGAGATCAAGAAGTTGCAGCACTACTGGGACCAGATCAAGACCTGGATCCAGTCCAGCGAGATCAAGGACAAGAAGGTGACCCCTCTGTAAACAGATCAAGGACCATGATCTGTTTGGTGCTGTTTTCGGTGATGATTTGGTCCTTGTAAATGCCCTCCTTGTAGATTTAGCTTAGTACACTAGATCATGTAATCTGTGTAGGCTTATTACTCTGTGTGGTTTTATCTTGCCACTGTAGTGAAGATCAGGGATTCACCGGCAACGGAGTTAGTTCTAATATTTCTGTTGTAACAGTTGTTACATTTCTCATGTTTGATTCCTGTTCTGGAAGTCCAAGTAACTTACAAAGTACGTCATATCATGATACATATTGCATGCATATTTGGTTTCCGGTTGATGCATGGTTGGTGTGCTAGCTGTTCGTTAGTACCTGCTGGTTGTTACTATTGCTCTTTTTTATTAAGGCAGTTAGTGTTTAACATCTATCGCTTTAGCGCCTAGAGACTAAATAATGTTTTGTTTCTGGTTAGTTAGGATGATTCGTCCGCTTGTATCCATTTTCCTGAACTAATTCTGTGTATTAGTTCATTTTAGGTTAATTTTATACTATCTAGGACCATGTGTTTTTTGGTTAATTTTACTGTGTTGGATTTGGAAGCGCAGGCGACCTCCATGGACGACATCGACGATGAAGAGGAGGACAAGGAGGACGACATCGACGATGAAGAGGAGGACAAGGAGGACGACCAGGACATGCGCGACCCCACCCCCGAGCCCAATGAGCTCGACGAGGACATAGTCGAGTCCGACCTCGAGCTCGACGAGGAGGGCATCGGCCAGTTTGACCATGACGGCGTGCCACAGAAGGTCCTGTGCTCTGCTCTGCCTGCCTCATTTACTGCCTCGCCACCGCAATAGATGTTCTTTTTTCTTTTGTAATTTGGCTGGACTTGTGCGCCTCTGTTCTGATGCGTTTGTGCGTGCGTATGTTGAACAGTGACCTCGGATCTGGTGAAGGGCGCCAAGGAGAAGCAGCTCAAGGTCAATGGCCCCGTCAGGATGCTGCTCAACATCACCACCAGGAAGTTCCCCTGTGGAGTAGGTAGCCACCTCCCTCTCTTTGCCCTTCCTTACCAATCCCATTTGCTTAGTAGCTCTGCATAGTATATGGTCCTTGCATGCTCATAGTAGCTCGTTGGTGATGTGGGTCACTATGTTTTTGTGGATAGCTGACTGTTTAGGGAATTTCCGTGACGATGATGATGTTGTGCTGGGCAGAGGATGTGAAACATTTAGACCGCTGAGGCCTTTCCGGTCTTTGATGATCTAAAATTGAGCTTTTTAAAACTGATGCCTAGCATGCCATCAACGTTTTTTTGTTCCTCATCTAGAATGCAGCTCTGTGTGTTGGTGTGATATAATGTAGAGGAGTTGCATATGACTCATTTGTTAGCTGAGCATATGATGTTACAAGGAGATGCTACTGAGATTTTACGCCGTTGAAGTATCTTAAACCGAGCTTTTTAAAACTAATGCTTGGTTGATCTAGTTCTAGTATATTAGGTGGGTGAGAGTCTACTGTTGTTGGTGCTGTGTTGTCATTTCTTTTTATGTCGTTGAAGAATAAAAAAGATAAGCATTTCTCCAGCCAATGTCTGAAGTAGTTGCTGCTGTGTAGTCATCGGCTGAACCTAGTTTGGCAGCGCTGTATTTAAAATACCATAGTATCTCAAAGCTTCGGTATTGCAATGCGTGGGCAATGAATACTACGGTTTTAAAGAAAATACATTTTTCTCAGTTTTAGAAAAACTACCGATGCGTTTGGCTCATGTTGTTTTACTGTAGTTTTGATCGATAGTCACACAACTTAATCTAACTTATACTAAACCTACGGAGCTACACGAATCAGTGTGTGCCGGCCGGCTGCATGCAACGCTGTATGGTCTTCTGACAGCTGAGCTATGAAGTTGCAGACGTGATCGGCAGTAGCTAATTACAAAGAATAGGAATCAGTATCTTATTTTAATTAGTGTGGTGCATGCCATTGAAAGCATACTGACATGTGGTTAGTTATGCTTGTGAACCAAGATGCACGGTAGTCAACCAGCAATGACACGAGCGACTTTTCCTCAGTTTGAGAAAAAGAGGTCTAGACCACTTTTTTTAATACTCCAAGAGAACCACAGTAACAACAATACCACTGTTTATGAAACCGTAGTTTTTGGTATAGCCAAATGCCTCAAAGTATTCAAAACTACAGTTTTTCAAAATCTATGGTATTCTAGTAATGCTTTGAAAATACTTTGCATCCAAACGGGGCCTGCAATTAGCACATAGCTACGTTGTACAGTTGCTTATATAATCAGATGTTGTATGTAGTCACGTACGCTTTCCAATTTTGATCCAATGCTTGCTTCCTAGCTCACGTGTGTCAGTTTTTCAGATACTTGTGACTCCTTGTGCATCACCCCTCAACTAACAAGTAAAAGTAAATAAAATTGTTGTTTATGCTCACTCCTTGTCTTCATATACTTTTTTCGTTGGCTGTTACTTCTCTTCTTTTATATTGAGTTTGGGAATTTGGTATTGATGATAGTACGACGACTCTGTCATCTGATGCGCAAGTCCATGCACGTCAGCTCTCTGGGTAAGAGAACTTGTCTCGCTGCAGTTGCAGTTATTGAATGACAGTAGAGCAAATTGAATTTTAACAATTCTATCTTCCGCGATTAAAACAAATCTACGACAGAGTTGCAGCAAACTAATGTTATCAGTTCTATCTTCTGTGATCAAAACAAACCCGCAGCAGTTTTCCAATGTCAGTAGCAGCAAGCTGAATTTTATAATTATATCTTCTGTGAAGTTTAGGTGCAATGTGTGGCAGTGAAGTATTTTGCATGGCCTGCACTTGTGCAATGAATTTTCATATTGTGTCTCTGTTTTCTTGTATGAATGAGTATCTCATTTTAACTAGCTGGAGAATAAAAAGCATGGTACTAGCTGAATTTGTGTTGGCATTCTTAATAACTGCCCTTTTTTGAAAGGTCTGCTCATAATATATTGGCTTCAGTTTTTTTGATTCTTTTTTGTTGATTCATGTAACAGGTCATCCAGTAAAGCTGTCGAAGGAGCTCCATGCTGAAGAACATAACACTTGTAGAGCTTGTAAAATACTGTATCTCATTATTGAACTTGTGGAGCTTGTAGCTGTGACTGGCATACTGTTATTACACTTGCAGAGCTTGCAAAGTGTATGTTAGAGCTTATTTTGTACAGCGGGAGCTTTGTATTGAATCCGGCTGATAATATTTGAAGTGTTACTTGTAGAATTGTTTTGTCCGGCGACTCAGACATACTGGGTATTTATTTATGTTAAATTGAAAAAAATGAAGAATATGACCCTGACAGCTAGGACCCAGTTACCAGAACCTCAAAATGGGGACCCATTTTATAAAAAACAAAAAATGGGACTGCTAAGACAAAAAGGCCATGGCCCAAAACTAAAAAGGCTGCAATGTTGGGCTTGGCCCATGAAGTCAACGAAAAATTAACAGGAAAAAAATATAGAAAGGCTGAATTAATGGGCTAGGCCCATGTAGAAAACTGAATTGGACCGGGCTGAATCTTGTGCCACATCAGCTTGCCACACTGGATGCCTACGTGGCCTGGGGAGGTTGCTAGTGACCAAAATGCCACAGTGGACTTATTTTGGTCATAAACGTTTGCGACCATTCCAGAAGAAAGGTCGCTATAGTCAGTTTACGATGGCCAGCTTTTGACCTTCTGTTTTTGGTCACAAAAAGGTCACAAATGGAAATTTGTGACCATTCAGTGACCAATAGTGGTGGTCACAAGTTGACATATTTCTTGTATTGAATTCAGCAGCCAGAAGAGTCGGTCAGGCAATTCTGGACTCGGTTCCTTACAAAGAAAAATCAAATTGTCGACTGTCCGAATGCGGAGGCCTTAGCGGCTTTCAAACACAACATCCGAGACGAGTGGCTAGCCCGGCACCTTGGTCACGAAAAGCCGAAATCTATGGCAGCTCTCACGACGCTCATGACCCGCTTTTATGCGGGAGAAGACAGCTGGCTGGCTCGTGGTAATAACATATCAAAGAACCATGGTACCTCAGATACCAAGGACGACAATAGTAGGTCACGTCGCAACAAACATAAGCACCACATTAACAGCGAAAATACTGAGCATACGGCAATCAATGCCGGATTCAAAGGCTCTAAACCCGGTCAGCGGAAAAATCCATTCAAACAAAATACGCCGGGCCTGTCCAGCTTGGACCGTATACTCGATCGCTCATGTCAAACACACGGCACCCCAGACAAGCCAGCCAATCACACAAACAGGGATTGTTGGGTGTTCAAGCAGGCCGGCAAGTTAATTGCCAAAAACAAGGACAAGGGGCCGCATAGCGATGACGAGGAGGAGCCCCGGCATCCGCACACCGGAGGGCAGAAGAGGTTTCCCCCGCAAGTGCGGACGGTGAACATGATATACGCGACCCACATCCCCAAGAGGGAGCGGAAGCGTGCGCTCAGGGACGTATATGCGTTGTAGCCAGTCGCCCCAAAATTCAACCCTTGGTCCTCCTGTCCGATCACCTTCGATCACAGGGACCATCCCACTAGTATCCGTCATGGCGGATTTGCCGCACTGGTCCTAGACCCAATCATGGACGGATTCCACCTCACTCGAGTCCTTATGGATGGCGGCAGCAGCCTGAACCTGCTTTATCAGGACACAGTGCGCAAAATGGGTATAGACCCCTCAAGGATCAAACCCACAAAAATGACCTTTAAAGGCGTCATTCCAGGTGTGGAGGCCCATTGCACAGGCTCAGTTACACTGGAAGTGGTCTTCGGATCCCCGGATAATTTCCAAAGCGAAGAGTTAATCTTCGATATAGGCCCGTTCCACAGTGGTTATCACGCGCTGCTCGGGCAAACCGCATTCGCTAGATTCAATGCGGTACCGCATTATGCATACCTCAAGCTCAAGATGCCAGGACCTCGCAGAGTTATTACAGTCAATGGAAAGACAGAGCGCTCTCTCCGAACAGAGGAGCACACTGCGGCCCTTGCAGCAGAAGCGCAAAGCAGCCTCTCAAGGCAATCAACCAGTCCGGCGCTTCAAAGCCCGGACACCTTCAAGCGCGCTCGGGGCAATCGGCAAATAGACCGCCTGGCGCGATCTGAGCTCGTGTAGCAATACGGCGGCCACCCCAATCCCAGTCCAACGGCGAAACTCATGCCGCGCGTACATAATTGCGCATTAAAAATACCATGGGCACAGGTGGGGAGGGGGGCACAACTGCGGCACGCCCCAAGACGCGGCTTAAACCGCACTAGGGGCTTCCCATTTGGTTATTTTTCTTTTTTTCCAGGACCTTAATCTCTGGAAACACTGTCCGGCAGCAGTATTGCCGAACACATGATGCAGCAACCAAGGAGGCAGACAGCTACGTCATACCACAGAATTCCCAGGTTGATTACTATAACGAGTGAAATATTCGATTCAATATCATTCCTCAGCTCGCCCTTGGAAGGGACATAGTCCTACTCTTTGCTTATCGCACTATCTGTATCACTCTGCTTTAACGCAATTTTTTAATAAACAATGCATGACATTACGACTATTATTGTATTCTTGTTATATATATATATATATCCATGTGTTCATTAATGACGCCTTGCAACCGTACACCTTGGTACGGCTAATACACCAGGGGCTTTCGTACCTCACAATACGGTGTGAAAAGTCTGAACACTTTCACAAGTGCGGCACCCCGAACTTATAGCATTATATGCATCAGCTCTGAATCATGTCTTTGGTCAAATGTTGGGTTTGCCCGGCTCCTATGTTTTGGTACCTTACGTTCCGCTCTATCGGCTAAGGTAGCGCTAGGAGAACTACTACGATTGTGCCCCGGTTCTGCTGGGTTTAGCACCTCAGTAGAGAAAGCTAAAACTGACTATCATGATAAGGCGAGAGACTGGTCGCTGTTCGGCGAGGTTTTCAAGTCCCTAAAGACTTATGCCGCTTAGAGCGAGGGGCCGGCCCTGTCCGGCTTAAAGGCGTGTATCGCGCCCCAAATTCGGCCTTCCAAATACCAGGGGCTTCGCCGAAATTTAAAATTATAGAATTCTATGGCTAAGTGAGAGTGATAAAGCATTATTAGTCCGGTTGCCTTGTTCGCTGTGCTGAGCACCTCCCTCGAAGGACCCAAACATGGGAACAAGAGTGCTCAGGTTTATCCCGAACACCCCAGCACTCACGGCATGGGGGAAGAAGCCGAGGGCTAGCCATCTCTCAGATTGGATAAACAGCCAAACAGAAGGTGATATTTTAAATTCAAACAAGCGTTGCATAGCGCATATGAAACAAGTTTTCATAAATACAGGATAAAACTAGCAAGTCTCATTCAAATATTACATCTTTTGAACACTCATCCGCGATGAGACGGGTACCCGGCAGAACACCCTCATAGTACATCTTGGGGTGGCGGCGCTCCTTGCCCTTCGGCGGCCCCTCCTTGATCAGCTTCACGGCGTCTAGCTTGACCCACTGCAATTTCACACGGGCGAAAGCCCGGCGTGCACCTTCAATGCAGACAGATCGCTTGATGACCTCCAGCCGCGGGCAGGCATCCACAAGCCGCCTCACCAGGCCGAAGAAGCTGTTCAGAAGGGCGTCGCCAGGCCACAGCCGGACTATAAAGCTCTTCATGGCCCGATCGACCGCCTTATGTAGCTCGACCATCTGCTTCACCTGGTCGCTCATTGGCACCGGGTGTTCGGCCTCAGCATACTAAGACCAGAACAGCTTCTCCATTGAGCTTCCATCCTCGGCCTGGTAAAATTGTGTGGCATCGGACACACTGCGGGGCAAATCTGCGAATGCTCCTGGAGAGCTCCGGATTCGGGTAAGTAATCGGTAATTTACTTTTACATGCTTGCTTTGCATATAGAAAGCCTTACCCGCCGCTATCTTCTTCATTGCGTCGATCTCCTGGAGGGCCTTTTGGGCTTCGCCCTTGGCACTTCTTGCGCTCTCGAGGGCCGCGGCAAGCTCAGACTTCCGCGTCTTTGAGTCAAGCTCCAACGCCTCGTGCTTCGCCACGAGAGCCTGGAGCTCTTCCTGCACCTCGCCCACCCGAGCCTCGAGCTTCTCTCGCTCGGTGTGTTCCTTGGCCGCTATATCCTCGGCCTTGGTTAGCGCTTGCTTTAGGGTCGCCACCTCGGTCGTGGCCCCTGGCAAATATACGTTGATCCTGTCATTTTGCAATCACGTCTTCTTTTATATATACATATCTATAGACAGGGTATTACTTACCCTTGTTCTCCTCGAGCTGGCTCTTGGCAAGGCCGAGCTCTTTCCTGGACCCCTCGAGGTCCTGCTTCAGTACGGCAAACTCCGCAGTCAGTGCGGCGGACACCAGCAGCGAAGCCTGCATATGCATATTGACATACTTATATTACTGTCTATGCGGTAATATTTCTACTGCATTTTAAAACACTTACCTCAAAGCCTGTTAGAAGGCTGGCACAGGCTTCAGTCAATCCGCTCTTAGCGGACTGAACCTTCTGGATCACCGCACTCATGATAGTGCGGTGCTCCTCGTCGATGGAAGCGTTGCGAAGCACTTCCAGCAGATTGTACGGTGCCTCTGGATGGACAGAGGTCACCAGCACAGGCGTCTTGCCCCTCTTAGAAGGAGGCCGCCTGCCCGAGCCCGGAACTGCTGGAGGGTCCGGCGCGGTGTTCAGCTGAGGGCCGAACTCTGAGATCTCAGGGGCCCCGTCCCCTCGGCTCCCGGAGTCGGGAAGGTCGCCTTGGTACGCCTCCAGAACCGTCTCCCCTCGACCCGGTGCCTCTTGAGACAGCACCTCGGCGCCGCCAGCAGGATGAGGGGAGGTGGCGGTCGGGACTGGATCGCTATCCATGTCCGACGAGCCTAGGGAGCCGTCCGACGATACCTTGATATTGGATCGTGGCGGCGTGCATAATTATGTTCGGCGTTAGGGAAAACAGTGCGACAAAGGAATTCTATGAGTTACTCTGGTATCCGAATACTTACGATCTCCTCGGGGGCTTGGCCATAGGCAACCACTCGTCTTCGCCTTCGTCGGCGGCGGTGGAACTGTCCGGAAGGAGAGTCCTTGCCCTCTTGGACCCTTCGGCCTCCCCAGTTGGGGCAGCCTTCCTCTTCTTGTCTCCCCCGCCTGGAGGGGGAGCATCTACTTCTTCCTCCTCGTCTTCGGGGGAAGAGTGTGCCGCAGAGTTATCGGACAATGAGTCCGATAACACCTGGCATCGGGAACTCTTTCGGGTTCCCTTGGCCTTCTTGGTCTTCTCCGGCACCTTGTAAGGAGCCAGAGCAAGCATCTCCATCAGGAGAGCGCTCGCAGTGTCTTCGGGCAAAGGGGCCGGACAGTTAATCTGCCCCGACATCTCCACCCAGTCCTATCAAAGGCATGGAGATTAGACCCCGCGCATAATTAAGCTAGGGAAAATAAATGTCCTACGGGACGTATTAAACTCACCGAACGCGCTAGACGCTTTGCGCTTAGTCCGCGGTCCTCGGCGAGAGAAGGGGGGACCTCGGCGCCCTTGAACAGCACCTTCCAGGCGTCCCTGTGCGTCGTATCGAAGAGCTCGCTCAGAGTCTGGTGCTGGGCCGGGTCGAACTCCCACAAGGTAAAATCCCGTTGTTGACACGGGAGGATCCGGCGGATGAGCATAACTTGGACTATTTTGACAAGCTTGAGCTTCTTGCTTGCCATACTCCGGATACATTTCTGGAGTCCATCCAGCTCCACCGATGAGCCCCACGACAAGCCCTTCTCTTTCCAGGAAGTGAGCCATGTTGGGAATCCAGATCGAAACTCAGGGGCGGCCGCCCATTTGGCGTCGCGCGGCTCAGTGATGTAGAACCACGCCGATTGCCATCCCTTTATTGTCTCCATGATGGAGCCTTCGAGCCATATGACATTGGGCATCTTTCCCACCATGGCTCCGCCGCATTCTGCTTGTTGGCCTCGTACTACCTTTGGCTTGATATTGAAGGTCTTTAACCACAGGCCAAAGTGGGGTCGAATGCGGAGGAAAGCCTCACACACGATGATGAACGCCGAAATGTTGAGGATGAAGTTCGGGGCCAGATCATGAAAGTCTAGCCCATAGTAGAACATGAGACCACGGACGAATGGATGGAGGGGAAACCCTAGTCCGCGGAGGAAGTGGTGAAGGAAAACTACCCTCTCGTGAGGTTCCGGGGAAGGGACGATCTGCCCCGCAGCGGGCAGCCGATGCGCGATGTTCGCGGCTAAGTATCCGGCTCCGTGCAGCTTCTTGATGTCTCCCTCTGTGATGGAGGAGACCATCCACCTTCCTCCCGCTCCGGACATGGATGGAGAAGGTCGAGGTGGGAAGAGCGGACTTGGGCGCTAGAGTTCGAGTGTGCGAAAACGGATGTGCGAAGGAGGAAGAAGGCGTGGATAGAAAGGTGGATCCTTATCCCTTTATATGGGCGAACGAAGCTAAGCGTCCCCACTTGCCTGGTAAAACTCGCTTATCCCCCAAGCGTCGTAATTGGTGGCGCGGTTGGGTTACCCACACCCGTATTGATGAGAATCCCGTAATAAGGGGACACGATCTCTGCTTTGACAAGACGTGTCGAAAAACTGCCTCGCGTTATGTGCGGGGCTGGTTAAAGGGAACGGTTCGAATAATCACCGGGCCGTGACATAACGTCATGCTGCCAAAACAAGCCAGCAAATTAGATCTGCGAAAATATTATTCTCTCTACGGTGGAATGTGGAACTTATTTTGCAGGGTCGGACACTATCCTCATATTCAAATTCTTCTGTGATGTATTCGGAGAAGGAACCCGCCTTGCAATGCCGAAGACAATATTGCGCGCCGGACTCATCGTCATTGAAGCCTGGTTCAGGGGCTACTGAGGGAGTCCTAGATTAGGGGGTCTCCGGACATCCGGACTATATCCTTTGGCCGGACTGTTGGACTATGAAGATAAAAGATTGAAGACTTCGTCTTGTGTCCGGATGGGACTCTACTTGGCGTGGAAGGCAAGCTAGGCAATACGTATATGGATATCTCCTCCTTTATAACCGACCTTGTGTAACCCTAACCCTATCCGGTGTCTATCTAAACCGAAGGGTTTTAGTCCGTAGGACAACAATCACAACATACAATCATACCATATGCTAGCTTCTAGGGTTTAGCCTCTCAGATCTCGTGGTAGATCTACTCTTGTACTACCCATATCATCACTATCAATCAAGCTGGACGTAGGGTTTGACCTCCATCAAGAGGGCCCGAACCTGGGTAAAACATTGTGTCCCCTGCCTCCTGTTACCATCCGGCCTAGACGCACAGTTCGGGACCCCCTACCCAAGATCCGCCGGTTTTGACACCGACAAGCAGTCTTAGGCTTAGATGGAGCAGCCTCTGCCCTTATAGCATCTCCCATAAGCTTTTGAGCATTGGGTGCTGGTGCTCCATCCTCTTCCTCTTCCTCTTCTTCAGAATCTCTCATTATTGAGGATCTGCCAAGCACTCTAGCAGTGGTCTTCTTGATCCTTTCCTTCCTTTTCTTTTCTGCCACAACCTATTCTTTGGGTGCAGATCCCAAAGTCTCTTGAGTGGCTGTTCTGGCTTTTGACATGGGAACTCTCTTGGCGGGAACCTTTTGATTCAATCCTGGCTTAGTGGCAGCAGTTGTGCCATATCCCTTTTTTAGAACTTTCCTCTTTGAGGTGGCCTCTTCCTCAACAGCCACATAGTCCTCATCCTAAGAATCTGAGGTTTTCTTCTTTCTGGTCCTGGTGGTTGCCTTAGGCAAGTTGCTGGGTGTACTCCTGCTTCCCTCATCAAAGCTGCTAGAGGGACTAGTGCCCTCACTCATGTTCACTTGCTCCTCAGATTTGTTCTGACTGTCACTCTGATCTGACATGATGCAAACACTGACAGCAGACCCTGTGAATAGATTATAGATGAGGTAGATTGGATAAGAATCACAAAGTATAGAGGTTTTTGCAAAAGAATGAGTTAAAAACTTAATTTTAGTTTTCCACAGAAAGCATTTCAGATCTACCGATTTGAAAACTCGGTGATACCGAAGCAGCTTTTGGAACCTAAACTAGTGAAGTCGGTTAGACCGAGTCAAAGTTCGGTGGCACCGAGACTGCTAGGGTTTCACAAAGTATTGAACTCGGTCACACTGATTTGCAATTCTCGGTCAGACCGAGAATCACATGTGCAATGGCCTTAGCCAAATCGGTGGAACCTATTTCAACAACTCGGTTGGCCCAAGATGATTTCGGTGGAAACCTAACCCTAAATTTTCAATCCACGACTAAACTACAGAGTGATTTCACTAGATAGAGTGATCTCAATCGTGGCAAGATACATGGCAAAACAATGTGCTAAGAATTGGAGGGGGAATAGCACAAGGATCAAGTCCATACCCTAAATGTGACGATGGACTTGCTACGGCGGCAACGGCGGAGACGATTCCCGTTGACGGCGGGGAGACCAGCGGCGGGAGGCAGCTGGCAATGAGGAGGATGATCCGGAGACCTAGGGAGGCAGAGCAGGCTGTGCGCGGGCGAAGGGATTCGGAAAATTTTCCAAATTTTGGCCCAGGGATATATATAGCTTGACCCTGTCGGTGTGACCAAGTGGAACAACTCGGTGGCACCGAGATTCATAACTGCAAGCAGTTACTGCAACTCGTTGTGACCGAAAAGTTCAAATCAGTTGCACCGAGATTGAAAACCTGGATCGACTTAGTGATCTCGGTATGACCGAAATGGATGAATCTGTCAGACCGAAACGCACAAAGAAGTTTTGGAAGTTTAAGTCTATGACGAATCGGGGACTCCGAGTGCTCCTCACACAGAGTGGTTCAAATCTGACTTGATCAAACTTTGTGATGTAGCATGAATAGAGTTTGAGACGAGAAAAGCATAGATAGCTAGAGAAGGTTCTTAGGCATTCTTGTCCATCCACTTGGCAAAAGAAAAAGGAACCAAACAATCAAAACAACAAGTGGATGTCCTCGAATGAGTAAATTATGCAACCAACATGCTCACACAGTAAAATGGCAAATGAAATATGTGGCAAAGCATGCACAACAAATTCTAGCATCTATCAAGCAATTGGCGATGACTAGGTCATCTATATATGAGTATATTGACTTAGGAGTCAAATGAGAACATTTGATCATAGGTCATACTCATTGTTTAAGCGCAAGTGGGGTTACCACTTTTACATAAAGCGTTGTTGTGTTCACACCATTAGAATTGCTTTAGCTCAATTTTTAGAGTAAAGCACCCCCTAGATGTGAGATCCCCCTAAGAGGGATGAACTAACCTTTGGTTTTGTCGATGATGACTTCAGGTAGGTGTTGAAGATGTGGATTCTCAATGTTGATGCAGATCATTTGGAGCAATCCTTTGGATTGAGTTGCACTTTCAATACCTACACGGGTTAGTCCCATAAGGAACAAACAAGGATATCCATAGACACGGAGTGATGCACACACAAGATGATGTCTATGAAAGCATTAGGTTACCTTGTCCCTTGTCTTACCAACAAGAGGGTTTGTGACTCCTTGAACTAGTGCAAGATGTGGAAGTTGATTGCACTTATTCTTGCCAGAATGATAAGAGTGAAGTATGTTGGCGGAGTCACCCTCAAGAACTCTCTAGTTCTTCTTCTTCGGGATCCACATCATCTTGATGGGAATCCTTGGAGTTGTAGTCATACTTGATGAAGTAGAACTTGATGAAGTCTTGGGAACCCACTTGACCACGGCCTTGGGTGCTTCTTCAAATGCATCAATTTCCTCTTGAAGCTTATCCTTGCCTTTTTGCTTGTGGTCTTGTGGTGGAAGATCATCTTGATCTTGTGTCCCCTTGAAGGAAGTAGGATCATACTTCTCTTGTTGAGGAACAAACTTAGTCTTGGGGTATTGATCTTCTTCCCACTCAACTCCATTGGCTTTGAACTTTTATTCAAAACCAACACCTTGGTTCTTCCGGTGTCTTCCTTGCTTGCGTACAATTTCCTCGAATTGCTTACTCCCGGCAAGGCTCTTGTAACACCTTTCTCTATAATTCCCTTCAATAAACTATTTTTTTGCTCAAGTGTAACTTGGCAAAGAGAATCATTAGTGGAATCAAGAGAACTACTAGAAGCACAACATTAGATTTAGCATGATTATTGTTACTACTAGAGGAAGAATCTTTCTTGTTCTTGTTACTAGACTTGATTTGAGGCATGTAAGTGGATAAGAGTAAGCGCTTCGCAATGTAAGAAGAACATTTCTTGCGAAGATCATCATTGATTGCCTTTAAGAACTCATTCTCTTGCTCGAGGTTGAGCTTTTCAAAACGTAATTTCTCATGAGTCCTTAAAAGTTCTCGATGATCTCCTAAGATAGTTTCATGAGCTAACTTAAGAGTGTTTAGTTCTTTAGTTAGAAACTCAATCTTCTCCTTATCATTGTCATTCGTTTTATCTTGATTAGCATGATTAATTGACGTTTCATCATAGTATTCATCACTAGAGTTGTCAACAGTAAATCATCATCACCTAACAAGTCATCTTCATCACTATTGAAATCAACATACTCGGGGTGTGATACCTTTGGGCCTTTAGCCATGAAGCATCTTCCAAATCCTTCATTTGGTGAATCAAATATGTCGTAGGAGTTGGTTGACACAAGTGCTAGACCGGCAACACCTTCATCTTGAGTATATTCGGAGTCGGAGTGATAACTTCTCTCGGAGTGATTGTTGGAGTCAGAGCCGGATACCCATTCACCAACATGAGCTTGATGTCTTCGTTTTGTGTAGCTCCTTGATGACTTGTCCTTCCTTTCCGAATCTTTGCTTCTCCGGGTTGTTCTTCGTTCATAACGATCATCTCTACTCCTTCTCTCTCTTGATAGTGATTCTTCTCTTCTACTTCTTCTTTTTGGAGAATCTTCTCTTCTTTTGTAGGGTGTCGTACACTCATTGGAATAGTGTCCGGGTCTTCCACAATTGTAGCAATTTCGCTCTCGACTAGAAGATCTTTTGTCATTGTAGGACCTTGACTTGGAACTTCTCTCTTTGCTTCTACTCTTGTAGAAGTTGTTGAAGTTCTTCACCATTAGGCGCAATTATTCATTGAAGGTTTGTTTCTCACTTGATGATGTGGGAGCTTCACATGAGGCTTTGTAAGCACAACTTGACTTGTTATGGAGCTCCTCCTTATCCTTGAGTGACATCTCATGAGCAACAATTCTTCCAATGACTTCCGTTGGCTTGAGATCTTTGTAATTGGGCATCATTTGGATCAATGTGCATACGGTATCATATTTTCGGTCCAAAGCTCTTAGGATATTCTTGATGATGAATTTGTCGGTCATCTCTTCACTTCCTAAGCCAGCGATCTCATTTGTGATAAGAGCAAGCCTAGAGTACATTTCAGTGACACCTTCACCATCCTTCATTTTGAACTTGTCAAGCTGACTTTGAAGCACATCCAACTTGGATTCCTTGACGGAGTCGGTACCTTCGTGCATATCAATCAAAGTATCCCAAATTTCCTTTGCATTCTCAAGACGGCTGATTTTGTTGAATTCTTCGGGGCACAATCCGTTGAAGAGAATATCACAAGCGTGAGCATTGTATTGCAGCATCTTCAACTCTTCCGCGGTAGCTTCACGGTTCGGTTCTCTCCCATCAAAGAATTCACCTTGTAAGCCAATACACACAATAGCCCATACAGCGGGGTTATGTCCAAGAATATGCATTTTCATCTTATGCTTCCAACTAGCAAAATTAGTACCATCAAAGTAAGGACCTCTACGGTGGTAGTTTCCCTCGCTAGATGCCATACTTTCCTAGGTTGTGAAACCAAGGCTATGACTTCCAAAAGCTATGAAAATCAAGGCAAATGGAGACCAAAGCTCTGATACCACTTGTAGGATCGAAAGTATGTCTAGAGGGGGGTGATTAGACTACTTGACCAAATAAGAACTTATCCTTTTCCCAATTTTAGTTCTTGGCAGATTTTAGCAACTTTGGACAAGTCAAGCAATCTTAACACAATTCAAGCAAGCATGCAAAGAGTATATGAGCAGCAGAAAGTAAAGCATGCAACTTGCAAGAATGTAAAGGGAAGGGTTTGGAGGATTCAAACGCTATAGGAGACACAGATGTTTTTGTCGTGGTTCCGATAGGTGGTGCTATCGTACATCCACGTTGATGGAGACTTCAACCCACGAAGGGTAATGGCTGCGTGAGTCCACGGAGAGCTCCACCCATGAAGGGTCCACGAAGAAGCAACCTTGTCTATCCCACCATGGCCGTCGCCCACGAAGGACTTGCCTCACTAGCGGTAGATCTTCACGAAGTAAGCGATCGCCTTGCCATTACAAACTCCTTGGTTCAACTCCACAATCTTGTCGGAGGCTCCCAAGTGACACCTAGCCAATCTAGGAGACACCACTCTCCAAGAAGTAACAAATGGTGTGTTGATGATGAACTCCTTGCTGTTGTGCTTCAAATGATAGTCTCCCCAACACTCAACTCTCTCTCATAGGATATGGATTTGGTGGAAAGAAGATTTGAGTGGAAAGCAACTTGGGGAAGGCTAGAGATTAAGATTCATATGGTAAGAATGGAATATCTTGGCCTCAACACAAGTGTAGGTGGTTCTCTCTCAGAAAAGGTAAGTTGGAAGTGTAGGTATGTTCTGATGGCTCTCTCTTCGAATGAAGAGGTGGTGGAGGGGTATATATAGACTCCACACAAATTCTAACCATTACACACAACTTGCCAATCTCGGTGGGTCCGAATTGATAAACTCGTTCGGACTGATTCAGCAAAGCTAGTGACCGTTAGGAGTTTCGGTGGGACCGACATGCAACTCGGTAGGACCGATATGGTTAGGGTTAGGGCATAATGTAATCTCGGTGAGACTGATTACACAAACTCGGTGAGACCGATTTTGGTAATAAGCTAACCAAAGAGTTGGTCAGGTAAACTCGGTGGGACCGATCGCTCATTTTGGTGAGACCGAAACATTACGAAGGGGAAACAGAGAGTTAACATTGCAATCTCGGTGGGACAGATCGCTCATCTCGGTAAGACCAAAATGTTACGAAGGGGAAACAGAGAGTTTACAATCCCATCTAGTGAGACTGAGATCCCTATCGGTGAGACCGATTTTCCTAGGGTTTGTGGCAGTGGCTATGACATTTGAACTCAATGGCGCCGGATAGAAAGAATCGGTGGGGCCGAGTTTGACTTTTGGTTTAGGTCATATGTGGGTGTGAGAAAGTAGTTGAGGGCTTTGGAGCATATTACTAAGCATTTTGAGCAAGAGCCTCATTAAGCAACACCTCATCCCTCCTTAATAGTATTAGCTTTTCCTACAGACTCAATGTGATCTTGGATCACTAAAATAGAAAATGTAGAGTCTTGAGCTTTGAGCTTGAGCCAATCCTTTTGTCCTTAGCATTTTGAGGGGTTCACTTTTCTCATCCATGCCATGCCAATCATTAAGCTTTTCTGAGATATTATTCTTGAAATAGCATTAGCTCAATGAGCTATATGTTGTTAGGAATTACCAAAACCACCTAGGGATAGTTGCACTTTCAGTGGCGGCCTCTGAGAAGGAGAAGCAGGCCGCCGCCAAAGCTACGGCCAATCGCGAGGCGGCATTGAAGGATGCCGAGGCCGCCCGCGGCCGCTGCTGAGAGCTGCAAGACGAGCTGAAGGGCCTACGCGACCATCATGTGGAAGAAGCACGTGGCCGCCAGGCGAAGGAAGAGGAGATGAAGGCCCGGGAGGATGCCATCAAGGGCCGTGATGCCGAGCTGGGGGAGCTGGCGAAGGCGCAGGCAGCGGAGCGCAACCGGGTCGAGGAGTTGGAGCGGAAGGCGAGAGCGAAGGAGGCCAACCTTGACGCCAAGGTGAGGGTCCTTGCCGAAGACTGCGTGGCATTCTCGACCCTCGAGGAGAGGTCCTACATGGCATTGAAGAAAATGTACGAGAAGGGCTTGGACAAGCCGTTGGGCAACAACGAGGATGGCCCTGCTCAGCTGCTTACCTTCCTGGTGAAGGCGCTCGAGGAGGTCGTGGAAGGCATCGGTCCAATGGCGGAGGCAGAGCCTCGCGTCCTTTCCTCAGCTGCACTGACACGGGTCTTCAGCCACCTACACCTTCGCGACCCCAGTGCTCGTCTTGACGAGCTGCTGGAACCTGTAGCTGACGAACATTGCGCGGCTACTACCGCGGCCGTGAAGGGTTAAGTGGAAGCCTTGCTGAAGAAGTTCGACGCCTTCGCCCCCGCGCCCTTGACCAGTGATGCAGGTGAAGGCAATGCTACCCAAGAGGGGGCACCTTTTGCAGGTGCCGGCGTTGTCCAGGGGTGACTTGCGGCTGCTTTCCTGCTTTATTCCTGCAACATGTACCATGCGTCGTGGAGGCGTTAAACTTGCGTTTGATATTGTGAGAAAATATGTATGTTAATATTTGCTTTGAGATTTTGCGCTTTTCTTCCTATTTTCTTTGTGTTTTGTGTCGGCAGAGCCCGGCCCCGTGCATACCTCAACCGCCGTTGGGCCGACCGGAAACCATGACGGACCAAGGAGCGAGGGGCTACGTGACTAGTTAGGCTCCTGAGTCGCGATGCTCAGGTGTCCCCCTTGACGCGCAAACAGCCTATAGGAAGGATACGTGAGGATAGTTAGTGTTCTACGTCGGTAGAGTCCGGCCCCGCGCATACCTCAACCGCCATTGAGCCGACCGAAAACCAGGACAGACCAAGGATTGAGGGGCTACGTGACTGATGTCTACTACACAACCTTCTTGTTGTAGACGTTGTTGGGCCTCCAAGTGCAGAGGTTTGTAGGACAGTAGCAAATTTCCCTCAAGTGGATGACCTAAGGTTTATCAATCCGTAGGAGGCGTAGGATGAAGATGGTCTCTCTCAAGCAACCCTGCAACCAAATATCAAAGAGTCTCTTGTGTCCCCAACACACCCAATACAATGGTAAATTGTATAGGTGCACTAGTTCGGCGAAGAGATGGTGATACAAGTGCAATATGGACAGTAGATATAGGTTTTTGTAATCTGAAAATATAAAAACAGCAAGGTAACTAATGATAAAAGTGAGCACAAACGGTATTGCAATGCTAGGAAACAAGGCCTAGGGTTCATACTTTCACTAGTGCAAGTTCTCTCAACAATAATAACATAATTGGATCATATAACTATCCCTCAACATGCAACAAAGAGTCACTCCAAAGTCACTAATAGCGGAGAACAAACGAAGAGATTATGGTAGGGTACGAAACCACCTCAAAGTTATCCTTTCTGATCGATCTATTCAAGAGTCCGTAGTCAAATAACACGAAGCTATTCTTTCCGTTCAATCTATCATAGAGTTCGTACTAGAATAACACCTTAAGACACAAATCAACCAAAACCCTAATGTCACCTAGATACTCCAATGTCACCTCAAGTATCTGTGGGTATGATTATACGATATGCATCTCACAATCTCAGATTCATCTATTCAAACCAACACAAAGAACTTCAAAGAGTGCCCCAAATATTCTACCGGAGAGTCAAGACGAAAACGTGTGCCAACCCCTATGCATAGGTTCATGGGAGGAACCCGCAAGTTGATCACCAAAACATACATCAAGTGGATCAATAGAATACCCCATTGTCACCACGGGTATCCCACGCAAGACATACATCAAGTGTTCTCAAATCCTTAAAGACTCAATCCGATAAGATAACTTCAAAGAGAAAACTCACTCCATTACAAGAGAGTAGAGGGGGAGAAACATCATAAGATCCAACTATAATAGCAAGGCTCCCCATACATCAAGATGGTACCACCTCAAGAACACGAGAGAGAGAGAGATCAAACACATAGCTACTGGTACATACCCTCAGCCCCGAGGGAGAACTACTTCCTCCTCGCCATGGAGAGCACCGGGATGATGAAGATGGCCACCGGAGAGGGATTGCCCCCTCCGGCAGGATGCCGGAACGGGTCTAGATTGATTTTCGGTGGCTACGGAGGCTTCTGGCGGCGAAACTCCCGATCTATTGTGCTCCTCAAAGTTTTTAGGGTATATGTGTATATATAGGAGGAAGAAGTACGTTGGTGGACCTACGGGCTATCCACGAGGCATGGGGGCACGCCTAGGGGGGTGGGCGCGCCGCCCACCCTCGTGGGTAGCTCAGGACTCTCCTGTCCATCTTCGATACTCCCTGGGCTTCTTCTAGTCCAAAACTAAGTTCCGTGAAGTTTCAGATCAATTGGACTCCGTTTGATTTTCCTTTTCTGCGATACTCTAAAAAAAGGAAAAAAACAGAAACTGGCAATGGGCTCTAGGTTAATAGGTTAGTCCCAAAAATCATATAAAATAGCATATTAATGCATATAAAACATCCAAGGTTGATAATATAATAGCATGGAACAATCAAAAATTATAGATACGTTGGAGACGTATCAGCATCCCCAAGCTTAATTCCCGCTCGTCCTCGAGTAGGTACATGATAAAAACAGAATTTTTGATGTGGAATGCTACCTAACATATTTATCCATGTAATTCTCTTTATTTTGGCATGAATGTTCAGATCCATAAGATTCAAGACAAAAGTTTAATATTGACATAAAAATAATAATACTTCAAGCATACTAACTAAGCAATCATGTCTTCTCAAAATAACATGGCTAAATAAAGTTATCCCTACAAAATCATATAGTCTGGCTATGCTCCATCTTCACCACACAAAGTATTTAAATCATGCACAACCCCGATGACAAGCCAACAATTGTTTCATACTTTTGATGTTCTCAAACTTTTTCAATCTTCACGCAATACATGAGTGTGAGCCATGGACATATCACTATAGGTGGAATAGAATGGTGGTTGTGGAGAAGACAAAAAGGAGAAGATAGTCTCACATCAACTAGGTGTATCAACGGGCTATGGAGATGCCCATTAATAGATATCAATGCGAGTGAGTAGGGATTGCCATGCAACGGATGCACTAGAGCTATAAATGTATGAAAGCTCAAAAAAAGAAACTAAGTGGGTGTGCATCCAACTTGCTTGCTCACGAAGACCTAGGGCACTTGAGGAGGCCCATTGTTGGAATATACAAGCCAAGTTCTATAATGAAAATTTCCCACTAGTATATGAAAGTGACAAAACAAGAGACTCTCTATCATGAAGATCATGGTGCTACTTTGAAGCACAACTATGGAAAAAAGGATAGTAGCATTGTCCCTTTTATTTTTTATTTTTTTATTTGGCCTTTCTTTTTTATTTGGCCTTTCTTTCTTTTCTTTTTTTTGGCCTTTTTTGGGACAATGCTCTATTAATGATGATCATCACACTTCTATTTATTTACAACTCAAAGATTACAACTCGATACTAGAACAAGGTATGACTCTATATGAATGCCTCCGGCAGTGTACCGGGATGTGCAATGACTCATGAGTGACATGTATGAAAGAGTTATGAACTGTGGCTTTGCCACAAGTAAAATGTCAACTACATGATCATGCAAAGCAATATGACAATGATGGAGCATGTCATAATAAACGGAATGGTGGAAAGTTGCATGGCAATATATCTCGGAATGGCTATGGAAATGCCATGATAGGTAGGTATGGTGGCTGTTTTTAGGAAGGTATATGGTGGGTTTATGATACCGGCGAAAGGTCCGCGGTATTAGAGAGACTAGCAATGGTGGAAGGGTGAGAGTGCGTATAATCCATGGACTCAACATTAGTCATAAAGAATTCACATACTTATTGCAAAAATCTATTAGTTGTCGAAACAAAGTATTACGCGCATGCTCCTAGGGGGATATATTGGTAGGAAAAGACCATCGCTCATCCCCGACCGCCACTCATAAGGAGGACAATCAATAAACAAACCATGCTCCGACTTCGTCACATAACGGTTCACCATATGTGCATGCTACGGGAATCACAAACTTTAGCACAAGTATTTCTCAAATTCACAACTACTCAACTAGCATGACTCTAATATCACCATCTCCATATCTCAAAACAATTATCAAGTATCGAACTTCTCTTAGTATTCAATGCTCTTCATATGAAAGTTTTTATTATATCCCTCTTGGATGCCCATCATATTAGGACTAGCTTCATAACCAAAGCAAAGTACCATGCTGTTCTGAAGACTCTCAAAATAATATAAGTGAAGCACGAGAGTTCATCTATTTCTTCAAAATAAAACCACCACCGTGCTCTAAAAGATATAAGTGAAGCACTAGAGCAACAACAAACTACTCCGAAATATATAAGTGAAGATCAATGAGTAGTCGAATAATTATGCAACTATGTGAAGACTCTCAAACATTTAAGAATTTCAGATCTTGGTATTTTATTCAAACAGCAAGCAAAACAAAATAAAATAAAATGACGCTCCAAGCAAAACACATATCATGTGGCGAATAAAAATATAGCTCCAAGTAAAGTTACCGATAGACGAAGACGAAAGAGGGGATGCCTTCCGGGGAATCCCCAAGATTAGGCTTTTGGTTGTCCTTGGATATTACCTTGGGGTGCCTTGGGCATCCCCAAGCTTAGGCTCTTGCCAATCCTTATTCCATAGTCCATCGAATCTTTACCCAAAACTTGAAAACTTCACAACACAAAACTTAAAAGAAAACTCGTAAGCTCCGTTAGCGGAAGAAAACAAAACACAACTTCAAGGTACTGTAATGAACTCATTCTTTATTTATATTGGTGTTAAACCTACTGTATTCCAACTTCTCTATAGTTTATAAACTATTTTACTAGCCATAGATTCATCAAAATAAGCAAACAACACACTAAAAACAGAATCTGTCAAAAACAGAACAGTCTGTAGTAATCTGTGACTAACGCGAACTTCTGGAACCTCAAAAATTCTAAAATAAATCTCCGGACGTGAGTAATTTGTCTATTAATCATATTCAAAAATAATTAACTAAATAACACTCTCCAATAAAAATGGCGGCAATTCTCATGAGCGCTAAAGTTTCTGTTTTTACAGCATGATCGCAAAGACTTTCCCCAAGTCTTCCCAAAGGTTCTACTTGGCACAAACACTAATTAAATGCATAAAACCACATCTAAACAGAGGCTAGATTAATTATTTATTACTAAACAGGAACAAAAAACAAGGAATAAAAATAAAGTTGGGTTGCCTCCCAACAAGCGTTATCGTTTAACGCCCCTAGCTAGGCATGATGATTTCAATTATGCTCACATAAAAGATAAGGATTGAAACATAAAGAGAGCATCATGAAGAATATGACTAGCAAATTTAAGCCTAACACACTTCCTATGCATAGGATTTTTTGAGCAAACAATTTATGGGAACAATAATCAACTAGCATAGGAAAGCAAAACAAGCATAACTTCAAGATTTTAAACACATAGAGAGGAAACTTGATATTATTGCAATTCCTACAAGCATATATTCTTCCCTCATAATAACTTTCAGTAGCATCATGAATGAATTAAACAATATAACCATCACATAAAGAATTCTTCTCATGATCTACAAGCATAGAATTTTTATTACTCTCCACATAAGCAAATTTCTTCTCATGAATAGTAGTGGGAGCAAACTCAACAAAATAACTATCATGTGAGGCATTATCCAATTGAAAACTATAATCATGATGAAAAGTTTCATGGATATTGTTATTCTTTATAGCATACAAGTCATCACAATAATCATCATAGATAGCAACTTTGTTCTCATAATCAATTGGAACCTCTTCCTAAATAGTGGATTCATCACAAAATAAAGTCATGACCTCTCCAAATCCACTTTCATCATAATAAATTTTCTCATCAAAACTTGGGGGACAAAAAATATCATCTTCATCAAACATAGCTTCCCCAAGCTTGTGGCTTTGCATATCATTAGCATCATGGACATTCAAAGAATTCATACTAACAACATTGCAATCATGCTCATCATATAAAGATTTAGTGCCAAACATTCGAATGCATTCTTATTCTAACACTTTAGCACAATTATCGGAATCCTTATTTTCATGAAAGACATTAAAAAGATGAAGCATATGAGATACCCTTAATTCCATTTTTTGTAGTTTTCTTTTATAAACTAAACTAGTGCTAAAACAAGAAACTAAAAGATTCGATTGCAAGATCTAAAGATATACCTTCAAGCGCTAACCTCCCCGGCAATGGCGCCAGAAAAGAGCTTGATGTCTACTACACAACCTTCTTCTTGTAGACGTTGTTGGGCCTCCAAGTGCAGAGGTTTGTAGGACAGTAGCAAATTTCCCTCAAGTGGATGACCTAAGGTTTATCAATCCGTAGGAGGCGTAGGATGAAGATGGTCTTTCTCAAGCAACCCTGCAACCAAATAGCAAAGAGTCTCTTGTGTCCCCAACACACCCAATACAATGGTAAATTGTATAGGTGCACTTGTTCAGTGAAGAGATGGTGATACAAGTGCAATATGGATAGTAGATATAGGTTTTTGTAATCTGAAAATATAAAAACAGCAAGGTAACTAATGATAAAAGTGAGCACAAACGGTATTGCAATGCTAGGAAACAAGGCCTAGGGTTCATACTTTCACTAGTGCAAGTTCTCTCAACAATAATAACATAATTGGATCATATAACTATCCCTCAACATGCAACAAAGAGTCACTCCAAAGTCACTAATAGCGGAGAACAAACGAAGAGATTATGGTAGGGTACGAAACCACCTCAAAGTTATCCTTTCTGATCGATCTATTCAAGAGTCCGTAGTAAAATAACACGAAGCTATTCTTTCCGTTCAATCTATCATAGAGTTCGTACTAGAATAATGATACGTCTCCAACGTATCTATCATTTTTGATTGCTCCATGCTATATTATCTACTGTTTTGGACATTATTGGGCTTTATTATCCACTTTTATATTATTTTTGGGACTAACCTATTAACCAGAGGCCCAGCCCAGAATTGTTGTTTTTTTGCCTATTTTAGGGTTTCGAAGAAAAGAATATCAAACGGAGTCCAAACGAAATGAAACCTTCGGGAACGTGATTTTTGTTGGGGAACGTAGTAATTTCAAAAAAATTCCTATGCACACGCAAGATCATGGTGATGCATAGCAACGAGAGGGGAGAGTGTGATCTACGTACCCTTGTAGATTGACAACGGAAGCGTTTGGTTGATGTAGTCGTACGTCTCCACGGCCCGACCGATCAAGCACCGAAACTACGGCACCTCCGAGTTCTAGCACACGTTCAGCTCGATGACGATCCCCGGACTCCGATCCAGCAAAGTGTCGGGGAAGAGTTCCGTCAGCACGACGGCGTGGTGACGATCTTGATGTACTACCGTAGCAGGGCTTCGCCTAAGCACCGCTACAATATTATCGAGGACTATGGTGGAAGGGGGCGCCGCACACGGCTAAGAATATGATCACATGGATCAACTTGTCTTTCTTTGGGGTGCCCCTGCCTCTGTATATAAAGGTTCAAGAGGGGGAGGCCGGCCGGCCATCATAGGGCGCGCCAGGAGGAGTCCTACTCCCTCCGGGAGTAGGACTTCTCCCCCAATCCTAGTTGGAATAGGATTCGCGAGGTGGAAAAGAGAGAGAGAGAGAGAGAGAGAGAGGAGGGGGGCGCCGGCCCCCTCTCTCCTTGTCCTATTCGGACTAGGGGGGAGGGGCGCGCGGCCCAGCCCTGGCCGCCTCTCCTCTTCTTCCACTAAGGCCCACTAAGGCCCATATAGCTCCCGGGGGGTTCCGGTAACCTCCCGGTACTCCGGTAAAATCCCGATTTCAGCCGGAACACTTCCGATATCCAAACATAGGCTTCCAATATATCAATCTTTATGTCTCGACCATTTTGAGACTCCTCGTCATGTCCTGATCTCATCCGGGACTCCGAACAACCTTCGGTACATCAAAACGTATAAACTCATCATATATCTGTCATCGAAACCTTAAGCGTGCAGACCCTACGGGTTCGAGAACAATGTAGACATGACCGAGATACGTCTCCGGTCAATAACCAATAGCGGGACCTGGATGCCCATATTGGCTCCTACATATTCTACGAAGATCTTTATCGGTCAGACCGCATAACAACATACGTTGTTCCCTTTGTCATCGGTATGTTACTTGCCCGAGATTTGATCGTCGGTATCCAATACCTAGTTCAATCTCGTTACCGGCAAGTCTCTTTACTCGTTTCGTAATACATCATCCCGCAACTAACTCATTAGTTGCAATGCTTGCAAGGCTTAAGTGATGTGCATTACTGAGAGGGCCCTGAGATACCTCTCCGACGATCGGAGTGACAAATCCTAATCTCGAAATACGTCAACCCAACATGTACCTTTGGAGACACCTGTAGAGCACCTTTATAATCACCCAGTTATGTTGTGATGTTTGGTTGCACACAAAGTGTTCCTCCGGCACATGGGAGTTACATAATCTCATAATCATAGGAACATGTATAAGTCATGAAGAAAGCAATAGCAACATACTAAACGATCGGGTGCTAAGCTAATGGAATGGGTCATGTCAATCAGATCATTCAACTAATGATGTGATCCCGTTAATCAAATGACAACTCTTTGTCCATGGTTAGGAAACATAACCATCTTTGATTAACGAGCTAGTCAAGTAGAGGCATACTAGTGACACTCTGTTTGTCTATGTATTCACACATGTATTATGTTTCCGGTTAATACAATTCTAGCATGAATAATAAACTTTTATCATGATATAAGGAAATAAATAATAACTTTATTATTGCCTCTAGGGCATATTTCCTTCAATCTCCCACTTGCACTAGAGTCAGTAATCTAGATTACACAGTAATGATTCTAACACCCATGGAGCTTTGGTGTTGATCATGTTTTGCCCGTGGAAGAGGCTTAGTCAACGGGTCTACTACATTCAGCTCCGTATTTATCTTGCAAATCTCTATGTCTCCCACCTGGACTAGATCCCAGATGGAATTGAAGCGTCTTTTGATGTGCTTGGTTCTTTTGTGAAACCTGGATTCCTTCGCCAAGGCAATTGCACCAGTATTGTCACAAAAGATTTTCATTGGACTCGATGCACTAGGTATGACACCTAGATCGGATATGAACTCCTTCATCCAGACTCCTTCATTTGCTGCTTCCGAAGCAGCTATGTACTCCGCTTCACATGTAGATCCCGCCACAACGCTTCGTTTAGAACTGCACCAACTGACAGCTCCACCGTTTAATGTAAACACGTATTCGGTTTGCGATTTAGAATCATCCAGATCAGTGTCAAAGCTTGCATCAACGTAACCGTTTACGATGAGCTCTTTGTCACCTCCATATACGAGAAACATATCCTTAGTCCTTTTCAGGTACTTCAGGATGTTCTTGACCGCTGTCCAGTGATCCACTCCTGGATTACTTTGGTACCTCCCTGCTAAATGGATCGCTGGAGCTTGCACACTTTATTAGCTCCCTTTGGATCGACAAAACCTTCCAGTTGCATCATATACAACTCTTCTTCCAGAAATCCATTCAGGAATGCAGTTTTGACATCCATCTGCCAAATTTCATAATCATAAAATGCGGCAATTGCTAACATGATTCGGACAGACTTAAGCATCGCTACGGGTGAGAAGGTCTCATCGTAGTCAACCCCTTGAACTTGCCGAAACCCTTTTGCGACAAGTCGAGCTTTGTAGACAGTAATATTACCGTCAGCGTCAGTCTTCTTCTTGAAGATCATCGGGCAAGTCAACCAAAGTCCATACTTTGTTCTCATACATGGATCCCATCTCAGATTTCATGGCTTCAAGCCATTTTGTGGAATCTGGGCTCACCATCGCTTCTTCATAGTTCATAGGTTCATCATGATCTAGCAGCATGACTTCCAGAATAGGATTACCGTACCACTCTGGCGCGGATCTCACTCTGGTTGATCTACGAGGTTCAGTAGTATCTTGTCCTGAAGTTTCATGATCATTATCATTAGCTTCCTCACTAATTGGTGTAGGTGTCACAGAAACAGGTTTCTGTGATGTACTACTTTCCAATAAGGGAGCAGGTACAGTTACCTCGTCAAGTTCTACTTTCCTCCCACTCACATCTTTCAAGAGAAACTCCTTCTCCAGAAAGTTTCCGAACTTAGCAACAAAAGTCTTGCCTTCGGATCTGTGATAGAAGGTGTATCCAATAGTTTCCTTTGGATATCCTATGACGGCACATTTCTCCGATTTGGGTTCGAGCTTATCAGGTTGAAGCTTTTTCACATAAGCATCGCAGCCCCAAACTTTCAGAAATGACAACTTTGGTTTCTTGCCAAACCATAGTTCATAAGGCGTCGTCTCAACGGATTTTGATGGTGTCCTATTTACCATGAATGCGGCCGTCTCTAAAGCATAACCCCAAAACGATAGCGGTAAATCAGTAAGAGACATCATAGATCGCACCATATCTAGTAAAGTACGATTACGACGTTCGGACACACCATTACGTTGTGGTGTTCCGGGTGGCGTGAGTTGCGAAACTATTCCGCATTGTTTCAAATGTACACCAAACTCGTAACTCAAATATTCTCCTCCACGATCAGATCGTAGAAACTTTATTTTCTTGTCACGATGGTTTTCAACTTCACTCTGAAATTCTTTGAACTTTTCAAATGTTTCAGACTTATGTTTCATTAAGTAGATATACCCATATCTGCTTAAGTTATCTGTGAAGGTGAGAAAATAACGATATCCGCCACGAGCCTCAATATTCATTGGACCACATACATCTGTATGTATGATTTCCAACAAATCTGTTGCTCTCTCCATTGTACCAGAGAACGGTGGTTTAGTCATCTTGCCCATGAGGCACGGTTCGTAAGTACCAAGTGATTCATAATCAAGTGGTTCCAAAAGTCCATCAGTATGGAGTTTCTTCATGCGCTTTACACCGATATGACCTAAACGGCAGTGCCACAAATAAGTTGCACCATCATTATCAACTCTACATCTTTTGGCTTCAACATTATGAATATGTGTGTCACTACTATCGATATTCAATAAGAATAGACCACTCTTCAAGGGTGCATGACCATAAAAGATATTACTCATATAAATAGAACAACCATTATTCTTCGATTTAAATGAGTAACCGTCTCGCATTAAACAAGATCCAGATATAATGTTCATGCTCAACGCTGGCACCAAATAACAATTATTTAGGCCTAATACTAATCCCTAAGGTAGATGTAGAGGTAGCGTGCCGACCACGATCACATCGACTTTGGAACCGTTTCCCACGCGCATCGTCACCTCGTCCTTAGCCAATCTTCGCTTAATCCGTAGTCCCTGTTTCGAGTTGCAAATATTAGCAATAGAACCAGTATCAAATACCCAGGTGCTACTACGAGCATTAGTAAGGTACACATCAATAACATGTATATCACATATACCTTTGTTCACCTTGCCATCCTTCTTATCCGCCAAATACTTGGGGCAGTTCCGCTTCTAGTGACCAGTCTGCTTGCAGTAGAAGCACTCAGTTTCAGGCTTAGGTCCAGACTTGGGTTTATTTTCTTGAGCAGCAACTTGCTTGCTGTTCTTCTTGAAGTTCCCCTTCTTCCTCCCTTTGCCCTTTTTCTTGAAACTAGTGGTCTTGTTGACCATCAACACTTGATGCTCCTTTTTGATTTCTACCTCCGCAGCTTTCAGCATTGCGAATAGCCCGGGAATAGTCTTATTCATCCCTTGCATATTATAGTTCATCAAGAAGCTCTTGTAGCTTGGTGGCAGTGATTGGAGAATTCTGTCAATGACGCAATCATCTGGAAGATTAACTCCCATCTGAATCAAGTGATTATTGTACCCAGACATTTTGAGTATATGCTCACTGACAGAACTGTTCTCCTCCATCTTGCAGCTATAGAACTTATTGGAGACTTCATATCTCTCAATTCGGGCATTTGCTTGAAATATTAACTTCAACTCCTGGAACATCTCATATGCTCCATGACGTTCAAAACGTCGTTGAAGTCCCGATTCGAAGCCGTAAAGCATGGCACACTGAACTATCGAGTAGTCATCAGCTTTGCTCTGCCAGACGTTCATAACATTTGGTGTTGCTCCAGGAGCAAGCCTGGCACCCAGCGGTGCTTCTAGGACGTAATTCTTCTGTGCAGCAATGAGGATAATCCTCAAGTTACGGACCCAGTCCGTGTAATTGCTACCATCATCTTTCAACTTTGCTTTCTCAAGGAACGCATTAAAATTCAACGGAACAACAGCACGGGCCATCTATCTACAATCAAACATACACAAGCAAGATACTATCAGGTACTAAGTTCATGATAAATTTAAGTTCAATTAATCAAATTACTTAAAGAACTCCCACTTAGATAGACATCCCTCTAATCCTCTAAGTGATCACGTGATCCAAATCAACTAAACCATGTTCAATCATCACGTGAGATGGAGTAGTTTCATTGGTGAACATCACTATGTTGATCATATCTACTATATGATTCACGCTCGACCTTTCGGTCTACGTGTTCCAAGGCCATATCTGTATATGCTTGGCTCGTCAAGTATAACCTGAGTATTCCACGTGTGCAACTGTTTTGCACCCGTTGTATTTGAACGTAGAGCCTATCACACCCGATCATCACGTGGTGTCTCAGCACGAAGAACTTTCGCAACGGTGCATACTCAAGGAGAACACATCTTGATAATTTTAGTGAGAGATCATCTTATAATGCTACCGTCAATCAATGCAAGATAAGATGCATAAAAGATAAACATCACATGCAATCAATATAAGTGATATGATATGGCCATCATCATCTTGTGCTTGTGATCTCCATCTCCGAAGCACCGTTGTGATCACCATCGTCACCGGCACGACACCTTGATCTCCATCGAAGCATCGTTGTCATCTCGCCAATCTTATGCTTCCACGACTATCGCTACCGCTTAGTGATAAAGTAAAACATTACAATGTGATTGCATTGCATACAATAAAGCGACAACCATATGGCTCCTGCCAGTTGCCGATAACTCGGTTACAAAACATGATCATCTCATACAATAAAATTTAGCATCATGTCTTGACCATATCACATCACAACATGCCCTGCAAAAACAAGTTAGACGCCCTCTACTTTGTTGTTGCAAGTTTTACGTGGCTGCTACTGGCTTAAGCAAGAACCAATCTTACCTATGCATCAAAACCACAATGATAGTTTGTCAAGTTGGTGCTGTTTTAACCTTCGCAAGGATCGGGCGTAGCCACACTTGGTTCAACTAACGTTGGAGAAACTGTCACCCGCAAGCCACCTATGTGCAAAGCACGTCGGGAGAACCGGTCTCGCGTAAGCGTACGCGTAATGTCGGTCCGGGCCGCTTCGTCCAACAATACCGCCGAACCAAAGTATGACATGCTGGTAAGCAGTATGACTTATATCACCCACAACTCACTTGTGTTCTACTCGTGCATATAACATCAACACATAAAACCTAGGCTCTGATACCCCTGTTGGGGAACGTAGTAATTTCAAAAAAATTCCTACGCACACGCAAGATCATGGTGATGCATACCAACGAGAGGGGAGAGTGTGATCTACGTACCCTTGTAGGTCGACAACGGAAGCGTTTGGTTGATGTAGTCGTACGTCTCCACGGCCCGACCGATCAAGCACCGAAACTACGACACCTCCGAGTTCTAGCACACGTTCAGCTCGATGACAATCCCCGGACTCTGATCCAGCAAAGTGTCGGGGAAGAGTTCCGTCAGCACGACGGCGTGGTGACAATCTTGATGTACTACCATCGCAGGGCTTCGCCTAAGCACCGCTATAATATTATCGAGGACTATGGTGGAAGGGGGCGCCGCACACGGCTAAGAATATGATCACGTGGATCAACTTGTCTGTCTCTGGGGTGCCCCTGCCTCCGTATATAAAGGTTCAAGAGGGGGAGGCCGGCCGGCCATCATAGGGTGCGCCAGGAGGAGTCCTACTCCCTCCGGGAGTAGGACTTCTCCCCCAATCCTAGTTAGAATAGGATTCGCGAGGTGGAAGAGAGAGAGAGAGAGAGAGAGAGAGAGAGAGAGAGGAGGGGGGCACCGGCCCCCTCTCTCCTTGTCCTATTCGGACTAGGGGGAGGGGCGCGCGGCCCAGCCCTGGCCGCCTCTCCTCTTCTTCCACTAAGGCCCACTAAGGCCCATATAGCTCCCGGGGGGTTCTGGTAACCTCCCGGTACTCCGGTAAAATCCCGATTTCAGCCGGAACACTTCCGATATCCAAACATAGGCTTCCAATATATCAATCTTTATGTCTCGACCATTTTGAGACTCCTCGTCATGTCCTGATCTCATCCGGGACTCCGAACAACCTTCGGTACATCAAAACGTATAAACTCATCATATATCTGTCATCGAAACCTTAAGCGTGCAGACCCTACGGGTTCGAGAACAATGTAGACATGACCGAGATACGTCTCCGGTCAATAACCAATAGCGGGACCTGGATGCCCATATTGGCTCCTACATATTCTACGAAGATCTTTATCGGTCAGACCGCATAACAACATACGTTGTTCCCTTTGTCATCGGTATGTTACTTGCCCGAGATTCGATCGTCGGTATCCAATATCTAGTTCAATCTCGTTACCGGCAAGTCTCTTTACTCGTTCCGTAATACATCATCCCGCAACTAACTCATTAGTTGCAATGCTCGCAAGGCTTAAGTGATGTGCATTACCGAGAGGGCCCTGAGATACCTCTCCGACGATCGGAGTGACAAATCCTAATCTCGAAATACGTCAACCTAACATGTACCTTTGGAGACACCTGTAGAGCACCTTTATAATCACCCAGTTACGTTGTGACGTTTGGTTGCACGCAAAGTGTTCCTCCGGCACACGGGAGTTACATAATCTCATAGTCATAGGAACATGTATAAGTCATGAAGAAAGCAATAGCAACATACTAAACGATCGGGTGCTAAGCTAATGGAATGGGTCATATCAATCAGATCATTCAACTAATGATGTGATCCCGTTAATCAAATGACAACTCTTTGTCCATGGTTAGGAAACATAACCATCTTTGATTAACGAGCTAGTCAAGTAGAGGCATACTAGTGACACTCTGTTTGTCTATGTATTCACACATGTATTATGTTTCCGGTTAATACAATTCTAGCATGAATAATAAACTTTTATCATGATATAAGGAAATAAATAATAACTTTATTATTGCCTCTAGGGCATATTTCCTTCA
>NC_041384.1:683974243-683982085 GCF_002162155.2 Triticum dicoccoides | reverse complement strand
TTGTTGCTCCACCGACATACTCCTTCCTCCTATATATACCTACATACCCCCAAACGATCAGATACGGAGCCAAAACCCTAATTCCACCGCCGTAACTTTCTGTATCCACGAGATCTCATCTTGGGGCCTGTTCCGGAGCTCCGCCGGAGGGGGCATAGATCACGGAGGGCTTCTACATCAACACCATAGCCTCTCCGATGAAGTGTGAGTAGTTTACCTCAGACCTTCGGGTCCATAGTTATTAGCTAGATGGCTTCTTCTCTCTTTTTGGATCTCAATACAATGTTCTCCCCCTCTCTTGTGGAGATCTACTCGATGTAATCTTCTTTTTGTGGTGTGTTTGTTGAGACCGATGAATTGTGGGTTTATGATCAAGACTATCTATGAACAATAATTGAATCTTCTCTGAATTCTTTTATGTATGATTGGTTATCTTTGCAAGTCTCTTCGAATTATCAGTTTGGTTTGGCCTACTAGATTGATCTTTCTTGCAATGGGAGAAGTGCTTAGCTTTGGGTTCAATCTTGCGGTGTCCTTTCCCAGTGACAGTAGGGGTAGCAAGGCACGCATTGTATTGTTGCCATCGAGGAAAAAAAGATGGGTTTGTTTTATCATATTGCATGAATTTATCCCTCTACATCATGTCATCTTGCTTAAGGTGTTACTCTGTTTTCATGAACTTAATACTCTAGATGCATGCTGGATAGCGGTCGATGAGTGGAGTAATAGTAGTAGATGCAGGCAGGAGTCGGTCTACTTGTCTCGGACGTGATGCTTATATACATGATCATACCTAGATATTCTCATATCTATGCTCAATTCTGTCAATTGCTCAACAGTAATTCGTTCACCCAGCGTAAAATACTTATGCTCTTGAGAGAAGCCACTAGTGAAACCTATGGCCCCCGGGTCTATGTTCATCATATTAATCTTCCAATACTTAGTTACTTCCTTTGCTTTTATTTTACTTTGCATCTTTATCACAAAAATACCAAAAATATTATCTTATCATATCTATCAAATCTCACTATCGTAAGTGACCGTGAAGGGATTGACAACCCCTTAGTGCGTTGGTTGCGAGGAGTTATTTGTTTTGTGCAGGTACGAGGGACTCGCTCGTAGCCTCCTACTGGATTGATACCTTGGTTCTCAAAAACTAAGGGAAATACTTACGCTACTTTGTTGCGTCACCCTTTCCTCTTCAAGGGAAAACTCACGCAGTGCTCAAGAGGTAGCAAGAAGGATTTCTGGCACCGTTGCCGGGGAGTCTACGCAAAAGTCAACATACCAAGTACCCATCACAACCCTTATCTCCCGCATTACATTAGTTGCCATTTGCCTCTCGTTTTCCTCTCCCCCACTTCACCCTTGCCGTTTTATTCGCCCTCTCTCTCTCTATCCTCCCTCTCTTTCTCTATTTGCCTCTTTTTGCCCGCTTGCTTTTTGTTTGCTTGTGTGTTGGATTGCTTGCTTATCACGATGGCTCAAGATAACACTAAATTGTGTGACTTTACCAATACCAACAATAATGATTTTATTAGCACTCTGATTGCTCCTCTTACCGATGCTGAATCTTGTGAAATTAATGCCGCTTTGCTGAATCTTGTCATGAAAGATCCATTTTCTGGCCTTCCTAGTGAAGATGCCGCTACCCATCTAAATAGCTTCATTGATTTGTGTGATATGCAAAAGAAGAAAGTGTGGATAATGATATTGTTAAATTGAAGCTATTTCCTTTTTCGCCTAGAGATCGTGCTAAAGCTTGGTTATCGTCTTTGCCTAAAAATAGTATTGATTCTTGGAACAAGTGCAAAGATGCCTTTATCTCTAAGTATTTTCCTCCCGCTAAGATCATCTCCCTTAGAAACGATATTATTAATTTTCAGCAACTTGATCATGAACATGTTGCACAAGCCTGGGAGAGGATGAAATTAATGATACGTAATTGCCCTACTCATGGTTTGAATTTGTGGATGATTATACAAAATTTTATGCCGGATTGAATTTTTCTTCTAGAAATCTTTTAGATTCGGCCGCGGGAGGCACTTTTATGGAAATCACTTTAGGAGAAGCTACTAAACTCCTAGATAATATTATGGTTAATTATTCTCAATGGCATACTAAAAGATCTACTAATAAAAAGGTGCATGCGATAGAAGAAATTAATGTTTTGAGTGGAAAGATGGATGAACTTATGAAATTATTTGCTAGTAAGAGTGTTTCTTCTGATCCTAATGATATGCCCTTGTCTACTTTGATTGAGAATAATAATGAATCTATGGATGTGAATTTTGTTGGTAGGAACAATTTTGGTAACAACGCGTATAGAGGAAATTTTAATCCTAGGCCTTATCCTAGTAATCCCTCTAATAATTATGGTAATTCCTACAACAATTCTTATGTAAATTATAATAAGATGCCCTCTGATTTTGAATCTAATATTAAAGAACTTATTAGTTCGCAAAAGAGATTCAATGCTTTGATTGAAGAAAAATTGCTTAAGATTGATGAGTTAGCTAGGAACGTTGATAGAATTTCTCTTGATGTTGATTCTTTGAAATTTAGATCTATTCCACCTAAGCATGATACCAATGAGTCTCTCAAAGCCATGAGAATTTCCATTGATGAGTGCAAAGAAAGAACCTCTAGGATGCATGCTAAGAAAGATGCCTTTATAAGAGCGTGTTCTTCTAGTTCTTATGAAAATAAAGATGAAGATCTAAAATTTATTGATGTTTCCCCTATTAAATCTTTGTTTTGCAATATGAATCTTGATAATGATGGGACTGAATATGATCCACCTTTACCTAGAAGGCGTTCCAAAAATTCGGAGTTTTTAGATCATGATGCTAAATTTGATAAAAGTGGGATTGAAGAGATTAAAACCCTAGATGTTGCTAAACCCACTATTTTGGATTTCAAGGAATTTAATTATGAAAATTTCTCTTTGATTGATTTTATTTCCTTGTTGCAATCCGTGCTAAATTCTCCTCATGCTTATAGTCAAAATAAAGCGTTTACTAAACATATCGTTGATGCCTTGATGCAATCTTATGAAGAAAACCTTGACTTGGAAGTTTCTATCCCTAGAAAACTTTATGATGAGTGGGAACCAAATATTAAAATTAAGATTAAAGATCATGAGTTCTATGCTTTTATGTGACTTGGATGCTAGTGTTTGCACGATTCCAAAGATTTGTGTGATTTGTTAGGTTTCCGTGATTTCGATGATTGCTCTCTAAACTTGCACCTTGAGGATTCCACTATTAAGAAACCTATGGGAAGAATTAATGATGTTCTTATTGTTGAAAATTGGAATTATGTGCCTGTAGATTTTGTTGTTCTTGACATAGATTGCAATCCTTCATGTCCTATTATTCTTGGTAGACCTTTCCTTAGAACGATTGGTGCAATTATTGATATGAAGGAAGGAAATATTAGATTCCAATTTCCACTAAGGAAAGGCATGGAACACTTACATAGAAAGAAAATTAAATTACCTTATGAATCTATTATGACATCCACTTATGTATTGCCTACCAAAGATGGCAATACCTAGATCTATCCTTACTTTTTATGCCTAGCTAGGGGCGTTAAACGATAGCGCTTGTTGGGAGGCGACCCAATTTTATTTTTATTCCTTGATTTTTGCTCCTGTTTAGTAATAAATAATTTACCTAGCCTCTGTTTTGGTTGTTTTTTTGTGTTTAATTAGTGTTTGTGCCAAGTAGAACCGTTGGGAAGACTTGGGGAAAGTCTTGTTAATCTTGCTGTAAAAAACAGAAACTTTAGCGCTCACGAGAACTGCCGACATTTTTATTGAAAAGTTCTATTTAGTTAATTTTTTTTCAGATGATTAATAGATAAATTCCACACGTCCAGAAATTTATTTTAGAATTTTTGGGGTTCCAGATCTTGCGCTAGCTACAGATTACTACAGATTGTTCTGTTTTTGACAGATTCTGTTTTTCGTGTGTTGTTTGCTTATTTTGATGCATCTATGGCTAGTAAAATAGTTTATAAACCATAGAGAAGTTGGAATACAGTAGGGTTAACACCAATATAAATAAAGAATGAGTTAATTACAGTACCTTGAAGTGGTATTTTGTTTTCTTTCGCTAACGGAGCTCACGAGATTTTCTACTTTAACTTTTGTGTTGTGAATTTTTCAAGTTTTGGGTAAAGATTTGATGGATTATGGAACAAGGAGTGGCAAGAGCCTAAGCTTGGGGATGCCCATGGAACCCCCAAGATAATCTAAGGACACCTAAAAGCCAAAGCTTGGGGATGCCCCGGAAGGCACCCCCTCTTTCGTCTACTTCTATCGGTAACTTTACTTGGAGCTATATTTTTATTCAAAACATGATATGTGTTTTGCTTGGAGCGTCTTGTATTATTTGAGTCTTTATTTGTTTGTTTACCACAATCATCCTTCCTGTACACACCTTTTGAGAGAGCCATACATGATTTGGAATTTGTTAGAATACTCTATGTGCTTCGCTTATATCATTTGAGTTATATAGTTTTGCTCTAGTACTTCACTTATATTTTTTTAGAGCACGGTGGTGGAATTGTTTTATAGAAACTATTGATCTCTCATGCTTCACTTAGATTATTTTGATAGTCTTAAATAGCATGGTAATTTTCTTAAATAATCCTAATATGCTTGGTATTCAAGAATAGTAAAATGTTTCTTATGAGTGTGTTGAATGCTATGAGAAGTTCGATGCTTGATAATTGTTTTGAGATATGAAGATGGTGATATTAAAGTTGTGCTAGTTGAGTAGTTGTGAATATGAGAAATACTTGTGTTAAAGTTTGTGATTCCCGTAGCATGCACGTATGGTGAACCGTTATGTGATGAAGTCGGAGTGTCGGAGTAAATAGCCATGGGTAGCCTAGCCGGCTTCCCCTGGCCCTTCTGAAAAAATTACGAGCCCGTCCGGCTCTCAAGAATCCAAGACATGGGGCCACCTTCCCCTTGCTGGCTGTCACCCAGGCCGGCTTTCGGAAGGCGGCCCGACTTTAGCCCTCATGAAGAAAGCCGCGGGAGTGCCGGCTTCGAGAAGCCGGCCGCGAGGAGGCCGACTCCAAGGAGCCGGCTCCCATAAAGCGGTCAAGACCGTACCCCCGAAGTCTGCATCCACATAACGGCGATGTGACGGGGCATGGCTACAGTGAAGCCTGCCACCCCCGAATCCTGGAGCGCGCCTGGCACAGTGCGCCGTACGGGTGGCCATGACCCGTCCGGCGCGGCACTGTTGCCACACTGACCCTGATGTCATCCACGACGGGCTACCAGTACGGCCCACGGGCGGTGGGCCCCTTCAGGCAGAGAGACACCTGAAGGCGGCCTGGCCTCCCCCACTCGGCCCGAGACGGAGCCGGCTCTCTCCAGCCGGCTTGCCGCCCCCTCGAAGGAGATGCCCCATTAAGGAGACAAGACGCGGTGAGGCTACAGTGGTCACCCGTCGGACGGCAGCACTGTAGCCATGCTTACCTCGGCGAAGCCCTCGTCACCAAGATTGAGCAACAGTAACCAGCCACCAACAAGGCCCTGGACAGTGGGGCCTGCCTGTCGACCAGGGAGCCGGCAGCCGGCGGGACCCACCAGCCGGCGGGCCCCAGCAGCCGGCGCAGAAGCCGGAGAGCTAAGACACAGACGGCTGGGCCCTGCGCCAGTCGGATTACCATTGTACCGCCGGGGGGTAGGCCTATATAAACCCCCCGGGGCGCCCATGCAAAGGGTTGGACCCCCAGCTAGTTTTAGACACCACACAAGGAGAAGAAGCAAGCTAGCCATGCCCTTCTTCCTCCTCCCACCGAACAGCTCAAGGAGCATTGTGTAGCTACTTGTCCATCTAGTGATCATGCGGAGACCCCGCAGAGCAGCAGTAGGGGTGTTATCTCCACGGAGAGCCCTGAAGCTGGGTAAGATTCGCAGGCGTGCATGTCTTCGCCTCATCCCGTTTCCAGGCACCGGCGACGTCTTACTGGCTCCCACAATGATAAGCCACCCGTTGGCATATGTCACACCTACCACCCGACACGGAGCATGATTTTTTTATTGTCTTCCTTATGAGTGGCGGTCGGGGATGAGCGATGGTCTTTTCCTACCAATCTATCCCCCTAGGAGCATGCGCGTAATACTTTGCTTTGATAACTTGTAGATTTTTGCAATAAGTATATGAGTTCTTTATGAGTAATGTTGAGTCCATGGATTATACGCACTGTTTCTTCCTTCCACCATTGCTAGCCTCTCTAATACCACACACCTTTCGCCGGTATCATACACCCACCATATACCTTCCTCAAAACAGCCACCATACCTACCAATTATGGCATTTCCATGGCCATTCCGAGATATATTGCCATGCAACTTTCGACCGTTCCGTTTATTATGACACACTCCATCATTTTCATATTTCTTAGCATGATCATGTAGTTGACATCGTATTTGTGGCAAAGCCACCATTCATAATTCTTTCGTACATGTCACTCTTGATTCATTGCATATCCCGGTACACCGCCGGAGGCATTCATATAGAGTCATATATTGTTCTAAGTATCAAGTTGTAAGAAAATAAAAGTGTGATGATCATCATTATTAGAGCATTGTCCCAGTGAGTAAAGGATGATGGAGACTATGATTCCTCCACAAGTCGGGATGAGACTCCGGACGAAAAATTAAAAAAGGGAAAAAAAGAGGCCATAAAAAAGGAGAAAAATCCCAAATAGAAAAAATGAGAGAAAAAGAGAGAAGGGACAATTTTACTATCCTTTACCACACTTGTGCTTCAAAGTAGCACCATGATATTCATGATAGAGAGTCTCTCATTTCGTCACTTTCATATACTAGTGGGAATTTTTCATTATAGAACTTGGCTTGTATATTCCAATGATGGGCTTCCTCAAAATGCCCTAGGTCTTCATGAGCAAGCAAGTTGGGTGTACACCCACTTAGTTCCTTTTGTTGAGCTTTCATATACTTATAGCTCTAGTGCATCCGTTGCATGGAAATTCCTACTCACTCACATTGATATCTATTGATGGGCATCTCCATATCCCGTTGATACGCCTAGTTGATGTGAGACTATCTTCTTCCTTTTTGTCTTCTCCACAACCACCATTCTATTCCACATATAGTGCTATATCCATGGCTCACGCTCATGTATTGCGTGAAGATTGAAAAAGTTTGAGAATGTCAAAAGTATGAAACAATTGCTTGGCTTGTCATCGGGGTTGTGCATGATTTAAATACTTTGTGTGATGAAGATAGAGCATAGCCAGACTATATGATTTTGTAGGGATAACTTTCTTTAGCCATGTTATTTTGAGAAGACATGATTGCTTTGTTAGTATGCTTGAAGTATTATTATTTTTATGTCAATATTAAACTTTTATCTTGAATCTTTCGGATCTGAATATTCATACCACAATTAATAAGAATTACATTAATATTATGCTAAGTAGCACTTCACATCAAAAATTAGCTTTTTTATCATTTACCTACTCGAGGACGAGCAGGAATTAAGCTTGGGGATGCTTGATATGTCTCCAATGTATCTATAATTTTCGATTGCTCCATGCTATATTATCTACTGTTTTGGACATTATTGAGCTTTATTATCCACTTTTATATTATTTTTGGGACTAACCTATTAACCGGAGGCCCAGCCCAGAATTGATGTTTTTTTGCCTACTATAGGGTTTTGAAGAAAAGGAATATTAAACGGAGTCCAAACGGAATGAAACCTTCGGGAACGTGATTTTCTCACCAAACATGATCCAGGAGACTTGGACCCTACGTCAAGAAATAAAGGAGGAGGCCACGAGGTAGGG
>NC_041384.1:683917794-683973828 GCF_002162155.2 Triticum dicoccoides | reverse complement strand
CCCAGGCGCGCCCTCCACCCTCGTGGGCCCCCTGTTGCTTCACCGACGCACTCCTTCCTCCTATATATACCTACATACCCCCAAACGATTAGATACGGAGCCAAAACCCTAATTCCACCACCGTAACTTTCTGTATCCATGAGATCTCATCTTGGGGCCTGTTCCAGAGCTCCGCCGGAGGGGGCATCGATCACGGAGGGCTTGTACATCAACACCATAGCCTCTCCGATGAAGTGTGAGTAGTTTACCTCAGACCTTCGGGTCCATAGTTATTAGCTAGATTTCTTCTTCTCTCTTTTTGGATCTCAATACAATGTTCTCCCCCTCTCTTGTGGAGATCTATTCGATGTAATCTTCTTTTTGCGGTGTGTTTGTTGAGACCGATGAATTGTGGGTTTATGATCAAGACTATCTATGAACAATATTTGAATCTTCTCTGAATTCTTTGATGTATGATTGGTTATCTTTGCCAGTCTCTTCGAATTATCAGTTTGGTTTGGCCTACTAGATTGATCTTTCTTGCAATGGGAGAAGTGCTTAGCTTTGGGTTCAATCTTGCAGTGTCATTTCCCAATGACAGTAGGGGCAGCAAGGCACGTATTGTATTGTTGCCATCGAGGATAACAAGATGGGATTTTTATCATATTGCATGAATTTATCCCTCTACATCATGTCATCTTGCTTAAGGCGTTACTTTGTTTTCATGAACTTAATAATCTAGATGCATGCTGGATAGCGGTCGATGAGTGGAGTAATAGTAGTAGATGCAGGCAGGAGTCGGTCTACTTGTCTCGGACGTGATGCCTATATACATGATCATACCTAGATATTCTCATAACTATGCTCAATTTTGTCAATTGCTCAACAGTAATTCGTTCACCCACCGTAAAATACTTATGCTCTTGAGAGAAGCCACTAGTGAAACCTATGGCCCCCGGGTCTATCTTCATCATATTAATCTTCCAATACTTAGTTACTTCCTTTGCTTTTATTTTACTTTGCATCTTTATCACAAAAATACCAAAAATATTTTCTTATCATATCTATCAGATCTCACTCTCATAAGTGACAGTGAAGGGATTGACAACCCCTTATCATGTTGGTTGCGACGAGTTATTTGTTTTGTGCAGGTACGAGGGACTCACGCGTAGCCTCCTACTGGATTGATACCTTGGTTCTCAAAAACTGAGGGAAATACTTACGCTACTTTGCTGCATGACCCTTTCCTACTTAAGGGAAAACCAACGCAGTGCTCAAGAGGTAGCAAATAACACCTTAAGACACAAATCAACCAAAACCCTAATGTCACCTAGATACTCCAATGTCACCTCAAGTATCCGCGGGTATGATTATACGATATGCATCACACAATCTCAGATTCATCTATTCAAACCAACACAAAGAACTTCAAAGAGTGCCCCAAAGATTCTGCCGGAGAGTCAAGACGAAAACGTGTGCCAACCCCTATGCATAGGTTCTTGGGAGGAACCCGCAAGTTGATCACCAAAACTTACATCAAGTGGATCAATAGAATACCCCATTCTCACCACGGGTATCCCACGCAAGACATACATCAAGTGTTCTCAAATACTTAAAGACTCAATCCGATAAGATAACTTCAAAGAGAAAACTCAATCCATTACAAGAGAGTAGAGGGGGAGAAACATCATAAGATCCAACTATAATAGCAAAGCTCGTGATACATCAAGATCATACCACCTCAAGAACACAAGATAGAGAGAGATCAAACACATAGCTACTGGTACATATCCTCAGCCCCGAGGGAGAACTACTCCCTCCTCGTCATGGAGAGCACCGGGATGATGAAGATGGCCACCGGAGAGGGATTTCCCCCTCCGGCAGGGTGCCCGAACGGGTCTAGATTGGTTTTTGGTGGCTATGGAGGCTTCTGGCGGTGTAACTCCTGATCTATTGTTCTCCTTGAAGTTTTTAGGGTATATGGGTATATATAGGAGGAAGAAGTATGTCGGTGGACCTCCGGGCTGTCCACGAGGCAGGGGGGCGCTCCCAGGGGGTGGGCGTGCCCCCCACCCTCGTGGGCAGCCCGAGACTCTCCTGGTCCATCTTTGATACTCCGTGGGCTTCTTCTGGTCCAAAAATAAGTTCTGTGAAGTTTCAGGTCAATTGGACTCCGTTTGATTTTCCTTTTCTGCGATACTCTAAAACAAGGAAAAAACAGAAACTGGCATTGGGCTCACGGTTAATAGGTTAGTCCCAAAAATCAAATAAAATAGCATATTAATGCATATAAAACATCCAAGGTTGATAATATAATAGCATGGAACAATCAAAAATTATAGATACGTTGGAGATGTATCAGTGACCAGTTAGGCTCCTGAGTCGCGATGCTCAGGAGTCCCCCTTGACGTGCAAACATTCTCCGTACCTTTTCCCTCGCCGAGGCTCGGCTCGGGAGGGGCGTGCGACGACCAGGTCTAGGGAACCTGGTTGGGTGGCGTACGCTTGGGCGTGACCCGGGCACAGCCCCCATGCCCAGCCCCCTCGTGCGGCTCTCCTGAGGGGAGGCGTTGCAGTGAGGCCGGACACAGAGCTCTGGGGCTCCCTGAGGTTGGTACGGCCGTGGGGCCGCCCTCAATTGTTTATCACCAGTGCAGAGCGTAGTGCTTCTGCTTGTGCACGGGCATAGCCGCTCCTCGGCAGTGTCGACGGCCAGCGCGGAGCATGGTGCTTCCACTTGGGCGTGGGAGGGGGACTCCCTACTACGGAGAGCCCCTGGGGCGTGTACAGCCCCGCCCTGACACGTGGCTTGCACGGCAGGGCTAGGAGAGGTGTATCCGGGCACTTGTGAGCCAGCGCGGGACTCACGAGGCCCTACCTCAAGGCGGGTTGCGCCTGGTCTTGGTTCTTGTTTGCTGTCTTGGTCCTACGGGGTGGTTAGGCAACCTGCGCTAAACGAATCTCCTGAGGTCATTGCGTGAAAAAGCCAATCACCAAGGGCCCCATGAGGTTACATGAATGGGGCCGGCCCGCCAGACAGAGCTCAGCCGCTGGATTTATCGATGCTGGAGGGACGGGCCCGAGCACAGACGCCGTGCTTGACTTACTCACGCGAGGGGTTCTAATTAAAGAAAGACGGCCGGCGTGCGGCTCCCACAGTGGGTGACAATCAAGCAGGCGATAGTCATAGATAGATTAAGCATGGAAAGCAAGCTAGCTCAGGTAAACACATGGAAGGTGCATGCCACCGGGTCCGGCCCGAGCGGCTTGGGGATGATGCAACCCGAGGGGCGCCCCCAACGGGGTAAACAAAAGACATAAAAGGAAAGATACATGCCACAGGGATGGTCCCATGCGGCCTGGGAATGATGCAGCCCTGGAGGCGCTCCTAGCTGAATGAACCTTAGAAAATGTCACCTGGTCCTGTCGATGAAGGAGAGTTGGGGTAGCTGAAGGCGTGCGTCGAAGGGCTGCCCATCATGAGCCACTGGGGCCCTGAGGTTCGGGAGGCCCTGGGGTCCCAAGGGGTTCCTCGAGGACCGTCTTCATCTTCATCAGCACCGCGTGGTGCCTGGCCTCCTGAGCCGCCAAGATGCTCCGCAGGTTGCGATGATAGGCGGCCGCCATGCTCGGCAGACCGAAGGCCATGCGAACGTAACTGTGAGGTGGGCCCTCGCAGCGTCCCATGCGCGAAGGCCAGAGAAGCTCCTGAGAGGAGGGCCGATGGAGCCCTGGAACGTCAATGTAGACGCGCAGCCCGGCATCCTCGCCTGGATGGGGAGCTGCGCCTGGTGAGCGGCGGCTGCCGCGCATGGCCCTCGCGTCTTGCAGTTCCTGAGTGGTCTTGGTGATGAACTCCTGAGCGGTGGGCACTCCTTGTCATGTGTTCTCCTGAGGGAAACGTGTTGCGAAGCACGCCTCCAAGTGGTGCCCAAGCGCCTCCCTCGTGATGCTGGCAAAGTCTGAGGCTCTCCATAAGAGAGCCATCGAGCCCTGCCCGAGAGGGGCACTGGGCGCGCCTCCCTGTGAGATGGAGGGAGGCGCCCCAGACACGGATGCCAATCCTGATGAGGCGCCGCTTGCCTGAGGCCCTGCGTGACGCAGCTGCTTCTTCTTCTTGGGGGTGGCCTCAGGAGGGCGCTTGCCCTGACTGTCGGGGTTGTCGATTGCTGCAGCTTGGAAGGCACGCTCGAGGGAGCACACCGTGTCTCTTTCTTAGCATGGGACTGTGATGATTCCGCCGCTTCCCGGCATCTTGAGGACATTGTAGCCATGATGGGTCACCGCCATGAACTTGGCCAGGGCTGGATACCCGAGGATGGTGTTGTATGGCAGGTGGATGTAGGCGACGTCGAAGTCGATGAGTTCGGTGCGGTAGTTGTTGCTTTCTCCGAAGGTAACGGGGAGGAGGACCTGCCCGATCAGGGTAGTAGAGCTGTCGGTCACTCCTGAGAAAGGCTTGGTAGGCTGAAGCTGATCATATGGCACTTGGAGGTTGTCGAACGTGTCGACGGACAGGACATTGAGCCATGCGCCACCCTTGATGAGGGTCTTGGTAACTTGTACGTTATTGATGACTGGCGAACAGAGCATTGGGACGACACCAGCAGTGGCCGCGCACTTGAGCTGATCTGCTGAACTGAACGTGATGGGGCACCTGGACCATCTGAGTGGGCATGTGGCCTCGAGCTTGGGGAGAACTGCATTAACTTCATGGGCAAACTGTTTGAAGATACGCTGCGAGGCTGGGTCTTGAGCTCCGCCCAAGATGCAGGCGACAACACGTGGCTCCTGGAAGCCCCCAGCCCCCTCGTCTTGATGGTGGTCGTCATTCCTTCTGGGTGGTGGTGGTAATGGAGGAAGGCCTGCGTTGCCTTGAGGACGAGCCTCACGAGGCTGGTCCCTCCAGGCGCCCTCGCGAGGCTAATCCTACCAGCGGTCCTCACGAGGCCGGTCGTGCCACTCCTGGCGCGGGCCACGGTCCTCCCAGCATCCGCCACCACGTCCTCCTCCTCGGCCGTAGCCCCGGTCGCTGCGCTCGGGGCGTCGACCGAAGTGTCCTTCTCAAATGGCTCTGAGCTCTTGACAGTCGCTGGTGTTGTGGGTATGCAGGTTGTGGAAGGCGCAGAACGGTCGGCTGCCCTTGGATGACTCGGGCTGGTCTCTGCCGCGCTTGGTGTCTGGTTTCGCCGCGAGCACGGCCGCTCCCTTGCGCTTCACATCCTTGGCCTTGGTCTTTTTCTCCTCTGGGTCTGCAGCAGGGAGCTCGAGGAGGGAGAGGCGCCCCTCCTCGGCTCTTGCACACTTGGTTGTGATGTTGAACAGCTCCAGGGTCGTGCACAGCTCTTCGTGGATGGTGAGCTCCTCCTTCATCTTGACATCGCGGACACCGTCGGAGAATGCTGAGATGATGGCCTCGTCGGTCACCTTGGGGATTTTGATGCGCGTGTAGTTGAAGCGCTAAATGTACTTCTGTAGGGTCTCTCCTGGTTGCTGCTTGATGTGGCGCAGGTCACCCGCGACTGGGGGGCGGTCGTGAGCGCCCTGGAAGTTGGCGATGAAGCGGTTGCACATTTTGTCCGAGGAGGAAATTGAGCCTGGAGGCAGGTTCAGGGGCCAGGAGTGGGGGCCATCCTTGAGAGCCATGGGAAACTAGTTCGTCATGACTTTCTTGTCGCCGTTGGCCGCCTCGATACTCACCTCATAGAGATGCAGGAACTCCGTGGGGTCTAGGGTGCTGCCGTAGCGAGGAGGCAGATCTGGCTTGAACTTGCCCGGCCAGGCAACGCTACGCAGCTCGGGAGTGAAGGCGCGGCATCCGGCCGTGGTCACCAGGGCCCGCCTTGGAGGTGGAACTTGGCCTTGGCGCCCGCGCGCCGCTACGGCCAGCGGCGCGGGGCCTTGCCGTAGCAAACGATCCTGGCGCGGCGGAGCGAGGAGTGGTGGAGCGTTCGCTTGCGGTCGAGGGACTTCTTGGCAGCTTCTTTCTTCATGCGCGGGCGCCGGACGTGGTGGGTCACGCCGTGGAGCCGCGTGCCTCGGTGCTAGGGCCCCGTCTTGGGGCAGAGGTGGTGGGGGTGCTTTATGAGCTGCGTCGCCCATGGCTGGCGGAGGGCGAGGCAGAGAATGGGACGGCGCAGGGGAGCCCCCTGCGGTGTGGACAAGCTCGGCGATGCGGTCACCAGTCCTCATAGAGGTCGTCGACCGGGCGGTAGCGTAGGAGCTCGTGCGCCATGAGGAGCACGGCACGTGCGTCCGTGGGAATGCGACGAGCATGAGACGACGAACCAGCGGGAGTGAGCGATGGGGTGGCGGTGCAGCCGTCCTACCGCACCGAGGGGTGCAGCGAGGATGCTTGTTGCTCGTTCCCTGCCGGGCTGGTGGCGGCGTTGGCGGCAGGCGACGGAGATTGACGGGGTGGCCCGCCGACAGGGGTTCTCTGAGCGGTGCGGGTGGTGAGGGCAGCCCGGCGCGCGACACGGGCGCGACGCGCATCCGCCATGGAGGCGATGGAGCAACAAGACACGGAGCGACGGAAGGGAAGCTTCGGTGCACCCCTACCCGGCGCGCCAAATGTCGGATCATGTGTTCCGGCAAAACCCTTAAGGTTCGAACATTTGGGTGCGCGCGAAGATCCCCCCTATCGATCCGCGTCCTAACTTAGCCTAGATCTCACGAACTAACTCGACGAACTCGCAACACAAAGGACACAAGATTTATACTGGTTCGGGCCACCGTTGTGGTGTAATACCCTACTCCAGTGTGGTGGTGGTGGATTGCCTCTTGGGCTGAGGATGAACAATACAAGAGGAAGAACAGCCTCCTCAGGTTGAGGTGTTTTTTTGCTTGGTGCACTTGTGTGGCTGAGGATGATCTTGGATCCTCTCTCCACCTATGGTGGTGGCTAGTCCTATTTATAGAGGCCCTGGTCCTCTCCCCAAATATTGAGCGGGAAGGGAGCCAACAATGGCCAATTTGAAAGGGGACAGCTAGTACAAGCTATCCTGACAAAAGGTGATCTTCGCCTGCCAAAGGTTCTGGCGATGACGCCGTCCTGGGCTCCATGGTGACGCCCGTCTTGCCGTCCTTCTGGTCTTGGTCTCGTTGCACCAATATGGAAACCTTTGCTTGATGCCTCGGTACTCCGTGCCTGCGCTTGCCCCCTTAGCACCAAACAGGAAACAAGAACGCTGCGCGCGCTGGCGCCCACCTGGTCTCGATCGTCATGGCTTACGTCATGAGAACCTCGCGAGGTTTGCCCGACCTTGAACTCTCCGCCCCTCACGAGCCGGCCTGATGAGGCTGCTCCTGAGGAGGTCTTGTGTCATCCGCCTCGCGAGGCTTGGCCCCTCGCGAGGGTCTTGATTCCTTGTCAATGAAGATGGGCCGTACATGCCTGCCAGCAAAGCCACGTCGTGGGCCGCAGGCAGGCAAGTCTGGGGACCCCCGTTCCCAGAACGCCGATAGGCTTGAATGATCTAACAACCTCGGAATAGGTTGAATGAATGCAGAGTGGAAACACGAATCTTCTGAGATATCTTTGGCACTTCGGAACAATTGAATAGAGAGAAGTGGATTATTAAGAGGTGCACCGGCATGAGAAAACATTTGAAACGAGGAAAAGATATGATCGACAAAGCTTGAATTTAATCCATCGGGGAAGAAAAATAATGAAGAATGATAAACTTGTAGAGCATCTTCATGAGAATCACCGGGTAAGAACATTGATTGAAAACAATGAAGAGACTTCACATGAATAAAATGGATACTTGATTAAGAAATCTGAATCCTTGAAGAAAAAGGGTGGGAGGGCGGGAAAACAAAGGAAACTTGGGGACGGATGAAACAAACACCGTTGAGAAAACTTAGAGTTGATCTTGCGGATGTTGAAAATGATCGGATCCACTAGAAGAGAAGCACATCGGTTGGAAAAGAATTGGCATGACAATCTCGATAAGCAAGAAGGATTAATACTCTCATAGATATATGAGAGCATCTCTTAGGAAAGGGATGGAATCAACACTTGACATCGAAGCAACTCGAATACCACAAATAAAAGAAAACAAAGGATTGGCTTGCAAAATAAGCCGGAACAAACATATGATAGACCCCATATCGTATCATGTGTCTGTTGGAAAGATATCCTACGACATATTTGAATTCCCACTTATAAACTCCCGAAAATTTCTGGTTATGCAATCAGGTGTTGGGGATATAGGGGAAGCATAATAACTCACCCAAACTAACAATCCCTACATCCAGTTGTATCCATCCTTCAACACATAACCAAGAAACCTTCGGAAATCATGTACCTCAACCTTCGAAAAGCATCCGTTATACAAGTTATGGCAATACTCTCGAACTCCCGCCCCAGTACTTGGTGGCGTCGAGGTTATCTCACCAACAACTGCATAAAAGAGATTTTTGATGTCGGCGAACTCAGGTATTCTAGAACTGCAACGATAAAATTGTGGCGACAACACCTTGGAGCTCAACTCCCCGGGACACTGCCACAACCCCTAAATGTCAGGAGGCACCAAGAACAATGTTCTCATCACAAGACTATCGAAACGATTCCAAGATACCCGCGTAATCCTAAAAAAACTTTCGTGAAATTTGAGGAGAGGAGAGTCAAAACTTCTACGTCAGGAGGCCTCACCAGAGCGACGAAGGGACTGAGGATTAAAAAGAATCCTACTCTCCGATATATATAATCCTAAGACTCAAAACATTTTGTTCTAGACTCAACAACGTCAGCGATTCGATCAAGCAGGGGGCTCCTAAGTCGGGGATGGCTCTGATTACCAACTTGTAACACCCCCAATGCGGCTATATCTCCCATGTGTCGGGGCACGACTTCGTGGCATAGCCGCATGGTAGGCTTGTCGCAAGAGGGGTAATCTTCACACATCCCATGTACTGAATAAGAAAGGGATAACGAGTTGGCTTACAATCGCCACTTCACACAATACATGAATTATCCATACATCATCCAAGGTACAATCAAAGGTCCGACTACGAAACCAAAATAAAGGAAGACAACCCCAAATGCTAGATCTCCGATCGACCCAACTGGGCACCACTACTGATCAACCGGAAAAGACACATAACAACGATCAAGATCTTCATTGAGCTCCCACTTGAGCTCGGTTGCGTCACCTGCACTGGTATCATCGGCACCTGCAACTGTTTGGAAGTATCTATGAGTCACGAGGACTCAGCAATCTCACACCCGCGAGATCAAGACTATTTAAGCTTATTGGTAGGGTAATGTAATGAGGTGGAGCTGCAGCAAGTGCTAAGAAAAATATGGTGGCTAACATACGCAAATAAGAGCGAGAAGAGAAGCAACGCAACGGTCGTGAAGCTAGAAGTGATCAAGAAGTGATTCTGGAACTACTTATGTTCAAGCATAACACAAGAATCGTGTTCACTTCCCGGACTCCGCCGGAAAGAGACCATCACGGCTACACACGTGGTTGATGCATTTTCATTAAGTTAAGTGTCAAGTTCTCTACAACCGGACATTAACAAATTCCCATCTGCCACATAACCGCGGGCATGGCTCTTGAAAGTTTATACCCTCCAGGGGTGTCCCAACTTAGCCCATCACAAGCTCTCACGGTCAATGAAGGATATTCCTTCTCCCTAGAAGACCCGATCAGTCTCCGAATCCCGGTTACAAGACATTTTCACAATGGTAAAAAAGACCAGCAAGACCGCCCGAATGTGCCGACAAATCCCGATAGGAGCTGCACATATCTCGTTCTCAGGGCACACCGGATGGGCAAGACGTCGAGTTGGCATAGACCTTGGTTGCCCAGGTGGCGCCGGACATCGCCCGGTTCGGACCAACACTTAGGGAGGGTTAAAATAAAGATGACCCTCGAGAGCGCGACTCCCAAGGGAAAAGTATAGGTGGTGGTGAGGCAAATGGTAAAACCAAGGTTGGGCCTTGCTGGAGGAGTTTTATTCAAAGCGAACTGTCAAGGGGTTCCCATAACACCCAACCGCGTAAGGAACGCAAAATTAAGGAACATAACACCGGTATGACGGACACTAGGGCGGCAAGAGTGTAACAAAACACCAGGCATAAGGTCGAGCCTTCCACCCTTTACCAAGTATATAGATGCATTAATTAAATAAGAGATATTGTGATATCCCAACATATCCATGTTCCAACATGGAACAAAGTTCAACTTCACCTGCAACTAGCAACGCTATAAGAGGGGCTGAGAAAAAGTGGTAACATAGCCAAACAATTGTTTGCTAGGAAAGGTGGGTTAGAGGCTTGACATGGCAATATGGGAGGCATGATATAGAAAGTGGTAGGTAGCGTGACATAGCGATAGAGCGAACAACTAGAAAGCAAAGATATAAGTGATTTCGAGGGTATGGTCATCTTGCCTGCAATGTTCTCAGAGTCGTCGAAAGCTTGAACCTCGAAAGCATACTCAACAGGTTCCTCATCACGTACTTGTCTCCCGGATCTACCCAAAGCAAGAATACAAGCAAGGGAATGACAATCAATCATGGTGCAATGCACAAGCAACATGATGCAATACATGGCATGATATGCAAGATATGATATGCAATGGATATGCATGCTCCGGAAGGGAAAGGATGATCAAGGCATCAACTTGGCAAACCAAGTATGCCGCTGGAAAGATGAGATGATTTCGGTTGAAATCGATATAAAGATCACCGAAAACGGATGCACGGTTTGCAAATGGCAAGCAAAACAAGAATGGTGCAAAACTGTAATTAACAGCACGATGCCACTTAGAATGCAACAAGAAACTAAGCTACTGCACTCCAACATAACAACAAAGCATATGGCAGTGATGTACAAGAGATGCTTGACAAAACATGAACACTGAGCTACGGCTAAATCACACAAGAACTGTTCAAACAAGCATGGCGAAAGTGCAAAAGATATCAGCATCACAGACTTGGTGAAAATACTAACATGTCAAAAATAACATCAAGAAGCAATGTTTAGTGCAAGCAAACATCATGCTACAGGAATATATCATAGCAAACCAAGACATGGCATGGTTTTATAAAAGCATGGATCAAAAGTCTCTTACTGAACATGAGCCAAAAAGGCACAGAAGATATGATGTCACCCATGTAAACATAGCAAGATTTATTAACAGTTTCAGACTTAGAAGGCATTAACAGATTTACGATAGCAACTTTGCAAGCTCATACCACTCAACACAAAGTATTGCATGACAACATAAGCATACTAATAGCAATGTGACATGTTCATGAAGCTAAACATGGCAAGATCAAGTTCATAGGATGCATAGATCACTAGCAACAACCATGGCAAAATTGATTAACATGTTAACATTCTGCCAGGAACATTTTATAGCAAAAGTAGAGCAAGAACAAGATATGCTAGAGCACTCCATAATTGCAAACAGGGGCATGAATGGATAGAGCATAACCACATATTCAAAACACCCTTATCGAAGTATCCCAAAATAAGCATGGATCTCACTCTAGCATCAAGTTTACATGGCATCTAAATAACAGCAAGAAAAAACTTAGCAAAATCCTAAGTCCCTGAAAACAGCAATATCACGAAGCCTAGTTTGCATGCTTGTGCTAGTCACCACATAGATCACAAAAACACAAGACAAGAACCTCTGTAAAGATGGCATGTTGTAGTTCAAAACACATGTAGACCTCATGCTCATATGATGCACATATCAAATGCAACAAAAATGACAAAACCTCATAATTTGATAAGTACCAGTAGTTAACATTTTATAGCACTCTTGCATCAATGAAAAAGGCACCATAATGGGAATTATCATGCATGGAAATGCTTCTAACATGGAGAGCTCAATGAGACGAACAATTTGACAGATCATATGCATGATTTGGAGCTACGGTCACCGAGATATGACATGTTGAATAAGTGCACAAAATATCAGGAATTTGGGACTTGGTGGAATTTTACCCTCCGAAAAGTAAACGGGACGAGGATATCCGGGACGAAGAGATTCAGGGTACAGGTGACACGTTTGGTTCGGGCACTCGGTGGATCAGATCCACCCGGGCCGGATCTGGCCGGTCCGAACTCCGGCGACGGCGGGCAGTTCCGGCGAGGTGGAACTCCGGCGAGGGGCACAACCTTCAGGCGGTGACGGGCGTCGAAGAGGCGGACGGCGATAGTGGAGCACGACGGTGGTCCAGCGAAGGGCGCCACAGTGCTGGAGAGCTACAGCAGCCGGCTTGCGCGGGAGGCGCGGAGGAGGCGACGAGCTTGCGCGGGAGGCGCGGCTCAGGGCGGTGAAGGGCGCGGACGGCGGCGCGGGGAGCCGGGCCGGGGAGGGCCTGGCTCGGGCTCGCGGGCCTGCGGTGGGGAGGCGAGGCGACGTGACGCGTGGCAGCGTGCGATTGGACGAGGCATCGGTGGTGGACATGTCCGGGCGGTGGGAGGTTATGTCCGGCGGCGCGAGGTGGAAGGAGGCTAGGGTTAACTGCGAATTTCGGGGAGGGGCACATATTTATAGGTAGATGGAGGTAGGAGTGTGCAAATGTGGTGCATTTTTTGCCCACACGATCGTGATCCAACGGCGGAGAACATGGAGATGGTTTAGATGGGTTCTTGGGATGTTTGGAGGGGTGTTGGGCTGCAACACAAAGAGGGCTTTTGCGGTTACCCGGTTAACCGTTGGGGCATCAAACGGCCTCCAAATGGAACGAAATTTGACAGGCGGTCTACCGATAGTGTACCAAGGCCACTTGGCAAATCACGGTCCATTCCGAGAACGTTCAACACCCGCTCACGAAAAGAGACAAGAGGGGTGCGCTGGTGCATGTGGGAGTGTCGGATTGCAAAACGGACAACGGGGAAAAAGCTCGGATGTGGGTGTATGTAATATGTTGTCTGCTTGTGCTTTATTATCATAGTAGCGAGCTTTGATGCCCAGTGGATGTAATATGCCGTAATTTCTTTATTATATGGTCTAGGTTTTTTCCTATTCATGATGTTGCAGTTATTTTTACTGTATATATATCATGTCTTCATAGTAAACCGACCAAATCGTAAAATTACGGTACATAATCGGGCCGTCATGCAAATCACTATGTAATCGGTCCATTAACAGGCCTAAATGTAAACTGGACCACTAGTAGATTTGGGCCTCTAATAGGCCGAGTAAACCGCCGGCCCTATTTTTGCAAGAAAACTCAATGGGCTTTTAATTAGGAGGTTGAAAAGTAGGTTGGGCCTGAAACGGGCCGAAAAGCTCACGGACCGGTAGCAGGCCGAAATAGACCCCGGCCCATGATTGTGCCAGTCACATCATGGGCCGTTAACAGGCCAAAATTGTCTCGGTCCTTGTTTGGCCCAATCAGATTATCAGCTGTGAGCAGGCCGTATGCAAACCGGGCTGTAGTTAGGCCCAACTATATGACGGGCTTTTAACAGGAGGAAATAAATATAGGGCCGAAATGTTAAACAGGCCTTTAACAGGCTGAAACTAATATCAGGTCGAATTACTAAATGGGCCTTTAGCAAGTGGGCCCAAAAGCATAGCGTCCAGTTGACGGGCCGAATCTGATATGGGCCATAATTTAGCCCAAAACCTCTTAAAGGGTCGGATATGATCTCGGCCATAATTTGGCCCAGAATGTGGTTGGCTTTCAACGGGTCGGATCTCATATGGGCCTTTATTGGACCCGGAACATGCCAGGTTGTTAATGGACCGGATCAAATATGGGTCGGCATTTGGCCCAAAATATGGCAGCATGTTAATGGGCCGGCCCACTAGTGTCCTCAAAATCTTGTGGGCCTTTAGCTAGGCCGGCCCATTATGGTCAGCGATATCTCGTGGGCCTTTAGCTAGGATGGCCCATTATGGTCGGCGAAATATCATGGGCCTTTAGCTCGGTCGGCCCATTATGGTACGGAAAATCTTGTGGGCCGTTAGTTGGGCTGGCCCATTTAATCTTTATGGGCCACTTTTGGGCTGGTCGATGTGTCAACATATCATAGGTGCATCTCGCCCATTCGATGAGTGACACATGTGCCAATGCGGAGCTGACATGTGGTTCCGTCGGCCAATGAGAATTTTACACGTGCAAAAATCATCATTGGTCGTGGCTCTTAGCGGGTTATCGGATCCAAACCGGACTCGATAGCTTAACGGCGACCCATTACGGTGGGTGCCACATGTCGGTCACCCTTGACGAAAGCACTTCCATGACGCGGCATTTATCGTCATGGAAGGGAACACTTCTACGACAACACAGGTATGACTATCTTGATTCTGTCATAAAATTGTCATGGATGTACATGCATGACAGAAAACTTGACCTACTGTGACAAACACGTATCGTCACGGAAGTGTATTTTTTTGTAGTGAACCTGCCCCTCCAACTTATATAAGGAGGGGCAGGGCACCCCAAGAGGGACAAGTTTGAAGACAGACAAGTCACTAGCTCTCGAGATAGAGGTAGCGAAAGAGCACCCTTGTAATCGTGAGCATCATGACCAATATCAATGAAGCATGATGTAGGCTTTTACCTTCACCTTGAGGGGCCGAATCTGGGTAAAACCTCGCGTCTCTCGATTCTGACCAACCCCTCTCAAGCTACTATCTAGATGCATTGGCCTCACTACCAAGTCCTCACACTAGGACATCTGCCATGACAAAACCACGACAGGAGTCGCCTATAATGTATCTAGCATGGAAGATAGTGAGATCTCTTGGTTGTTATGTTGACAATGTAAGCATACCGCTCAAAATTATATTTATCTCTGTTTTAAAATCTTCGAGCTGTGGCACCTCTGCAAATCCCTGCTTCCCTATGTGATGGGCATATCTATTTATTTTTATTGCTGAGTCATCATCCTCTTATAAAAAGCACCAGTTAGAGAGCACCACTGTCATTTGTATGTTTTGTTATTAATTGATATTGAGTATGAGTGTGACTGGATCTCTTTTGCCATGAATTATAATGTCTAGTCAGTCCTTGATCTTCAGGAGTGCTCTGCATTTATCTTTTGTGGTCCCAGAAAGGGCTAGTGAGATACCATTTTGTCATATTTTATCAAGATTGTTTTGAGAAAAAAGTGTTGTCATCCGAGATTTACTATTATTGCTCGCTAGTTGATTATGCTGTTGATATGAGTAAATGTGAGACCTAAATGTTATTGTGAATATGGTTAGTTCATAATCTTTGCTGAAAACCTGAATATTGGCTAGACATATTTGCAACAACAAGATCAGACAGAGTTTGTAATATTTTTCTTTATCACTTTCAGTTTGTTAACTGAATTGCTTGAGGACAAGCAATGGGTTAAGCTTGGAGGAGTTGATATGTCTCCATCGTGTATACTTTTCCAAACTCTTTTGCCCTTGTTTTGGACTCTAATTTGCATGATTTGAATGGAACTAACCCGGACTGACGCTGTTTTCAGCAGAATTGCCATGGTGTTATTTTCGTGCAGAAATCAAAGTTCTCGGATTGACCTGAAAATTTACGGATAATTTTTGTGGAATATATAAAAAATAGTGGCGCAATAATTAACCAGAGGGGGTCCACCCAGAGGCCACAAGCCTGGGGGCGCCCCCCTGGGCACGCCTTGAGGGCTTGTGGGCCCCCGAGACCTCCTCTGTCGGCGTTCTAGGAACGGGGGTCCCCAGACTTGCCTGCCTGCGGCCTGCGGCAAGGCTCAAAGGGGGGCCCAGCCCGGCCCATCTTCGCCAACACAAACCCAAGACCCTCGCAAGGGGCCAAGCCTCGCGGGGCGGACGACGCGGAGCTTCCTCAGGCACGGTCTCGTCAGGCTGGCTCATGAGGAGGCGGAGAGATCAAGGCGGGGTACCTCGCGAGGTGCCCGTGACGACTCAGGGTGCCAGGCGGGTGCCGGCCCACGCAGCGTCCTTCTTTCCTCTTTGGTGCAAAGGGGGCAAGCGCAGCTGCGGAGTACCGAGGCATCAGGCAAAGGTTGCCATTTCGGTGCAACGAGACCAAGACCAGGAGGACTACGAGATGGAGGTCACCATGGAGCCCAAGACGGCGTCATCACCAGAGCTTTGCGCAGGCGAAGACTACTTTTGTCAGGATAGCTGATACTTGCTGTCCCCCTTCAAATTAGCCCGCCATTGTTGGCTCCCTTCCCGCTCGATTTTGGGAAGAGGACCAGGGCCTCTATAAATAGGACTAGCCACCCACATGGCAAGGGGTCGGCTGGTTGGAAGCAGAGAGAGAAGGAGAGAGAGAAAGGTGACTGAACTCCTCCCGGCAGTTCATCGCCTCAGCCAAGAACAGACCCTCGCGAGGCTGTTCTTCCTTGTATTGTTCATCATCATCAGCCCAAGAGGCAATCCACACACCACACACCGGACTAGGGTATTACACCACAACGGTGGCCCGAACCAGTATAAACCCTGTGTCTCTTGTGTTGTTCTTTTGACAGTTTAGATCCTAGCAAGGCGGAGGGGTGCAGGTAGGTGGGAGGCGAAATCTCCGCGTGCACCCTGTGTTCGAACCTCAAGGGTCTGCCGGAACCTGAAATCCGACATCTGGCGCGCCAGGTAGAGGTGCGCCGGAATTCGTCTTCCATCACCCCGTTCTCCTCCGACCATCGCGCTCATGTCTGACGCTCGTCGGGCCCGCGCGAAGCGCCGGGCCGCCCTCGCTTCCCGCGTCGCCCAAAAGGCCCCTGTCGGCGGGCGTCCTCGCCATTCCCCGTCACCTGCCGTCAACGCCGCCACCGGCCCGGCGGGGGACGAGCAGCAAGCATCATCTCAGCATCCATCCGTGCGCCAAGACGGCCGCACCGCAACTCCCTCGCTCGCCCCAGCTGGTTCTTCGTCCCGCGCGCTCCACGCGCCCATGGAGCCCCGCAACCTCTCCCCCGCCTATCGCGCTGCACCGACACCCCCAGTCGTCGCGGCCCTCTTGGGCGGCTCGCAGGCGCCGCCTACAAGTTACCATGTCAAGCCGTTCATCCGTCGGGTCAGCGCCGCTTCCACGCGGCAGGGGGCTCCCCTGGATCAGGCGGCGCCCGAGGCCGGCCTGAGCTTCAGCTCGGAGGACCACCCCTCCAACTCGGCCCGCTCGGGCGCGCTCCCCATGCTGTGCACCCCCACCATCTGCCAGGTGGCCGTCACCAGAACTCTCATCGATGGCGGGGCAGGCCTTAGCATGCTCTCAGTCGAGGCCTTCAACCTCCTCTGCATACCCCTGGAACGGCTGCAGCCCACTCGGCCCTTCTCGGGCGTTGGGGGCAGGTCGTCCAGCTCCTTGGGACAGATCCGGCTCCCAGTGACCTTCGGCACCTACGACAACTTCCGCACGGAGCTGGTCGACTTCAACATCGCCCCCATCGGCATCCCCTACAACACCATCCTCGGCTACCCAGCGCTGGCCCAGTTCATGGCCGCGACGCACCCGGCGTACAACCTCATGAAGATGCCCGGGAGCAGCGGTGTCCTCACCGTGCACGGGGACACTGGGGACGCTCTGCGGGTGCTCAAGCTCGTCTTCAAGACAGCGGCGTCGGCACAGCCCGCCGCCTTGGAGGCCCCCGAGCCCAAGGGGGCTGCGCCCGCCAAGAAGAAACAGTTGTTCACCCAAGACAAGGAAGAAACCAAGCAGATACCCGTCAATGAGGACGGATCCACCAACGCCACTTTCACCATAGGCGCCCGCCTCAAACCCGAGCAGGAGGAGGCCCTGGTCGGGTTCCTGCGCGCAAACAAGAAGGTATTCGCTTGGGAGCCAGACCAGTTGGCAGGGATCCCCAGGAGTGTAATCGAGCATCACCTCAACGTGTGCCCCAACGTGCGCCCTGTGAAGCGGAAGGCCAGGCGGCAGTCCACAGAAAAGCAGGCCTTCATCATCCAAGAGACTCGCAAATTAGAGGCTGCTGGGGCATTCGCGAGGTCCGATACCCAGATTGGTTGGCCAACCCTGTCGTTGTGCCAAAGAAGGGAGGGAGGGAATGCATGTGTGTCGACTTCACCAACCTCAACAAACCGTGCCCGCAAGATCCGTTCCCGCTCCCCTGCATCGACCAGATCGTCGATTCCACTGCGGAATGCGACCTGCTATGCTTCCTGGATGCCTTCTCTAGGTATCACCAGATCAAGATGGCGGTTGAAGACGTCGAGAAGACAGCCTTCCTAACCCCGTGTGGGGTGTACTGCTACACCTGCATGCCATTTGGGCTGTGTAACGCAGGGACGACCTTTCAGCGGCTGATGCATATCACCTTGGGCCCGCAGCTCGGGAAGAATGTTGAAGCTTACGTCGACGACATCGTCGTAAAATCTCGGGAGGCCAGGACCTTGATACAAGACCTGGAGGAAACCTTCGCGAGCCTCAATGCAGTGAACCTACGGCTCAACCCAGAGATATGTGTGTTCGGAGTCCCCTCGGGCAAGCTCTTGGGTTTCCTCATGTCTCACCGAGGCATCGAGGCTAACCCGGGGAAGGTCAAGGCAGTGGAATACATGAACCCGCCAAAGACCCTCAAAGAAATGCAGAAGCTCACGGGGCGCGTGACCGCAATAGGGCGCTTCATCTCCAAGTTGGGGGAGCGAGCGCTACCCTTCTTCCAGCTAATGAAGAAAAAGGGGCCCTTCGAGTGGACTGAAGAGGCCGACAAGGCATTCCAGGATCTCAAGAAATACCTGACCAGTCCACCGGTCATGGTGGCTCCGCGCCCTCAAGAGCCCCTGGTGCTTTACCTCGCCGCCACTCCCTACTCCGCCAGCGCAGCCCTGGTGGCAGTCAGAGAGGAGCGTCGAATCAAAACCGCGGCAGCAGCCCGGGACAAGGCGGAACTGGTACGAGGAAGGCCCACAGAAGCCGCCACAGCGGCTGATGAGGACCAGCCGCCGCAGAGGGGCGCACCAGAGGCAGAAGAGGCCCCTCTCCCAGATGGCCAGTCTCAGGAGGCCTCATTGTCTCGAGAGGTGCCATGGTCTCCAAAGGGAGCCGCCAGCACTGACGCACTCCACCTCGTTGAGCACCCAGTGTACTTCGTCGGCACAGTGTTGCGGGATGCAAGGGCGTGGTACCCTATGCCTCAGAAACTCCTCCTCGCGCTACTGGTGGCCTCGCGCAAGCTGCGGCACTATTTTTGGGTCACCCCATCAAGGTCGTCTCGTCATACCCCCTGGAGAGGGTGCTCAGGAGCCCCAATTCAGCTGGGAGAGTCGCTGAGTGGAACATAGAGTTGCAAGCGTTTCAGCTCGAATTCGGCACGACCAGAGTCACCAAGGGAGCAGCGTTGGCGGATTTTGTGGCAGAATGGACGGAGGCGTCAGGCCTCAAGGCCGACAAGGATCGGTCCCTGTCCCCGGGAAGCGAGGCGCCAGAAGGCTGGGTCATGTACTTTGATGGGGCGTTCTCCAGACATGGCGCAGGGGCTAGGGCGGTGCTTATATCGCCCACCCAGGACAAACTCTATTACACCTTGCAGCTTTGTTTCTAGCAAGGCGAAAAGGTCTCCAACAACATAGCGGAGTATGAAGGTTTAATAGCGGTCTTGAAGGCCGCAGCTGCCCTGGGGGTGAAACGCCTCACCATCAAGGGCGATTCGCAGCTCCTTGTCAATTTCTCCAACAAGGTGTACGAGCTGAAGGATGAGCACATCGAGGCCTACCTTGCAGAGGTCCGCAGGATGGAGAAGCAGTTCTGGGGGTTGGAGTTGCAGTATGTGCCCCGTGGCACCAATCAAGAGGCCGATGACATCGCCAAACGCGCGTCCAGGCGGTTACCTCAGGAGCCTGGCGTTTTCGAGGAACGGCTCTTCAAGCCTTCAGCCTTGCTGTCACTATCAAACACGGCTCAGCCCCGGGAGGAGCTCCCCCAACCACCTGCCTCCGGAGCTCCGGCCTGTGGCCCGGCCTCAGGAGCATGCCTACTCCTGACGATGGAACCTCGGGAGGGATGTTGGATCACGGAGCTCCAGAGCTACTTGACGCAAGGGACCCTCCCGGAGAAGGAGGAGGAAGCAGAGTGAGTGGCACGCCAAGCCACGGCATACTGCATCAGAGATGGAGAGCTCTACCGGAAGCGACCTAATGATGTATCCCTGCGCTACATCTCCAGGGAGCAAGGGAAGGAACTATTGGAAGATATACACGGCGGGGACTGCGGACATCATTCATCGTCACGGACCCTCGTCGGCAAGGCGTTCCGCAGTGGGTTTTATTGGCCCACCGCGCTCAATGACGCCGTTGAACTAGTGAAAGCTTGTGAGGCCTGCCAGTTCCACGCCAAGCAGATCCATCAGCCAGCAGGGGGCTTGCAGACTATCCCCCTTTCGCGCACATTCGCAGTCTGGGGGCTTGACATCTTGGGTCCGTTTCCTCGGGCGCCAGGGGGCTACCGCTACCTTTACGTTGCTGTAGACAAGTTCACCAAGTGGGCTGAAGTGGAGATTGTCCGCACCATTCCTGCGGGTTCCGCAGTCAAGTTCATCAAGGGCATCGTGAGCCGGTTCGGGGTGCCGAATCGCATCATCACGGACAACGGTTCACGGTTCACCAGTAACCTCTTCAAAACATGCTGTGCTAACCTTGGAACGCAGATATGCTACGCTTCAGTGGCGCACCCCCGAAGCAATGGCCAGGCCGAGCGAGCCAATGTGGAGGTCCTGAGGGGCCTCAAGACCAGGACGTTCAAGAAGAAGCTGGAGGCCTGCGGCAGAGGTTGGTATGATGAGCTTCATTCCGTGTTGTGGTCCATCCGCACAACCGCAACCAAGCCGACTGGGGAGACCCCGTTCTTCCTGGTCTACGGAGCCTAAGCGGTCCTCCCTCACAAGGTCAGACGTCGCTCCGCGCAGGTCCTGGCATTCAACGAGGCGCAACAGGACGCCATGCGGGGGATGGACCTCGTGCTGGGGGAGGAACGTCGCCGAGAAGCCGCGCTACGAGCGGCGAGGTACCAACAAGCGCTGTGGCGATATCACTGCCGCAATATCCGCCCCAGGACACTCGAGGTAGGAGACCTCGTGCTCAGGCGGGTCCTCTCCAGGGAGGGGCTGCACAAGCTCTCTCCCATGTGGGAGGGCCTGTTCAAGGTTATTCATGTTTCCAGGCCCGGCTCAGCGCGCTTGGAGACTCGGGAGGGAGTGCCAGTCCAGAACACATGGAACATCCAGCACCTCCGGAGGTTCTACCCCTAAAAAGGCCCGGAGCCTGTGAAGCAAGGCGAATGCCTATGAAGCTATCGCGTTTTGGAAAAGGCCTGGAGCCTGTGAAGCAAGGCGAATGCCTTGAAGCTATCGCGTTTTGGAAAAGGCCCAGAGCCTGTGAAGCAAGGCGAATGCCTATGAAGCTATCGCGTTTTGGAAAAGGCCCGGAGCCTGTGAAGCAAGGCGAATGCCTGTGAAGCTGTCGCATTTCGGAAAAGGCCCGGAGCCTGTGAAGCAAGGCAAATGCCTGTGAAGCTATCGTGTTTCGGAAAAGGCCCGGAGCCTGTGAAGCAAGGCGAATGCCTGTGAAGCTGTCGCGTTTCGGAAAAGGCCCGGAGCCTGTGAAGCAAGGCGAACGCCTGTGAAGCTCGCCGCCCGTGACACTCTCACGTAATAATGAGTTGGGGCTGTACATGCCCCGGAGTCTCAGGAGCGCCGGCCTCAGGCCCTGGGGCTCCCTTCCACGCCCAGTGGTAGCACTTAGCTCCGCGCTGGTGAGAAGACGTCGAAGACTAGACTAGGTGCCGGACGCGGCTTTTCATTTGCTTTCCGCAATTGGCTTGTTCCTCTCCATTTGAAGTTTTATTGAAGTTGTTGCCGTCTTTGGCTTGCGGTTCTTCGGCTTTTCACCCTCCTGCCTCGATTTCTCTTGTGCAAGGCCTCGCGAGGGGGAGAGCCGAGCACCCTCGCGAGTGTTCCTATCCTAGTCACTCAAAGGGTTCGCGACCTGGGCCCCTTGCAGGACCACCCCTCTAGTCCGTGCCCCTCGGGCACCGTGACACAAACATAGGGCCTGGGTCCGTCGCCCCCACGGCTGGGGCCGGGAACCATCCACGCGCGGGCACATAGTCGGAAGGTACGATGAAGAAAGCAAAACAATAATTAACAGCAATAACCCATACACGCCCCCGCGGGGCACCACACTATTGTCCTTTTTACGCAGGAAAAGGGAAGAGAAAGAACAAATCTGGTGCGACTCGCCTCGCACCGGCCCGCAGGGAAGCCCGAGCTGCCTCCGAAGCTCAGGCGGACTCCCTCTCACGCTTCACCAGGGCGCGACGGTGGGCGGACACGCTACCACCTCCCAAGCAGATACGACGGCGTGGGGGCTGACTGCGGCCACCACTAGAAGAGTCGCCGCCTGAAGAAGAACCAGAGAAGCTTGAGGAACCCTGAGGGCCACCAGCCCCACGAGCGTCGTCCTCTCCATCATCGCTGGAGCCGGGTTCCCAGTCGTAGTCGTCGCCCTCGGGGCAACACCCTGGGGGCAACCATCTTCCCCAAACACCCTCATGTAGAGGGTGGCATCACCGTCAAACCTGAAGTGTAGGGTGCACCGACGGCCTAGGCCACGCGCGCAGGCAAACGTCTGCCAACCGCGGGCCAGGGCCAGGCTCCCGGCTGCGGAGACCTCCAGCGAAACCCATGAGGCCCGGCTGCAGCAGCCGTCGGCCTGAAGCCGAGGCCGCCCAGGGCGCCGGCCGGGAGCTCGCCGAGGAGGAAGCGAGGAAGTGGGAGCCGGGTGCTAGTCGGCTCCGCCGACCACACGACGAACTCCGGCAGCACCTCTGCAGCGCGAAAGCGCGGCATAGGGGGATGTGCAGCCGGAGCGCACCCCTCGGCCGCAGCAATCCGCCCACCACTGCGCTGGAAAGCGTCTCCGCGGCTGCGGGAAGCTGCCGTGGTGGCCGCAGGATGTTTGCGGGGGCGCCCTCGGCCACGCTTGGGCGGGGGAGAGGCATGCTCTGCCTGGCAAGCCTTCCCCTTCTCCGCGGCCGAGAACCTCCTCGACAGGGCCATGAAGAAGAAGGAGAAGCAAGGGGAGATGAATCGGAAGGGCGCACGCCGTTCCGTACTTATAGCCGGCGGAGGCCAACCGCCGACCTCCATGATCGCAGGTAATCATGACCCGTTTTGCATGCAGGGACTTGTCCAGTCAGTGCAGTTGCCGAGGCGCCATGGGAAAGTGGAGACGCCCACGTCCAATCAACCGCCACACGGCGCCTAAGGCCGCAGGCTGTTAGGGCCTGTGGCGCTTCGCTCTTGCCCTTCCGCCTTCTTGCACGGCCAAGTCTGGGCACGCCTTGGGCCCGGGGGCTACTGTCGGCGTTCTGGGAACGGGGGTCCCCAGACTTGCCTGCCTGCGGCCTGCGGCGTGGCTCAAAGGGGGGCCCAGCCCGGCCCATCTTCGCCAACACAAACCCAAGACCCTCGCGAGGAGCCAAGCCTCGCGGGGCGGAAGACGCGGAGCTTCCTCTGGCACGGCCTCGTCAGGCTGGCTCACGAGGAGGCGAAGAGAACAAGGCGGGGTACCTCGCGAGGTGCCCGTGACGCAAGCCGTGACGACTCAGGGTGCCAGGCGGGTGCCGGCCCGCGCAACGTCCTCCTTTCCTCTTTGGTGCAAAGGGGGCAAGCGCAGCTGCGGAGTACCGAGGCATCAGGCAAAGGTTGCCATTTCGGTGCAACAAGACCAAGACCAGGAGGACTATGATACGGAGGTCACCATGGAGCCCAAGACGGCGTCATCACCAGAGCTTTGCGCAGGCGAAGACTACTTTTGTCAGGATAGCTGATACTTGTTGTCCCCCTTCAAATTAGCCCGCCATTGTTGGCTCCCTTCCCGCTCAATATTTGGGAAGAGGACCAGGGCCTCTATAAATAGGACTAGCCACCCACATGGCAAGGGGTCGGCTGGTTGGAAGCAGAGAGACAAGGAGAGAGAGAAAGGTGACTGAACTCCTCCCGGCAGTTCATCGCCTCAGCCAAGAACAGACCCTCGCGAGGCTGTTCTTCCTTGTATTGTTCATCATCATCAGCCCAAGAGGCAATCCACACACCACACACTGGAGTAGGGTATTACACCACAACGGTGGCCCGAACCAGTATAAACCTTGTGTCTCTTGTGTTGTTCTTTCGATAGTTTAGATCCTAGCAAGGCGGAGGGGTGCAGGTAGGTGGGAGGCGAAATCTCCGGACGCACCCCAGTGTTCGAACCTCAAGGGTCTGCCGGAACCCGAAATCCAACATCCTCCGGCCCTAACTCCAACTCTATATAACCCTATTCGGGGAGAAAAAAATTAAAGAGAAAGATTCATCATGTTTTATGATACGGGGCCATCGCTGCCTCCTATTCTTCAACTGGAGGGCTGATCTGGAGTCCGTTCGGGGCTCCGAAGAGGTGGATTCATCGCCATCATCATCACCCACCTTCCTCCATCACCAATTTCATGATGCTCGCCGTCGTGAATGAGTAATTCCATCGTAGGATTGCCGGACGCTGATGGGTTGGATGAGATTTATCATGTAATCGAGTTAGTTTTGTTAGGGTTTGATCCCTAGTATCCACTTTGTTCTGAGATTGATGTTGTTATGACTCCATACCCATAAGTATTGCGTGAGTGTCAGCAATTGTGAAAGATTATATGATAGTTGAGTATGTGGACTTGCTGAAAAGCTCTTATACATTGACTCTTTCCTATGTTGTGATAAATTGCAATTGCTTCAATGACTGAGATTATAGTTTGTTAGTTTTCAATGAAGTTTACGATTCATACTTTATATTGTGATTGAATTATTACTCTAGCATAAGATATCATATGACAAGAATTATATAAGTTGCTGCTCTAAGAATGATCATGATGCCCTCATGTCCGTATTTTATTTTTTATCGACACCTTCATCTCTAAACATGCGGACATATTTTTCGATTTCGGCTTTTCGCTTGAGGATAAGCGAGGTCTAAGCTTGGGGGAGTTGATACGTCCATTTTGCATCATGCTTTTATATCAATATTTATTGCATTATGGGCTGTTATTACACATTATGTCACAATACTTATGCCTATTCTCTCTTATTTTACAAGGTTTACATAAAGAGGGAGAATGCCGGCAGCTGGGATTCTGGCTGGAAAAAGAGCAAATATTAGAGACCTATTCTGCACAGCTCCAAAAGTCCTGAAACTTCACGGATGATGTTTTCCAAATATATAAAAAACATTGAGTGCAAGACCTTCACCAGGGGGGCCACACCCTGCCCACGAGGGTGGGGGCGCGCCCTACCCCCTGGGCGCGCCCCCCTACCTCGTGGGCCCCCTGGTGGCCCTCCGGTGATCATCTTCTGCTATATGGACTCTTTCGATGGGAAAATAATCATAATCCATCTTCTCGGACAAAACTCCGCCGCCACGAGGCGGAACCTTGGCGGAACCAATCTAGGGTTCTGGCGGGGCTGTTCTGCCGGGGAAACTTCCCTCCCGAAGGGGGAAATCATCGCCATCATCATCACTAACGCTCCTCTCATCGGGAGAGGGCAATCTGCATCAACATCTTCATCAGCACCATCACATCTCAAAACCATAGTTCATCTCTCGTGTCCAATTCTTGTCTCCAAGTCCGGGATTGGTGCTAGTAGGTTGCTAGTAGTGTTAATTACTCCTTATAGTTGATGCTAGTTGGTTTAATTGGTGGAAGATCATATGTTCAGATCCTATATGCACATTAATACCCCTCTGATTATGAACATGTTTATGCTTTGTGAGTAGTTACTTTTGCTCCTGAGGACATGGGAGAAGTCTTGCTATTAGTAGTCATGTGAATTTGGTATTCCTTCGATATTTTGATGAGATGTATGTTGTCTCTCCTCTAGTGGTGTTATGTGAACTTCGACTACATGACACTTCACCATTGTTTGGGCCTAGAGGAAGGCATTGGAAAGTAATAAGTAGATGATGGGTTGCTAGAGTGACAGAAGCTTAAACCCTAGTTTATGTGTTGCTTCGTAAGGGGCTGATTTGGATCCATATGTTTCATGCCATGGTTAGGTTTACCTTAATACTTTTGTTGTATTTGCAGATGCTTGCAATAGAGGTTAATCATAAGTGGGATGCTTGTCCAAGTAAGGGCAGCACCCAAGCACCGGTCCACCCACATAGCAAATTATCAAAGTACCAAATGCGAATCATATGAACATGATGAAAACTAGCTTGACGATATTCCCATGTGTCCTCGGTAGTGCTTTACATAATATAAGAGTTTGTCCAGGCTTGTCCTTTGCTACAAAAAGGATTGGGCCACCTTGCTGCACCTTAGTTACTTTTGTTACTTGTTGCTCGTTACAAATTATCCTATCACAAAACTATCTATTACCATTTATTTCAGTACTTGCAGAGAATACCTTGCTGGAAACCGCTTGTCATTTCCTTCTGCTCCTCGTTGGGTTCGACACTCTTACTTATCGAAAGGACTATGATAGATCCCCTATACTTGTGGGTCATCAAGACTCTTTTCTCGCGCCGTTGCCGGGGAGTGAAGCGCCTTTGGTAGCTGGAATTTGGTAAGGAAAAATTTATATAGTGTGCTGAAATTTACTGTCGCTTGTTACTATGGAAAGTAATCCTTTGAGGGGCTTGTTCGGGGTATCTTCACCCCTAACAGTAGAGCAAAGAGTTGCTCCTCAACCTACTGAACCTACTGAAAATGAAAATGCTTGCTTTGAGATTCCTTTGGGTATGGTAGAAAAACTTCTAGCTAATCCTTTTTTAGGAGATGGAACAAAACATCCTGATGAGCATCTAATATATGTGGATGAAGTTTGTGGATTATTTAAGCTTGCAGGTGTACCCGGAGATGTTGTTAAGAAGAAGGTATTCCCTTTATCTTTGAGGGGAGATGCATCGACATGGTATAGGCTATGTGATGATATGGAGTCTTGGAACTACAAACGATTGAAATTGGAATTTCATCAAAAGTTTTATCCTATGCATCTTGTTCATCATGATCGCAATTATATATATAATTGTTGGCCTCGCGAAGGAGAAAGCATCGCTCAAGCTTGGGGGAAGCTTAAATCAATGTTATATTCATGTCCCAATCATGAGCTCTCAAGAGAAATGAGTATTCAAAATTTTTATGCTCGGCTTTCTGGTAACAATCGCACCATGCTTGATACTTCTTCTGCTAGCTCTTTCATGATGAAGACTATTGAATTCAAATGGATTTATTGGAAAGAATTAAATGCAAACCTGAAGATTGGGACCTCGACAATGGTAAGGAGTCAGGTATGACACCTAGTTTTGATTGTGTTAAATCTTTTATGGATACCGATATTTTTCGTAAATTTAGCACTAAATATGGACTTGACTCGGAGATAGTAGCTTCTTTCTGTGAATCTTTTGTTGCTTACGTTGATCTCCCCAAGGAGAAGTGGTTTAAATATCATCCTCCCATAGAAGTAAAAGTAGCTGCACCTATTAAAGTTGAAGAAAAGGCTATTACTTATAATGATCCTATTGTTCCTAATTCTTATGTTGAGAAACCACCTTTCCCTGTTAGGATAAAGGATCATGCTAAAGCTTCAACTGTGGTTCGTAAAAGCAATATTAAAACATATACACCTCCTGAGCAAGTTAAAGTTGAACCTAATATTGTTATTGTTAAAGATCTCTTGTCTGATAATATAGATGGGCATGTTATTTATTTCTGTAATGAAACTGCTAGAATTGCTAAACCCTGTGATACAGATAAACCTAGACCTATGGTAGGCATGCCTTTTATTTCTGTTAAAATAGGATATCATTGTTATCATGGCTTATGTGATATGGGTGATAGTGCTAGTGCAATACCTTATTCTTTATACCAAGAAGTTATGCATGATATTGCACCTGCTGAGATGGAAGATATTGATGTTATAATTAAACTTGCTAATAGAGATACTATTTCACCAATGGGAATTGTTAGAGATGTTGAAGTCTTGTGTGGGAAAACTAAATATCCAGCTGATTTTCTTGTTCTTGGTTCCCCACAAGATAGTTTTTGTCCCATTATATTTGGTAGACCCTTCTTAAATATTGTTAATGCTACCATAGATTGCAAAAGGGATGTTGTTACTGTCGGTTTAGATGATATGACTCATGAATTAAATTTTTGTAAATTTAGTAGACAACACCATGAAGAAGAATTACCTAGTAAGGATGAAATTATTGGTCTTGCTTCTATTGTCGTACCTCCTAGTGATCATTTAGAACAATATTTGCTAGACCATGAAAATGATATGTTTATGAATGAAAGAAGGGAATTAGATGAAGTATTCTTTAAACAGGAACCTATTTTGAAAAACAATTTACCTGTTGAAATCCTAGGGGATCCTCCTCCACCCAAGGGTGATCCCGTGTTTGAGCTTAAAATGTTACCTGATACTCTTAAATATGCTTATCTTGATGAGAAAAGGATATACTCTGTTATTATTAGTGCTAACCTTTCAGAACATGAAGAAGAGAGATTATTGAAAACTCTGAAGAAGCATCGTGCTGCTATTGGGTATACTCTTGATGATCTTAAGGGCATTAGTCCCACTCTATGTCAACATAAAATTAATTTGGAAGAAGATGCTAAACCAGTTCGTGATCATCAACGCCGTCTGAATCCTAAAATGAAAGAAGTGGTAAGAAAGGAGATACTAAAGCTCCTTGAGGCAGGTATAATTTATCCCATTGCTGATAGTAAGTGGGTAAGTCATGTCCATTGTGTCCCTAAGAAGGGAGGTATTACTGTTGTTCCTAATGATAAAGATGAATTGATTCCTCAAAGAATTATTACTGGTTATAGGATGGTAATTGATTTCCGCAAATTCAATAAGGCCACTAAAAAGATCATTACCCCTTACCTTTTATCGATCAAATGCTAGAAAGATTATCCGAACATACACATTTTTGCTTTCTAGATGGTTATTTTGGTTTCTCTCAAATACCCGTGCCAGCGAAAGATCAATCAAAGACTACTTTTACATGCCCTTTTGGTACTTTTGCTTATAGATGTATGCCTTTTGGTTTATGTAATGCACCTGCTGCCTTTCAAAGATGCATGATGGCTATATTCTCTGAATTTTGTGAAAAGATTTGTGAGGTTTTCATGGACGACTTTTTCCATCTATGGATCTTCTTTTGATGATTGCTTGAGCAACCTTGATCGAGTTTTGCAGAGATGTGAAGAAACTAATCTTGTCTTGAATTGGGAAAAGTGCCACTTTATGGTTAATGAAGGTATTGTCTTGGGGCATAAAGTTTCTGGAAAAGGTGTTGAAGTTGATAAAGCCAAGGTTGATGCTATTGAAAAGATGTCATGTCCCAAGGACATCAAAGGTATAAGAAGTTTCCTTGGTCATGCCGGTTTTTATAGGAGGTTCATTAAGGACTTCTCAAAAATCTCTCGGCCTCTGACTAATTTATTACAAAAAGATATACCATTTTTCTTGATGATGATTGGGTAGAAGCATTTGAAATACTTAAGAAAGCATTGATCTCTGCACCTATTGTTCAGCCACCTGATTGGAATTTACCCTTTGAAATTATGTGTGATGCTAGTGATTATGCTGTAGGTGCTATTCTAGGGCAAAGAGTTGATAAGAAACTAAATGTTATTCAATATGCTAGTAAAACTCTAGACAATGCTCAAAGAAATTATGCTACTACTGAAAAAGAATTCTTAGCAGTTGTATTTGCTTGTGATAAGTTTAGACCTTATATTGTTGATTCTAAAGTAACTATTCACACTGATCATACTGCTATTAAATATCTTATGGAAAAGAAAGATGCTAAACCTAGACTTATTAGATGGGTTCTCTTGCTACAAGAATTTGATTTACATATTGTTGATAGAAAAGGAGCTGAGAACCTCATTGCAGACAACTTGTCTAGGCTAGAAAATGTGCTTGATGACCCACTACCTATTGATGATAGCTTTCCTGATGATCAATTAAATGTCATAAATACTTCTCATACTGCTCCATGGTATGCTGATTATGCTAATTACGTTGTTGCTAAGTTTATACCACCTAGTTTCACATACCAGCAAAAGAAGAAGTTCTTTTATGATTTGAGGCATTACTTTTGGGATGACCCACATCTTTATAAAGAAGGAGTAGATGGTGTTATTAGACGTTGTGTACCTGAGCATGAACAGGAACAGATCCTACGCAAGTGTCACTCCGAAGCTTATGGAGGACACCATGCTGGAACTGCACATAAGGTACTGCAATCTGGTTTTTATTGGCCTACTCTCTTCAAGGATGCCCGTAAGTTTGTCTTATCTTGTGATGAATGTCAAAGAATTGGTAATATTAGTAGACGTCAAGAAATGCCTATGAATTATTCACTTGTTATTGAACCATTTGATGTTTGGGGCTTTGACTATATGGGACCTTTTCCTTCCTCTAATGGTTATACACATATTTTAGTGGTTGTTGATTATGTTACTAAGTGGGTAGAAGCTATTCCAACTAGTAGTGCTGATCATAACACTACTATTAAAAATGCTTAAAGAAGTTATTTTTCCAAGGTTTGGAGTCCCTAGATATTTAATGACTGATGGTGGCTCACATTTTATTCATGGTGCTTTCCGTAAAATGCTTGCTAAATATGATGTTAATCATAGAATTGCATCTCCTTATCACCCTCAGTCTAGTGGTCAAGTATAATTAAGTACTACCTCTGTTTGTTTTTATAAGACGTTTTAGACTTTCAGACACTGTTCAAAAACAGCACAAAGCAAGTTGTCTGAACGTCTTATAAAAACAAACGGAGGGAGTAATAGAGAACTCAAATTAATTTTGCAAAAGACTGTTAATAGGTCCAGAAAGAATTGGTCCAAGAAACTTGATGATGCATTATGGGCCTATAGAACTGCAAATAAAAATCCTATGGGTATGTCTCCGTATAAAATGGTCTATGGAAAAGCATGTCACTTACCTCTCGAACTAGAACACAAAGCTTATTGGGCTATTAAAGAACTTAATTATGATTTTAAACTTGCCAGTGAGAAGAGGTTATTTGATATTAGCTCACTTGATGAATGGAGAACCCAAGCCTACGAAAATGCCAAGTTGTTTAAAGAGAAAGTTAAAAGATGGCATGACAAAAGGATACAAAAGCGTGAGTTTAATGTAGGTGATTATGTATTGCTATACAACTCTCGTTTAAGATTTTTTGCAGGAAAACTTCTCTCTAAATGGGAGGGTCCTTACGTTATCGAGGAGGTCTACCGTTCCGGTGCCATAAAAATCAACAACTTCGAAGGCACAAATCCGAAGGTGGTGAACGGTCAAAGAATCAAACACTACATCTCAGGTAATCCTATAATTGTTGAAACCAATGTTATCGAAACCGTAACCCCGGAGGAATACATAAAGGACACTTTCTGGAACGTTCCAGACTCCGAAAGGGAATAGGTATGTGGTACGTAAGTAAACCAACTCCAAAATAGTTTTAAGGCAATATTTCTCTGTTTTGGAATATTTAGAAAAATAGAAAAATAAGCAGCAGTCCGGAAAGGACACGAGGGTGGAGGGCGCGCCCTACCCCCCTGGGTGCGCCCCCTGCCTCGTGGGCACCTCGTGTGCTCTTCGGACTCCGTTTTCTTACATGACACGTATTTTGGTCGGTAAAAATTCATTATATAACCACCCGGGGGTTTTGACTCCCGTATCACGCAAAATTCTCTTGTTTTTGTTTCGAGCTGTTGCTGGTGCAGATTAGAGCAAGATGTCATCTCAAGAGTCAGTCGGGGAGAGCCCGGTGTCTCATCCGGCATCGGAACCAAGGGCAAACAACAATGCTGACCACTTTGGGCCAGCAACGGAGAAAGAGATGGAGGCTGATTTGATGAGAATAGATGCCATGGAGTATCGAGAAGTCACTTCCCGCCTCCAAGCTAGATTCGCAATGGGAGAACTGCAGAGCTCAACTATTCCAAACTCGGTTATCCCTTCCAATGTCAGATTTCTTTCTTATGAGAATATGAAAAGGAGTGTCACTGGTTCTCCTGCAGCTATGCAGCACCCTTGGGTGCAGGGAGCTTTGGCTGTTACAGGAAAACTCCAAAAGGAAATAATGGATCTCAAGCAGCAAGTCAACAAGCTTGAGGAGGAGAACCATATCTTGAGGGGCATCATCGCCAAGAATATCACATCGCCATCCCCGAAAAGAGAGACATAATCACATGGGTATGGGCACTCCACTTGGCAACTGCCAAGCTTGGGGGAGTGCCCTGGTATCGTATCACCATCACTTTTATCTTTACCATTTTTCTTAGTTTGATCCTTTTGGTAATATCTTTATCTCGTAGAATAAAAGTTCTTAGTATGATCTAGTTGTGAGTTTTGCTTTATTATCCTTCTATGTAATCGAGTCCGTGAGCTATATAATAAAGATTAGTGTTGAGTCAAGGGCTTGATTATTTTGCCATGATCATAAGTGAATAAAAGAAAAGAGAAAGAAATAAAAAGAAACAAAGAGATCATGTGACTCTTATGGAGAGTAATGAGCTCACATAGGAAGAGTATGATGAATAAAAGTTATTGAGGGTTGACAAACATAGTTTTGGTCATCATTGTAATTAATAGGAAGTAATAAAGAAAGAGAGGTCTTCACATATAAATAATACTATCTTGGACATCTTTTATGATTGTGAGCACTCATTAAAATATGACATGCTAAAGAGTTGACATTGGACAATCAAGACAACGTAATGGGTTATGTTTGCTTACATCTGAGATAAATTATATTGTCTTGGATCCTCCAACATGTTGAGCTTGCCTTTCTCCCTCATGCTAGCCAAATTCATCGCACCAAGTTGAGATACTACTTGTGCTTCCAAATACCCTTAAACCAGTTTTGCCATGAGAGTCCACCATACCTACCTATGGATTGAGTAAGATCCATCAAGTAAGTTGTCATTGGTGCAAGCAATAAAAATTGCTCTCTAAATATGTATGATTGATTGGTGTGGAAGGAATAAGCTTTATACGATCGTATGATATGGAAGTAATAAAAGCGACAGACTGCATAATAAAGGTCCATATCACAAGTGGCAATATAAAGTGACGTTCTTTCACATTAGGATTTTATGCATCCAACCATAAAAGCGCATGACAACCTCTGTTTCCCTCTGCGAAGGGCCTATCTTTTACTTTTATCTCCTATATTGCAAAAGTGTCATGGTCATCTTCACCCTTCCTTTTTACATTTTATCCTTTGGCAAGCACAATATGTTGGAAAGATCCTGATATATATGGCTAATTGGATGTGGGTTTTCATGAACTATTACTGTTGACATTGCCCTTGAGGTAAAACGTTGGGAGGCGAAAACTATAAGCCCCTATCTTTCTCTGTGTCCGATTAACCATACCCATAAGTATTGTGTGAGTGTCAGCAATTGTGAAACATTGTATGATAGTTGAGTATGTGGACTTGCTGAAAAGCTCTTATACATTGACTCTTTCCTATGTTACGATAAATTGCAATTGCTTCAATGACTGAGATTATAGTTTGTTAGTTTTCAATGAAGTTTACGATTCATACTTGATATTGTGATTGAATTATTACTCTAGCATAAGATATCATATGACAAAAATTATATAAGTTGCTACTCTAAGAATGATCATGATGCCCTCATGTCCGTATTTTATTTTTTATCGACACCTTCATCTCTAAACATGTCGACATATTTTTCGATTTTGGCTTTTCGCTTGAGGACAAGCAAGGTCTAAGCTTGGGGGAGTTGATACGTCCATTTTGCATCATGCTTTTATATCAATATTTATTGCACTATGGGCTGTTATTACACATTATGTCACAATACTTATGCCTATTCTCTCTTATTTTATAAGGTTCACATAAAGAGGGAGAATGTCGGCAACTGGGATTCTAGCTGGAAAAGGAGCAAATATTAGAGAACTATTCTGCACAGCTCCAAAAGTCTTGAAACTTCACGGATGATGTTTTCCAAATATATAAAAAAACATTGAGCGCAAGAACTTCACCAGGGGGGCCACACCCTGCCCACGAGGGTGGGGGCGCGCCCTACCCCCTGGGCGCGCCCCCTACCTCGTGGGCCCCATGGTGGCCCTCCGGTGACCATCTTCTGCTATATGGACTCTTGCGATGGGAAAATAATCATAAGCCATCTTCTCGGACGAAACTCCGCCGCCATGAGGCGGAACCTTGGCGGAACCAATCTAGGGTTCTGGCGGGGCTGTTCTGCCGGGGAAACTTCCCTCCCGGAGGGGGGAATCATCGCCATCATCATCACCAATGCTCCTCTCATCGGGAGAGGCAATCTCCATCAACATCTTCATCAGCACCATCACATCTCAAAACCCTGGTTCATCTCTTGTATCCAATTCTTGTCTCCATGTCCGGGATTGGTGCTAGTAGTGTTAATTACTCCTTGTAGTTGATGCTAGTTGGTTTAATTGGTGGAAGATCATATGTTCAGATCCTATATGCACATTAATACCCCTCTGATTATGAACATGTTTATGCTTTTTGAGTAGTTACTTTTGTTCCTGAGGACATGGGAGAAGTCTTGTTATTAGTAGTCATGTGAATTTGGTATTCGTTCGATATTTTGATGAGATGTATGTTGTCTCTCCTCTAGTGGTGTTATGTGAACGTCGACTACATGAAACTTCACCATTGTTTGGGCCTAGAGGAAGGCATTGGGAAGTAATAAGTAGATGATGGGTTGCTAGAGTGACAGAAGCTTAAACCCTAGTTTATGCGTTGCTTCGTAATGGGCTAATTTGGATCCATATGTTTCATGCTATGGTTAGGATACTTTAATACTTTTGTTGTATTTGCGGATGCTTGCAATAGAGGTTAATCATAAGTGGGATGCTTGTCCAAGTAAGGGCAGCACCCAAGCACCAGTCCACCCACATACCAAATTATCAAAGTATCGAATGCGAATCATATGAACGTGATGAAAACTAGCTTGACGATATTCCCATGTGTCCTCGGGAGCGCTTTACATCATATAAGAGTTTGTCCAGGCTTGTCCTTTGCTACAAAGAGGATTGGGCCACCTTCCTGCACCTTAGTTACTTTTGTTACTTGTTGCTCATTACAAATTATCCTATCACAAAACTATCTATTACCACTTATTTCAGTACTTGCAGAGAATACCTTGCTGGAAACCGCTTATCATTTCCTTCTGCTCCTCGTTGGGTTCGACACTCTTACTTATCGAAAGGACTGCGATACATCCCCTATACTTGTGGGTCATCATAGGACAGTAGCAATTTTCCCTCAAGTGGATGACCTAAGGTTTACCAATCTGTGGGAGGTGTAGGATGAAGATGGGCTCTCTCAAGGAACCCTGCAACCAAATAACAAAGAGTCTCTTGTGTCCCCAACACACCAAATACAATGGGAATTTGTATAGGTGCACTAGTTCGGCGAAGAGATGGTGATATAAGTGTAATATGGATAGTAGATATTGATTTTTGTAGTACGAACAATAAAAAAGCAAGGTAGAAAGTAACAAAAGTGAGCACAAACGGTATTGCAATGCTTGAAAATGAGGCCTAGGATCCATACTTTCGCTAGTGCAATCTCTCAACAATGCTAATCTAGTTGGACCATATAACCATCCCTCAACATGTGATGAATAATCACTCCAAAGTTCTTATCTAGCGGAGAACATAAGAAGAAATTGTTTGTAGGGTACAAAACCACCTTAAAGTTATTCTTTCCGTTCGATCTATTCAAGAGTTTGTACTAAAATAACGCAAAGTTATTCTTTCCGTCCGATCTATCCAAGAGTTCGTACTAAAATAACACCATATGATACGCACCAACCAACTCTAATGTCACGTAGATACTCCAATGTCACCATAAGTATCCATGAGTTAATTATACGATACGCATCAAACAATTTCAGATTCATAATACTCGACCCAACACAAAGAACCTCAAAGAGTGCCCCAAGATTTCTATCAGAGAAACAAGGACGAAAACGTGCATCAACCCCTATGCATAGATTACCCCAATGTCACCTCGGGAATCCGCGAGTTGAGTGCCAAAACATATATCAAGTGAATCAATATAATACCCCATTATCACCATGGGTATTCATATGCAAGACATATGTCAAGTTCTCTCAAATCCATAAAAGTATTCAATCCGATAAAACCAAATCTCAAAGGGAAAACTCAATTCATCACAACAAGATAGAGAGGGGGAAACACCATATGATCCAACTATATTAACAAAGCCCGCGATACATCAAGATCATGACATCTCAAGAACACGAGAGAGAGAGAGAGAGAGAGAGAGAGAGAGATTAAACACATAGCTACTGGTACAAACCCTCAGCCCCGAGGGTGAACTACTCCCTCCTCATCATGGTGGCCGCCGGGATGATGAAGATGGCAACCGATGATGATTTCCCCCTCCGGCAGGGTGCCAGAACGGGGTCTAGATTGGTTTTTCATGGCTATAGAGGCTTGCGGTGGTAGAACTTCTGATCTAGGGTCATTTCTGACGGTTTCTCTATTTATAGGATTTTTTGGCATCGGTTTCACGCGAAGATGGGCCTCGGGTTGAGCACAACCCATCGGGACGTGCCTGGGCCCCCTGGCGCGCCACATTGTCTTGTGCCCTACTCCTTCACCTTCTGGTCCTTCCACGAAGCTTCGGGGGTCTCGTTTGTTCCAAAAAAATCATCAAAAAGTTTCAGCTCATTTGGAGGACTTTCATTTCTGCACAAAAAACTACACCACGATAGTTCTGCTGAAAACAATGTTAGTCCGGGTTAGTTCCATGCAAATCATACCAAAACCATATAAAATTGTTGTAAACATGGCATGAATAACTTCATAAATTGTAGAAATGTTGGAGACGTATCACCCCGCTGCCACGGGAGGGTAGGACAAAATATGTCATGTGAGTTCTTTTCCATAAGCATGTATGACTATATACGGAATACATGCCTACATTATATTGATGAATTGGAGCTAGTTCTGTGTCACCCTAGGTTATGACTGCTACATGATGAATATTATCCAACACAATTATCATTGCCGATCCAATGCCTACAAGCTTTTCACATACTGATCTTTGCTAAGTGACTTTGCCATTGCTACTGTTACAATCACTACAAAACCGCTATTGTTACTTTTACCTGTGTTACCGTTACTTCCATACTACTTTTCTACTAAATACTTTGCTACGGATATTAAGTCTTTCAGGTGTGGTTGAATTGACAACTCAACTTCTAATACTCATGAATATTCTTTGGCTCCCCTTGTGTCAAATCAATAAATTTGGGTTGAATACTCTACCCTCGAAAACTGTTGCAATCCCCTATACTTGTGGGTTATTAGGCCTCACGGGGCCCACCAGCCACCAGGGCGTGCCAAGGGGGCTGGTGCATCCTGGTGTATTGTGGCAGTAGGGCCCCCCCTCTGGTGGTTCTTTGCTCCATTATTTCTCTTTTCTTCCAAAAAGTCATTAAAAAGTTTCGTCCAATTCCGAGAACTTTTATTTCTGCACAAAAAACAACACCACGGTAGTTCTACTGAAAATAGCGTTAGTCCGGGTTAGTTCCATTCAAATCATACTAAAACCATATAAAATTGTTGTAAACATGGCATGAATACTTCAAAAATTATAGATACGTTGGAGATGTATTAGTGGCTTTCCAAAAAGCCACCAAAAGGGGGTTGTACCGTGATAGTGTTACACTATTCACTGTACTATTCATGACAACTTTTCATGAAATATTTTTAGTGTCTGAAAAATCCAGAAAATTTTCGGATGGTGAAGAACATTTCCAGCAACCATTTAAAAATCTTGACTCATTCTGAAACATTTCGGTATGTAGTTTGTCCCCGAAACGTTTACGGTTTTACTCTCTGAAAATTTTATGTCGTCTCCGAAACTTTTCTGGAAACAATCTCCCGGACTCCCTGTCTATTACGTAGAAGATATATGACCCTTAAGTGTGTGACCCTATAGGTTCGGTGAAGTATAGACATGACTGGAACTCTTTCCGATCAATGATCAATAGCGGAACTGTGGATATCCATATTGATCCCTATACACACACGAATGAATATTCGAGTGAACCTGTAGTTGTCATGTTCTATTCATGTTGCATCACAATATGTCACAAACACACGAGGTGAGATTTATCGGCATCCCCGTGGATCAACAACTTTGTCCACTATGCCAGTTTCCTCGTTACCGGTTTTGTTCTCTTTTCTAGTTTCCGTGTTCCGGCGTCCTTGTGATAAAATCACACTGTGTCTGGCGAGACGATGATGGATACCGTAAAACCGAGAGGGCGCAAAGAATATCTCTCCATCGTCGGAGGAGTAAATCCCAATCTTGAGCTATCTAGTTCCTTGTCATACTTTTCCATGAACCCGTAAGCCGCCGTAATAGCCACCCTTTTACGGATGACATTTAACAAACCCCAAAGTTCATGAAGCAAGCATGAAGGAACTCGATACTCTCATGGTCTAAGGAATTATGCAAACATTAACTTTCTGTGTGTTATTTACCATTAACTCCGGACGAACATACCTCATAGCATAACATCAATCAGGTCAATTCAACATAAGTGTTCTTCTAACATTGTGTCCGCAAAGTTGCCGGCATAGTCATGCCCATGATCAGGAAAACGTGATCATCATGCAACACTTGAGCCAGTCTTAGATGCTTGACTAGGAATAATTTTTACCGTTTATTATTCCACACATGCACATGGGTTTTCCTCATAGCCTTTATGGATATACGGGCTCGGGAATCGTAGCATTTATAGCACGGAATATAAACATAATTACGAACATGGAGATAAATAATAACATTTATTATTGCCTCTAGGGCATGTCTCCTACAGATTTTGTCTACTGAGAATAGATGGGGATGAGACCCTCTAGCCTCCCCTTAGATACATGGTTGAGGCTAGGGTTTTACAAGCGGAGATATGTAATCTAGGTCATTGTCACCCTTTGCTTGGGAGGAAAGATGGTGATCAGGCGGTTATCTTGTTCTTAGGGCTCCCCCTGCCATTGGGCCTTGTGGGCCCCTTGGTAGGCCTTCTATCGGGCTCCCCTTAGTGAGCCACCCCCGGTGTATGACATTGTCAGTTGGCAAGTGCTCTTTGGTGGGACCGAAGGGCCAACTCGGTGAAACCGAGATGCTAGGGTTTAGGCAGTGGTTATTGATATGTCTCCAAGGTATCTATAATTTATGAAATATTTATGCCATGTTTACAACAATATTTTATGTTTTTGGTATGATTTGATTAGAACTAACCCGGACTGACGTTGTTTTTAGCAGAACTACCGTGGTGTCGTTTTTTGTGCAGAAATAAAAGTTCTCGGAATGGGCTGAAAATTTACAGTGTTTTTTGTGGACCAAAAGAGACCCCCGAAGCATCGAGGAAGGACCAGAAGCTTCACGAGAAAGCCAAAAGCCTGGGGAAGAGGTGCTTTGTGATGGGTTCGATCGTGCGTTGTTCTTTCCCAGTGACAGAAGGGGCAGCAAGACACGTATTGATCGTTGCTATTAAGGATAACAAGATGGGGTCTATTCCTACATGAATAGATCTTGTCTAAATCATGCCATCGTTCTTATTGCATTACTCCGTTTCTCCATGAACTTAATACACTAGATGCATGTTGGATAGCGGTCGATGTGTGGAGTAATAGTTGTAGATGCAGGCAGGAGCCGGTCTAGTAATCTTGGACATCATGCCTATATAATGATCATTTCCTGGATATCGTCATAATTATTTGAAGTTCTATCAATTGCCCAACAGTAATTTGTTTACCCACCGTATGCTATTTTCTTGAGAGAAGCCACTAGTGAAATCTATGGCCCCCGGGTCTATTCTTTATCATATTTGCTTCGAGATCTATTTTTATTTGCTTTTATTTTCAGATCTATTATTCTAAAAACCCAAAATACCTTGTTGCACTTTTTCTTTCTTTATTTTTTTATCAAGAGATATATTTATCCAAAATCATACAAATCAATCTATCTTTTACCTGAGAGGGATTGACAACCCCTCTTACGCATCGGGTTGCAAGTATTTGTTCTTTGTGTGCAGGTACCGTTTACATAGTGTTGCTTGGTTCTCCTACTGGTTTGATAACCTTGTTTTCATCACTGAGAGAAATACCTACCGTAGTTGTGTTGCATCATCCCTTCCTCTCCGTGGAAATACTGACGCGGACACGAACCATCAGCCATCATCACTGGAGGCCATGGAAAAGGGAGCCATCATCACCATGGAGGCCAAGGACTAGAGGGAGAACCTCTCCCATCTAGGGGAGACCATGGAGGAGGAAGCACAAGGGGGAGACTCTCTCCCCCCCCTCTCTCGGTGTCGCCGGAGTGCCGTCGGGGAAACCATCGCCGCGGTGATCGTCTTCATCAATGTCACCATCTTCATCACCTTCCTCATCTCTTTTAAGCGGTCCACTCTCCCGCCCGCCGCTGTAATCCCCTACTTGAACATGGTGCTTTATGCCACATATTATGATCCAATGATGTGTTATGATGTTTTGAGTAGATTTTTTTGTCTTTTTGGTTGATTGATGATCTAGATTGGTTTGAGTTGTATGTTTTATTCTGGTGTTGTCCTATGGTGCCTTCCCTGCCGCGCACATGTGAAGGATTCCTATTGTAGGGTGTTGCAATATGTTCATGATTCGCTTATAGTGGATTGCTAGAGTGACAGAAGTTTAAACCCGATTAAGGGGGTTGTTGCGTATGGGAGTAAAGAGGACTTGATAGTTTAATGCTATGGTTGGGTTTTACCTTAATGATCTTTAGTAGTTGTGGATGCTTGCTAGAGTTCCAATCATAAGTGCATATGATCCAAATAGAGAAAGTATGTTAGCTTATGCCTCTCCCTCGTATAAAATTGCAATAATGATTACCTTTCTGGTTAACAATTGCCTAGGATAATTCCGCACACCGACCCATCATTATTCCACACCCGCTATTTGTAATATATTGTAATATATTCTAACTTTATGTTAACATCACCTATTTTTATATTTTAACTCTCGGATATCATGCAAAGCTATCCTCTTCATACCCACAACGTAGTTTTATTTCTCACTTCTAGATGGAAGCAAACGTTCGGTGTACGTAGAGTCGTATTAGTGGCAGATAGGACTTGAGAGAATATTGATCTTACCTTTAGCTCCTTGTGGGTTCGACACTCCATACTTATCACTTGCACCTTTGGAAATTGCTACGATAATTCCTTGCACTTGGGGATTATCAGCGATGTTAAGTGTTCCTCGGTGAGTCATGTTGTATGTGTTTTGGTGGGACTAAGGTAAACTTTAGAGTTTGGGACATAGTGGTTGGTGAGAGTGTGGCTGGGTATATTGGAGCAATATCTCTAAGCATTTGAGCAGTTAGACCACCATCAAAACCTCACCTTTTTAATAGCATTGGCTTTTCTATGGACTCAACGTGTTCTTGGATCACTCAAAGGAGAAAGTAGAGTCTTGAACCTTTGCCAACATTTGACCTGGCCATCTTGAGGGGTCCACTAACATTCCAAAGGTTTTCCTAAGTTGAACTCTTCCTGAAATATACTCAAGGAAAACATTAGTCCAACAACATGTATGTTGACACGAATTACGGAAATAATCAAGGGAGTAGATGTTATTTCAGAGGTACAAGCTCATGTTAGATGCGCAAAAAATTATCTGTTAGGATCGAAAGAGGGTGAACAACAAGTTGCTAATTGAGAACAATTAGTTGGCAATTGAGAGGGAGAAGATAGAGTTGGAGAAGAAAGATGTGTGTCTCAAATGGGAGCTCGAGTAGCCCGGATATTTGGATTAATAGAGATCGAGAAGGAGAGGTTGCAACTTGTTCGGGACACGAAGAACTCGAGGGTAATATTGGTGGACACACGTCTCTTGGATGAGCAACCAAAGAAATGACTTGTGGGAAAGAAGGAGATCAACGAACGCTGGGAGTACGAGGCGCCAAGAGCAGTGATGGTAACAACAGAAGCGGAACGGAGGGAGACAAAGTAGGCGACAAGGATGGCCGCGACAGAGCAGGCAACACGGATGGCGTCTGACGAGTGATTCGTCCAGCGAGTAACCTGTCATATTCGGACTTGAAAATTTATTTTGGCATGTTTGGACTATTGAACTATAGTTTAATTTGCTTCGTTCATTGTTGAGCTCCTGAAGTGTGATGAATTTGTGTTATACTCCCTCTGTCGCAAAAGAGATACTTATTTTGAAATGGAGGGAGCATGATCCATGTGCATGGGTTTCAGATTTGAGATGTATGTCTGCCCGACAGTTTATACAAGGGGCTGTTTGACGTTGTTCACTATCACGTCTGAACGAGCCTGCAGACGTTCACGGGACATGCTTTGTGAAGTCCGGATGTAGATGCTCTTAGGACCGGCAAGAGTGGAAATCAGAACAACCGAACTAGTCCGGGTGTAGATACTCTTAGGACCGACAAGGGTGGAAATCGGAACAACCGAACTCGCGAGAATTGCCGAGAAACCACGGGCGCATAGCACCAGCATTTCACACCTCGAAAAGAGGGGGGAGACAAAGCACGCCCTAAAATGGATAGGCACCCGTTGACGGCGGGACACGGCTTGCCACTTCCAAGCCCGGAAACGAACAGAGCGATCCTTCCCCGCGAACGCAGCCGCACCGGTACCCGTACCGGTGGCGGTAGGTACGTGCCGGCATTACGGCGTACGCCCGTACGTACTCTACGCAGCAGCAGTACCCTCTGTACGCCGCGTATCCAGCAGCACAGCGATCGCGGAGCGGACCGGCGGGCCCAGACCTCCAGAGACCCGGCGAATAGACAACACGCACATGGAGACAGCACCAAGGCGCGAGGGTGGGAGGGAGCGAGACACACCAACACGGCTGATCAGAAAGGCGGCAATGATATGATCACCCAGACCCAGCAGCGCTTTGCCCCAATTAGTTTACCGTCAGCGACTAATCAAATGGCGCCCGCATAGATTAGTGGCGCCACTTGCGGCAAATCAAAAGCGGGGGGCAGCCAGCTGAGCTCGCGTGCGGGGACAGCACCAACGCAATAGAGAAAGAGAAAGACGGAGACTAACGGTAGTAACGGCGCCGTCAGGCGGAGGGGGCAATAATTGCCGCGCGAGCAGTGGTTTTGAAGCTGTTCAGACGGCGACGGCGACGGGCGGGCCGGCGAGGGGCGCCGGCTGTCGCGGCATCGGACGGCACCGCGCGGGGTGTCCCCGCTCCCATCGCCGTGGGGGGCACTAAACTAATCCGCCCACTAGCTAACCCTCCATTACCCATCATAGCGGTCCCCGGCGTCGGCATCTCCACCCGGATTAGTTTCCGTTTGTTTAATTAACCCGGGATTTAAGTATTCCGTGGCTGCGTGGGCTTGGCCGGGGGAGCTGGCCGTGACGTGCTCCGCGTCCACACACACACACAAGGGGGAGGGGGAGAGAAAGAACGGGTCCGCTGTCTCCTGCGTTGCATCCTCGGACAGGCGTAGAGCGGCCATCATTGCGATTTCGCGTTACCGGGTCATTTGAGACCGGCAGGGGCAGCGCAGAGATAACGATATTTAATTGTTTTTTTTAGCTTATCCCCCGACGTGAAGACCTAACCTGCCCCTGCTGCATCCAAGGAATCCTGCCACTATTTTAATCCCCCCTCACTGACTGGTCAGTATTCTATCTAGCGCAGTTACCTAATTGGTTACTAATCGATGAGCTTTTTTGAGGGAGAACAACTAATTGACTGGCGTGGTGGGTTCACTTTTACTTTTACACGCGGGTCCGTCCGTCTCTTTGACTTGTCTCCTGTAGCCGGTCCGACACGCCCACACGGGCGACCTACGCTAATCTATCTTTAGCTGGCTGAGGCGCGAGGACGCGGCTCCTCCTCGCTCGATCTGGCTCCGGCTCCTCCTCCGCTCCTTTCATCCATCCATCGTCGTCTTGCTCTTGCTCCTCCAGGCTGCCAGCTCGCCTGACGGGCATGCTCTGAGGTCGACACGTGTGACCGAGGAGGGTCCGAGCACAAGTGAGCTGTAATAACCGTTAACCCAAACGGGGAAAGAATAAAAGACGCAGCTGGAGGAGAGCTAGTCGTATCTGTGGCCTAACGATGACAGAATTAGTATATACCGTGCTAATTTCTTGTTCTGGATTATGTTGGCACTACCTCATTCTGCTTTATCAATGCTTAATTAGGACGTGGACAGGCGGTACATACGAGAGCACGAACCCAGCTATCAAGCTCAGCTCCTGTTAGTTTATGCACCACTTTTGTATGTAGTTATTTTTTTGCGCTGGTACTTTTGTATGCAGTTTAATTGAACGAAGCAAGTAGTAAATAACTAGGCGCACCGTGCTACGTGTCGTGTCCGTGTGCTATTACCATGTCTGTACGCAGTAAACTAATCGGAGCTATGTTTGTACTTAGTGGACTAATTGCAGTATGCTTTTTCAGAAAATGAAGGAAATTGCACGATGATCCATATATGTATGTTGTGATGGCGTGCGCGTTGGACGCCGACCCGAGCGCGCATGGCGACATTTCGCCGGTCTCCTCTTGAATTTAAACAACAAGTAGTGTGTGGTACTATGCCAGCAACAGTGACGCCCGCCCTGAAGAATTATAATCTCCCACATCGTTTTCCCGGCTAAATTTAGAAATGGACGTCCGTAGCCAAAATAACAACAGTGGACGTCCTCGATGACCCACTAGTTCGGAGATGCTGAATTTTCCTCCGGGCGTTTCGGCCCAAGAGAATTTTCGGTAAGAATAGCATAGCGCGGTAATTTCACGCGTTTCCTGCTACATTGGGATGGCGATCGTCTCGTCTTGGTTTGCTGGTGCCAAGCGTAGACATGGCGTGCTGCTGCATCGTATGCCTTGGATAGATAGATAAATCGACGGCTAGATAGCCATTAGGTCTAGTTGAATTTTTTTTGGAAATTACGATTTATGGAAGCTTTTTTTTTTTTGCTAGAGGGAATCAGAGCGCCAGGAAATTCCCGTGTCCGGAAGTAGGAGCTACAAAGGAATCAGACCGGCGAAAAGGGAGATCAGATCGCCATCAGCGCGATCGCAATCGGCGTGGGCCGATACGCGCGCGGGCATAGTGGGATAGTACTCCCAACCGACGTTGACCCGGCCCAAGACCAACCAGGCACGGCGATCCTCTCCTCCGCCCGTCCGCCCGTCCCCGTCGGAGGACGGCCACCACCACCACCACCGTGCAGGCGGGGAGGGGCACAGTCCCGCAGCGCCGTCCCCACCCTGCGGCTGTGGGGGCAGAAAAAGAAAGGGCGCTGCGTCGGCCCACCGGCCACGAGACCCACGCTGACACACCAGCACAGCACAGCACAGCCCTTGATGATTCCCGCCCGGCCGTCAGGTTCCATCAGAGGCTCAGGCTGAGCCGGGTCGACGGGTCGCCTCGATGCCCATCCATCGTCGTACGGTCCGAACAGGCCCTACCCGCCGCGCTGCTGCGCCCGCCCGTCGGCGTGCCCCGGTGCGGTGCATGTCCGCCCCCGAGATGCGCGCCCGATCTGGGCCGTCCGCCCTCCTCCGTCCCGTAGGCGCCCAGGGCCTCGGCTCGTGGGCCGTACAGGCCGTAGCCTGGTGTGATAGGAAAAGCCACCGATGCGAGCCTCGAGGGGTCACGGGCGCGCGTTTCTGGGCTGGCCCACCCTGCTTGCTCTTCTGGCTGGCCTAGCGCGCCACGCCTTCCTCTGCCCTCGGCCCCCTCGTGCCCGCCTGACCCATTTACCTCCCTCTCAGGAACACGTGTGGGCCCGACGCGTCAGGATGCCCGGTAAAACAAATCGTCGGTTTACGCCACTGGTGAGGCACCCGGTAGAATTTTCAACGATTCTCCATGGTCGATGATTGACCGCACGGAACGTGCAAAGTGGCAGCTCCATCGCCGGTGTGCTGCGTGCTGGACTGCTGGTAAACCGGCCGCCGCCGCCGACGGAGCTGCAAGGCTGGGGTTCACCGTCGCCGGCACATTTTCTGCTGCCACACATGGTGTGGCGTGCTGCAAGGTTGAGGGGAGTCGTCGGACGCTCCAAAAAAAGGGACTATTTACCCTTGAATCCTGCCGTACTCTTAACCATGTTCCACCCACTGAATTGTACCAGGTCTTCTGCGTTCCTTCACCGCCGAGCCCCTGTGTGCGAGTACAAATCTTTGCTGTTCTGCTGCCTGCATGACAAGCAATGGAGGAAGAGTTTTGGAGACCACAGAAAACACCTCTTTTCAGCGGCCACATGCAGCCCCCCGCTCCTGCATTGCACTACACTGCGCTGCAACACGCCATGCACCATCATGCTGCCTGCCTGCCCGCCCGCCCCTCCTCTGTTGCTGCAAACCAAAGCAGGTGCGCAGCTGCAGTGTAGCAAGCGATTGAGGTTAGGTGACGATGACAATGAATGCCCTCTGAGATGTGTGGACAAGCTATTATTACCACACAAACAATCACCCACAGGGTTCAGAGGAAGGAAGGACGAAGGAGCGTTACTCGTAGCAGGCAAGGAGCCAAAGGAGGACAGACATGCAGAAGCAACACATACAGTTTTCTTCGTCGATCTCACATGGAAGGCAGTCAAACAGGAGAGGTCTGGGTACAACTACTAGGGCCACCACTATTTGCACACCGTGCCGTTCATTATTACTGGGTGTTGTTAGCGTGTTAGGGCATTTCTAACGTTGTCCATCAAAACGGACACGCAAATCATCCGCGGACCGGTGGAGAGCTCTAGGACACGCAAATCATCCGCGGACCGTGTTAGGGCATTACTGGGTGTTGTTAGCGTGTTAGCGTGTTAGGCCGTTTCCACCACTCTTTGCCACTCGCGGTCATTGTGTTGGCAGTTGTGAGCGACGGATAAATTGAATTTGTGCACCGACGACCATGAACGGTGGAGTTAGGGAAGCGGATGTGGTGTGGTCTGTGCCGTCCTTTATATATCGGACTACGGCCAGGCCAAGTGCAGTTTGGCAATGCGAACACTCGGAGTGGGTTTCTTGGCCGCACCTATGCAACGCCGGGCAGGAAGCTTCAATGCAGTGGGAATCAGTCATGTCGCCTCGTTTGCGCACAGAGCGAATGCACGTCAAAACAAGCGCCACGATCGCCACACCGTTGTGAAAGTCCCGCTGTTCGGCCAACATGTGCAAGTGACCGGCCACGTCCGTTCTGGACCGACATGAATGCAACACAGAGTGCAGAGTGGCGGCTGGAGCGGGAAAGGAAAAATGATTTTGTGTGGTCCGGACGGTCACATGCGTATGTGGCGGAGGTCCGGACGCACCTAAATCTTCTCCACGCTTCCTTTGTGGGAATTTGAATGTCTGGACCGGTCCATAGACGTTCAAACTTTGAAGGATAGCGTTGGAGGGTTCAAATTGTCCGAACCGTGCGGTCCAAACATTTACGGGCGGTTCGATGGACCGCGTTGAAGATGTCCTTACTCATAACATGTAAAGAGCCAAAGTGCACGCAAAGGCAGAAGTTTTCTTTGGTCGGATGCTCCGGTTCATTAAAAGAAGTAAAAAAAAAGTTGTCCGGTTAATTTGAAAAAACCTCAGGAAACCCACAGGGCCCACGCGTCGAGGAGAGGACACCGTCAAGATTGTCTACAATGTCATCATGATCATTTCCCCCCGAGCAAATGACTCCGACTTCACAGCGGACAACGCATCAAGACCTCTCCAAACAAACAACACATGCGAACCATGCCAACCTATGCCAAACAGGTAGCCAACTGCGTCGAGGACCAGGCAATTCAGAATTCGGTCACCAATCTCCGAGAAGATGCATGCTTTGCACCAACATAGCCTAACTTGTCCATCAGCCGGCATCATTGCCACCGCATCGCCACACAACGCTACATCTCCGACTTTACGCTCGAAGGCATGTCGAACGGTTGGCGGCGAAAGACTTGTCGTGATTCTGCTCTTGTTGCCACCATCATCGTTGCCACACGAGTCGCAATGCCACCAGAAGCATCCACACCCCCATCGTGAATCAAGCACCTATCAACCGCGATGTCAGGCTCGTCCAGCCCTCAAAAAGTGCAAAGTGGACCAATGACCTTCTAGACAACGCCCCCAAGGGGGTAGCGATGTGGAAAGCGACGCCATTGTCTGACCCACATCGGAGTCTTAGGCTTTCGCCCGATGACCAGTCTCCCAACGTGTAGGGCAAGGAGAAGCTCCACATCAGAGTCTTAGGCTTTCACCCGATGAACATTGTCTGAAGGTGTAGGCCGAGGAGAAGCTCCACAATGGACCTGGAGGAGGATAGGCGACAGGTTTTCTTCGTCACTCTCACATGAAAGCCAGTGAAAGAGGAGTGGTACAACAACTACCACTGCCACTATTTGCATGAAGTGCTATTCATTATTAATGTGTTTTGTGTTGTGCTGTTAGCCTGTTACTTGGCACACTAAGCTTCTCGTTTTACACATCCCGGGCCAAACTATGCACTAGACATGGTATAGTACGGATAAGGGTGAACCGGGGTGTTTTTTTACATAGGTGAAACAGAGTCTTAGGCTTTCACGCAATTATGCTTCTCTTGCCATCATGATCGTTTCCACAAGAGGCGCAATGCCACCGGAAGCATCCACACTCCCATTGCAAGCCAAGCACATGTCGACCATGATATCGTGCACGACCAACCCCCAAAAGTGCAAAGCGGACCGATGACCTTCTCGGCCACACCACTATAACGCCCACGATGCGGCTATATCTCCCACGTGTTGAGGCATGACTTAGAGGCATAACCGCATGGTGGTTTTGTCGCAAGAGGGGTAATCTTCACAAACATCCCATGTAATGAATAAGATAGGGATAAATAGAGTTGGCTTACACTCGCCACGTCACACAATACATAAATAATGCATACATCATCCAAGTACACTCAAAGACCAACTACGGTCAAATCTAAAAGAAAAAGGAAGATAAACCCCAAATGCTAGATCCCCGATCGTCCCAACTGGGCTCCACTACTGATCATCAGGAAACGAAACATAGTAACGACCATGGTCCTCGTCGAACTCCCACTTGAGTTTGGTAGCATCACCTGCACTGGTATCATCGGCACCTACAACTGTTTGGAAGTATCCGTGAGTCATGAGGACTCAACAATCTCACACTCGCGAGATCAAGACTATTTAAGCTTATGGGTAGGATGTGGTAAAAAGGTGGAGCTGCAGCAAGCGCTAAGCAAATATGGTGGCTAACATACGCAAATAAGAGTAAGATGAGAAGCTACACAACGGTCGTGAAGCTAGAGGTGATCAAGAAGTGATCCTGAAACTAATTACGTTCAAGCATAACACAAGACCGTGTTCACTTCCCGGACTCCGCTGAAAAGAGACAATCACGGCTACACACGCAGTTGATTCATTTTAATTAAGTCAAGTGTCAAGTTCTGTACAACCGGATATTAATAAATTCTCATCTGCCACATAACCGCGGGCACGGCTCTCGAAAGTTTATACCCTGCAAGGGTGTCCCAACTTAGCCCATCACAAGCTCTCATGATCAACGAAGGATATTCCTTCTCCTGGAAAGACCCGATCAGTCTCGGAATCCCGGTTACAAGACATTTCGACAATGGTAAAACAAGACCAGCAAGACCATCCGACTATGCCGACAAATCCCGATAGGAGCTGCACATATCTCGTTCTCAGGGCACACCGGATGAGCAATCTGTACAACTAAAACCAGCCCTCAAGTTTCCCCGAGGAGGCGCTGCAAAGGGCTCTTGTTTGGACCAACACTCAGAGGAGCACTGGCCCCCGTGGGAGGGGGGGGGGGGCGGGGTTAAAATAAAGATGACCCTCGGGTGTGCAGAACCCAAGGGAAAAGGCTTAGGTTGTCAAATGTAAAATCAAGGTTAGGCCTTGCTGGAGGAGTTTTATTCAAAGCGAACTGTCAAGGGGGTCCCATAACCCCAACCGCGTAAGGAACGCAAAATCAAGGAACATAACACAAGTATGACGAAAATTAGGGCGGCAAGAGTGGAACAAAACACCAGGCAAAAGGCCGAGCCTTCAACCCTTTACCAAGTATATAGATGCATTAATTAAACAAGAGATAATGTGATATCCCAACATATCCATGTTCCAACATGGAACAAACTTCAACTTCACCTGCGACTAACAACGCTATAAGAGGGGCTGAGCAAAAGCGGTAACATAGCCAAACAACGGTTTGCTAGGAAGGTGGGTTAGAGGTTTGACATGACAATATGGGAGGCATGATAAACAAGTGGTAGGTAGCGCGACATAGCGATAGAACGAACAACTAGCAAGCAAAGATAGAAGTTATATCGAGGGTATGGTCATCTTGCCTGCAATTTTCTCAGAGTTATCGAAAGCTTGATCCTCGTTAGCGTACTCAATAGGTTCCTCGTTCACGTACTCATCTCCCGGCTCTACCCAAAGCAAGAACACAAGCAATGGAACAACAATCAATCACGATGCAATGCACAAGCAACATGATGCAATACATGGCATGATATGCAAGACACGAGTTGCAATGCATATGCATGCTCCGGACGGGAAACGATGATCAAGGCATCAACTTTTCATAACAAGTATGCCGCTAGAAAGGTGAGGTGATTTCGGTAGAAATCGATATAAGGATCACCGGAAACGGATGCACGGTTTGCAAATGATAAGCAAAACAAGAATGGCGCAAATATGCGATTATCAACATGATAGCACTTAGAATGCAATAAGAAACTAAGCTATTGCACTCCAACATAGCAACAAAGCATATGATCATAAAGTACACATGAAGCTCTTCAAAACATGAACACTATGCTCCTGCTAGTTCTAACTAGAACAATCTCAAAATAGCATGGCAAAAATGCAAATGATATCAGCTTCATAGACTTAGAGAAATTACTAACATGTCAAAACAATATCAGGAAACAATGTTTAGAGCAAGCAAACAACATGCTACAGGAAAACAACATGGTAAAAAAGGCATGGCATGCTAGTACTAAACACACAGAACAAAACTTCCTTACTGATCATAACCCAAAGAGGCATGGAAAATGATGTAGCACCCATGCAAACATGGCAAGTTTTATAAACAGATTTAGACTTAGTGGAATTTTAGAACATGGCAGAAACAGATTCATGATAGCAACTTTGAAAGCTCATGCCACTCCCCACAAAGCATTACATGACAACACAAGCATACCAACAGTAAGAATACATGTTCATGAAGCCAAACATGGCAAGAACAAGTTCATAGGATGCATGGATCACTAGCAAAACACATGGCAATATTGATTAACATGCTAACAATCTGCCAGGAACAATATTTAGCAAAAGTAGAGCATGGTAATGACAAGCTAGAGTACTCCATAATTACAACCAGAGGCATGAAAGGATATAGCATAACCACATGTTCAAAACATCCTTACCGAACTACCTCAAAATAAGCATGATTCTCATGGTAGCAACCAGTTTACATGGTATCAAAGTAACATCAGGAAAAGGACTACGCGAAATCCAAAGTGCCTGAAAATAGCAACATCATGGAGCCTACTTTGCATGCTTGTGCTAGTCACCACATAGATCAAAAAAATACAAGACTTGCACCCCTGTAAATATGGCATTATGGAGCTCATAATATATGTAGACATCATGCTCATAGGATGCACACACAAAATGGAACGAAAATGACAAATCATCAAGTTCTGTTAACAGACAGCAGTTAACATCATATAGCACTACTGCAACAAGGATAATGGCATCAACATGGACTGTAAAATGCATGCAAATGCCACTAACATGAAGAGCATTGCGAGACGAACATTTTGACATATCGTATGCATGAATCGGAGCAACGAGCGCGGAGATATGGCATGATGAAGGAGGCATGAAAATAACAGGGATTTCGGGACTTGGAAAAATCAACCTCTGAATCAGATCTAGGGTTCGCATGACTGGTGGATCTCGCCGGAGATGCGGCGACGGCAGCTGGAGTGGGTCGGAGGAGATGGCCGGAGGAGGGGGAGCTCGCCGGAGGGACGGGGATGGCCGGGAACGGAGCGTGGGGGGCGGCCTCCCACCGGATCTGGGCGGCGGCGCACCAATGGGGCCGGCGGCGAGCACCTAGCAGCGACGGCGTCCTGCAGAGAGAGACGGGGAGATGGGGGAGAGAGAAAGGAGAGAGAAGGAGGGGACGGACGACGGGCGGCGCTACTTGTGGCGGTGGAGGGGGTTGCCAGCGAGGTCGGCGGGGCGCGGCGCCGGAGGACGGCCAGCGGCGAAGATCCGGGCGAGGGCGCGCGGGCGGCGTGGATCCGGGCCCGAGCGGGCCACACGCGGGCTCAACGGTTGTGACGCCCCGATTTGATCGTACACTAATCATACACGCAAACGTGTACGATCAAGATCAGGGACTCACGGGAAGATATCACAACACAACTCTACAAAAAAAATAAGTCATACACGCATCATATTACAAGCTAGGGGCCTCGAGGGCTCGAATACAGGAGCTCGATCATAGACAAGTCAGCAGAAGCAACAATATCTGAGTACATACATAAGTTAAACAAGTTTTGCCTTAAGAATGCTAGCACAAAAGTAGCAACGATCGAAAAGGCAAGGCCTCCTGCCTGGGACCTCCTAACTACTCCTCGGAGTCGAACTCCACGTAGAAACATCCTCGGGATCCTCTGGCTCCTGGACTCCATCATCTGGTTGCGACATCCGAGAAGAAAGGAAAAGGGGGAAAAGATGGAGCAAAGCAACCGTGAGTACTCATCCAAAGTACTCGCAAGCAAGGATCTACACTACATATGCATTGGTATCAAATGGAAAATGATAGTATATGTGGACTGAACTGCAGAATGCCAAAATAAGAGGGGGATAGCTAGTCCCGTCGAAGACTACGCTTCTGGCAGCCTCCATCTTGCAGCATGTAGAAGAGAGTAGATGGTAAGTTCACCAAGTAACATCGCATAACATAACCCTACCCGGTGATCCTCCCCTCATCGCCCTGTGAGAGAGCGGTCACCGGTTGTATCTGGCACTTGGAAGGGTGTGTTTTATTAAGTATCCGGTTCTAGTTGTCATAAGGTCAAGGTACAACTCTGGGTCGTCCTTTTACCGTGGGACATGGCTATTCGAATAGATCAACTTCCCTGCAGGGGTGCACCACATTTCCCAACACGCTCGATCCCCTTTGTCCGGACACACTTTTCTGGGTCATGCCCGGCCTCGGAAGATCAACACGTCGCAGCCCTACCTAGGCACAACAGAGAGGTCAGCACGCAGGTCTAAATCCTATGCGTGCAGGGGTCTGGGCCCATCACCCATTGCACACCTGAACGTTGCGTACACGGACGATGAGCAGACCTAGCAACCTCCATTAGAAAGGAAGTTGCGTTACGCGGTCGTACCGGGCGCGCCGCTTAGTCGCTGACGTCAAGAAGGCTTCGGCTGATACCACGACGTCGAGTGCCCATAACTGTTCCCGCGTAGTTGGTTAGTGCGTATAGGCCAGTGGCCAGACTCAGATCAAATATCAAGATCTCGTTAAGCGTGCTATTTTGATGCAACCGCGGACGCCGACCAGGGCTAGGCCCACCTCTCTCCTAGGTGGTCTCAACCTGCCCTGTCGCTCCGCCACAAAGTAACAGTCGGGGGCCGTCGGGAATCCTGGCCCACCACTACCGGGATGGAACCACCTGTCCTTTCAGACCCACACCGGAATCACTTGTGGGTACTCTACGAGCCGACCCGACTTTAGTCACCACAAGTATCATATATGATGTATATAAGTATATACCCGTGATCACCTCCTGAGTGATCATGGCCCGATAGTATAGAACAGCAGACAGACAAGAATGTAGGGCCACTAATGGAATACTAGCATCCTATACTAAGCATTTAGGATTGTAGGTAAAGGTAACAATAGTAGTAACAAAGACAGGCTATGCATCAGGATAGGACTAACAGAAAGCAGTAACATGCTACATTACTCTAATGCAAGCAGTAGAGAGAAGAATAGGTGATATCTGGTGATCAAGGGGGGGGGCTTGCCTAGTTGCTCTGCAGACAGAAACGGACCCTCGAAGGTGAAGTAGTCGATCACTGGTTCAACCGCGGTCTCGGGGTCTACCAGAAAGAAGTAACGGAGGGGGAACACAATAAATAACAGAGCAATCAGAGCATCACAAAGCATAACATGGCAATACGCGGTGCTAGGGGTGACCTAACGTCGTACTAGGTGATACCGGCAAAGGGGGGAAACATCCGGGAAAGGATTCCCGATGTTTCGCGTTTTCGAACAAACGGACCAAAGGTGGATTGTTGCATGTTTGCGATGCTATGGATGTGTGGCGGACGAACGAAATGCGTATTCGAATTCGTCTCGTCGTTCTGAGCAACTTTCATATATAAATTATTTTCATCCGAGTTACGGTTTATTTTATATGATCTTTTGAAGTTTAAACCAATTTCTAGAATTACTGGATCTATTATTAATATGAAAATTAAATAGCAAAAATTCTATGTGCACCTGGTGCAGTGCACCCAGAGTGCACCAGGGGCTGACAGTGGGGCCAGTCAACTCCCTAGTCAGCAGTTGACTGGTCCACCGTTGACTAATCAATGGGTCCGGCGGGACCCGCATGTCAGTGTCTCATCTACTGCTTATCTATTTTTATTTTATTCTAATTCCTTAATTCTTTTTATTTTTTAATAGGCCAGCCCCACGTGAAGTGGCTCAGGCCAAGGTTGGGTGGCTGGGAACGCACACAGGCGCTCCTAGAGGGACGCCGGCGGCGACGACGCACGACGAGCAGGCGCAGCGCAGGCGCGAATGTATTGGGCGGGGCCGGCGAGCCCAGCGCGCGGGCGAGTGGCGGACGGCGGCAGCAGCCGCAACAGTAGCAGCAAGCGGGGGCAGAGCCGGCCCATAGATATATGGGGCCTAGGGGCAAGACAACAATAAGGGCCCCCTGTTTACTCAAAAGCTCAAAATATTTTATATTTCAAAAAGCAAAGTAATATCCAGTGCATAGCTTCTTAATTTGGACTCTAAAACTGATAGTACAATTTATTTATCGATCAAGTGAACTAATGAAATGATGTAGTTCGGCAAAAGCCCGCTTTCCACAATAGCTTGTATTCCTAAATTTGAATGGAGACTTCATTTCTCAGCTGGTAGTTCTTCAACACTTGCTATGGCCAATTGATTCTAGGGGATCTCTAGAAGAACTACCAGGTCTGAAAAATTTGTCAAGTGATCCTTTTAGGGATTTTACCTCTTCATCTATTTGCTTTTTTCTCTTCCTTTTGTTACTACCAGATAAATACTTTCTAGAGGACATGTCAATAAACAAGAACAAGCTGCATAAAATGATTGAAACAGGGAACAAAAGCACCTGAATGTGGATGTAGGTGGCCAAATCAGCAGATCCGCAGGTTGAAGTCAGCACGAACGAGAACACAACACCATGAACTGGATAATTTGCCCCCCTTCTCCAGTTCAGGAGCTCCCTAATCTCCTGACTGCCGAGCACTCACACTTAGATCCACTGAAGTCTGAAGAGTATAAAATAAGAAGAAGAGATGTGGAGTCGTCGGAGGGCACATCTACTTAATTGAAAGGAGGAACAGGATTATGGGGAGGAGGAAAAGAAGAACACGTAATGCCTCCAAGTCTCCAACATCTAGCTGATGGGGAACGAGCAGAACATAGAAAAAGGAAGGAGAGCCAATTTGTGCCTTTAGTCCCCATTAATGGCCGGCGGCGATCTAGGAATCGGAGATGCTCAGAACGGCGGCGATCTAGGAATCGGAGATGCTCGGGAACGGCGGCGCTGTTTTCGGAGTATGGGATTTGGGGTAGAGGAGTCGAGGAGCACGGGAAAGAGCAACGCTGAACGGGCCCTCTGTACTCTCGCTGTTTTTCTGGGCTTCCTAGTACCATAGAGGAAATAATACCTGGGATGGGGCCCTTGCCTGCCGGGGGCCCAGGGCGGACGCCCCGTT
>NC_041384.1:683916261-683917285 GCF_002162155.2 Triticum dicoccoides | reverse complement strand
GGCTGAATCGGGGTCGAGCGATGCAGGGAACAGCGGAGCCGGGCCAGTGGTGGCATGGCACACGGTGAGGGGGCACAACGCGCGAGCAACAGGGGCGGGGCACGGAGGCGGTGATGGCCGGAGACGGCGCTGCAGCAGCGACAGCCAGCAGGGGCACGAACTGCGCGGGTGCGCGGACGCAGTGGGGGAGGCGCGGGCGCGGCTATCGGCCGGCGGCGGCGACCGCACGGGAAGCAACAGCAAGCAGAGCCAGCGAGGCGAGGACGCGCGAGAGAGGAGGGCGCGTGCATGCGCGGCATGGGGCTTGGTCACCGTTGCACGCGACGAGCGCGGCAGAGCGAGGCAGGTGGGGCCTGCTGGGCGCGGGCCAGAGCGAAGCGCGGTGGGGAAGCACGCGGGCGCGCGCGGTGGTGCGTGGGCCGGGCGAGGGCGCAGAGCGACCGGCACAGGGAGGGGAAGTGCGTGCGGCGGGCGGTGTAGCCGCGGGGAGTGCGGGAGCAGGCAGGCGTGGGACGGAGGGCCGTTGGGCGCACACGGGATGCGGTATGCGTCGTGGAAAGCACGAGGGTGACGGCGGGCCGGCCGGGCTTGCGCGACGTTGGCCTACGACGACGGTGTAGCACGGTTCTACGGCTAAGGGAAACATAGGAGAGGGAAAAGAGGTCACCGAGGACCGGGCACTCACGGCAAAGCTCGAGATGGGCTCGTGGAGGCCGGAGAGGCTCGGGGTGGAGCGGATCGACGAGGGGCAGTGGCGAATAGCGTCGGAGAAGACAGAAGCGCGCGTCGGCGATGCAGGTCCATGGCTCTGATCCAGCACATGTAGGTGATGAGGACGAGGCAGCGGTGCTCCCGGACCTGCCCCATTTTGACGGGGAACCTGGTGGCCGTGGGATCGGTGGCGTGCACGATGACGGCTGCGGTGGCTCTCTTTCCAGAATGGAAACGAGGGGGGAAATGTGGAGGTTTCTAGGTTAGCAGACGTGAGGGTGCATTGCGGGGAAGGACTTATCCATCTGGGGGA